>NC_091998.1:37045132-37417778 GCF_044704955.1 Pristiophorus japonicus
ATTCCTGTCTAACAGGTTTGAGGGGCTGAATGGGTCTCCTCCTGTTCCTGTGTAACAGGCTCGAGGGGCTGAATGTACATCTTCCTGTTCCTGTGTAACAGGCTCGAGGGGCTGAATGGGCTCCTCCTGTTCCTGTGTAACAGGCTCGAGGGGCTGAATGGGTTCCTCCTGTTCCTGTGTAACAGGCTCGAAGGGTTGATTGGTCTCCTCCTGTTCCTGTGTAACAGGCTCGAAGGGTTGAATGATCTCCTCCTGTTCCTGTGTAACAGGCTCGAGGGGCTGAATGGGCCTCCTCCTGTTCCTGTGTAACAGACTCAAGGGATTGAATGGCCTCCTCCTGTTCCAGTGTAACAGGCTCGATGGGCTAAATGTGCCTCCTCCTGTTCCTGTGTAAAGGTCTCGAGGGCTGAATGGGCCTACTCCTGTTCCTGTGTAACAGGCTCGAGGGGCTGAATGGGCCTCCTCCTGTTCCTGTGTAACAGACTCAAGGGATTGAATGGCCTCCTCCTGTTCCAGTGTAACAGGCTCGATGGGCTAAATGTGCCTCCTCCTGTTCCTGTGTAAAGGTCTCGAGGGCTGAATGGGCCTACTCCTGTTCCTATGTAACAGGCTCGAGGTACTGAATGGGCCTACTTCTGTTCCTGTGTAACAGGCTCGAGGGACTGAATGGCCTCCATCTGTTCCTGTGTAACAGGCTCGAGGGGCTGAATTGGCCTCCTCCTGTTCCTGTGTAACAGGCTCGAAGGGTTGAATGGTCTCCTCCTGTTCCTGTGTAACATGATCGAAGAGTTGAATGGTCTCCTCCTGTTGCTGTGTAACTGGCTCGAGGGGCTGAATGGGCTACTCCTGTTCCTGTGTAACAGGCTCGAGGGGCTGAATGGCCTCCTCCTGTTCCAGTGTAACAGGCTCGAGGGGATGAATGGGGTCCTCCTGTTCCTGTGTAACAGGCTCGAGGGGCTGAATGGGCCTCTTCCTGTTCCTGTGTAACAGGCTCGAGGGGCTGAATGGCCTCCTCCTGTTCCAGTGTAACAGGCTCGAGGGGATGAATGGGGTCCTCCTGTTCCTATGTAACAGGCTCGAGCGGCTGAATGGTCCTCCTCCTGTTCCTGTGTAATAGGCTCGAGGGGCTGAATGGGCCTCCTCCTGTTCCTGTGTAACAGGCTCGAGGGGCTGAATGGGCCTCTTCCTGTTCCTGTGTAACAGGCTCGAGGGGCTGAATGGCCTCCTCCTGTTCCAGTGTAACAGGCTCAAGGGGATGAATGGGCTCCTCCTGTTCCTATGTAACAGGCTCGAGCGGCTGAATGGGCCTACTTCTGTTCTTGTGTAACAGGCTCGAGGGGCTGAATGTGGCCTCCTCCTGTTCTTGTGTAACGGGCTCGAGGAGCTGAATGGTTTCCTCCTGTTCCTGTGTAACAGGCTCGAGGGGTTGAATGGGCCTCCTCCTGTTCATGTGTAACAGGCTCGAGGGGCTGAATGGCTTCCTCCTATTCCTGTGTAACAGGTTTGAGGGGCTGAATAGTCCTGCTCCTGTTCCTGTGTAACAGGCTCGAGGGGCTGAATGGGACTCTTCCTATTCCTGTGTAACAGGCTCGAGGGGCTGTATGGGCTCCTCCTGTTCCTGTGTAACAGGCTCGAGGGGCTGAATGGGCCTCCTCCTGTTCCTGTGTAACGGGCTCGAGGAGCTGAATGGGCCTCCTGTTCCTGTGTAACAGGCTCGAGGGGCTGAATGGCCTCCTCCTGTTCCTGTGTAACAGGTTTGAGGGGCTGAATGGTCCTGCTCCTGTTCCTGTGTAACAGGCTCGAGGTGCTGAATGGGACTCTTCCTATTCCTGTGTAACAGGCTCGTGGGGCTGAATGGGCTCCTCCTGTTCCTGTGTAACAGGCTCGAGGGGCTGAATGGGCTCCTCCTGTTCCTGTGTAACAGGTTCGAGGGGCTGAATGGCCTCCTCCTGTTCCTGTGTAACAGGCTCGAAGGGTTGAATGGGCCACCTCCTGTTCCTGCGTAACAGGCTCGAGGGGCTGAATGGGCCTCCTCCTGTTTCTGTGTAACAGGCTCGAGGGGCTGAATGGCCTCCTCCTGTTCCTGTGTAACAGGCTCGAGGGGCTGAATGGGCCTCCTCCTGTTCCTATTTAACATGCTCGAGGGGCTGAATGGGACTCCTGTTCCTCTGCAAGAGGCTCGAGGGACTGAATGGGCCTTCTATTCCTCTGCAACAGGCTCGAGGGGTTGAATGGGCCTCCTGTTCCTGTGTAACAGGCTCGAGAGGCTGAATGGGCCATCTCCTGCTCCTGTGTACAGGGATCGAGGGACTGAATAAGCCTCCTACTGTTCCCGTTTAACAGGCTCGAGGGGCTGAATGGGCTCCTCCTGTTCCTGTGTAACAGGCTCGAGGGGCTGAATGGGCCCCTCCTGTTCCTGTGTAACAGGCTCGAGGGCCTGAATGGGCCTCTGACTGTTCCTGTGTAACAGGCTCGAGGGGCTGAATGGGCCTACTTCTGTTCCTGTGTAACAGGCTCGAGGGGCTGAATGGGCCTACTCCTGTTCCTGTGTAACAGGCTCGAGTGGCTGAATGGACCTCCTCCTGTTCCTGTGCAACAGGCTCGAGGGGCTGAATGGTCCTCCTCCTGTTCCTGTGTAACAGGCTCGAGGGGCTGATTGGGCCTCCTTATGTTCCTGTGTAACAGGTTCGAGGGGCTGTATGAGCATCCTCCTGTTCCTGTGTAACAGGCTCGAGAGGCTGAATGGCTTCCTCGTATTCCTGTCTAACAGGTTTGAGGGGCTGAATGGCCTCCTCCTGTTCCTGTGTAACAGGCTCGAAGGGTTGAATGTGCTCCTCCTGTTCCTGTGTAACAGACTCGAAGGGTTGAATGGTCTCCTCCTGTTCCTGTGTAACCAGCTCCAAGGGTTGAATGGTCTCCTCTTGTTTTTGTGTAACAGGCTCGAGAGGCTGAATGGGCTCCTCCTGTTCCTGTGTAACAGGCTCGAGGGGCTGAATGGCCTCCTCCTGTTCCTGTGTAACAGACTCTCGGGACTGAATGGCCTCCATCTGTTCCTGTGTAACAGGCTCGAGGGGCTGAATGGGCCTCCTCCTGTTCCTGTGCAACAGGCTCGAAGGGTTGAATGGTGTCCTGCTGTTCCTGTGTAACATGCTCGAAGGGTTGAATGGTCTCCTCCTGTTGCTGTGTAACAGGCTCGAGGGGCTGAATGGGCTCCGCCTGTTCCTGTGTAACAGGCTCGAGGGGCTGAATGGGCTCCTCCTGTTCCTGTGTAACAGGTTCGAGGGGCTGAATGGCTTCCACCTATTCCTGTCTAACAGGTTTGAGGGGCTGAATGGGTCTCCTCCTGTTTCTGTGTAACCGGCTCGAGGGGCTGAATGTACCTCTTCCTGTTCCTGTGTAACAGGCTCGAAGGGTTGATTGGTGTCCTCCTGTTCCTGTGTAACAGGCTCGAAGGGTTGAATGATCTCCTCCTGTTCCTGTGTAACAGGCTCGAGGGGCTAAATGTGCCTCCTCCTGTTCCTGTGTAAAGGTCTCGAGGGCTGAATGGGCCTACTCCTGTTCCTATGTAACAGGCTCGAGGTGCTGAATGGGCCTACTTCTGTTCCTGTGTAACAGGCTCGAGGGGATGAATGGGCTCCTCATGTTCCTGTGTAACAGGATCGAGGGGCTGAATGGGCTCCTCCTGTTCCTGTGTAACAGGCTCGAAGGGTTGAATGGTCTCCTCCTGTTCCTGTGTAACAGACTCGAAGGGTTGAATGGTCTCCTCCTGTCCTGTGTAACAGGCTCGAGGGGCTGAATGGGCCTCCTCCTGTTCCTGTGTAACAGGCTCGAGGGGCTGAATGGGCCTCCTCCTGTTCCTGTGTAACAGGCTCGAGTGGCTGTATGGGCTCCTCCTGTTCCTGTGTAACAGGTTCGAGGGGCTGAATGGCCTCCTCCTGTTCCTGTGTAACAGACTCGAAGTGTTGAATGGGCTCCTCCTGTTCCTGTGTAACAGACTCGAAGTGTTGAATGGTCTCCTCCTGTTCCTGTGTAACCAGCTCGAAGGGTTGAATGGTCTCCTCTTGTTTTTGTGTAACAGGCTCGAGAGGCTGAATGGGCTCCTCCTGTTCCTGTGTAACAGGCTCGAGGGGCTGAATGGGCCACCTCCTGTTCCTGTGTAACAGGCTCGAGGGGCTGAATGGCCTCCTCCTGTTCCTGTGTAACAAGCTCGAGGGGCTGAATGGGCCTCCTCCTGTTCCTGTGTAACAGGCTCGAAGGGTTGAATGGTGTCCTCCTGTTCCTATGTAACATGCTCGATGGGTTGAATGGGTCCTCCTGTTGCTGTGTCACATGCTCGAGGGGCTGAATGGGCTCCGCCTGTTCCTGTGTAACAGGCTCGAGGGGCTGAATGGGCCGCCTCCTGTTCCTGTGTAACAGGCTCGAGGGGCTGAATGGTCCGCCTCCTGTTCCTGTGTAATGGGTTCGAGGGCCTGAATGGGTCTCCTCCTGATCCTGTGTAACATGTTTGAGTGGCTGAATGGGCCTCCTGTTCCTGTGTGATGGGCTGGAGGAGCTGAATGGGCCTCCTCCTGTTCCTGTGTAACAGGTTCGAGGGGCTGAATGGCCTCCTCCTGTTCCTGTGTAATAGACTCGAGGGGCTGAATGGGCCTACTTCTGTTCCTGTGTAACAGGCTCGAGGGGCTGAATGGGCCTCCTGTTCCTGTGTAACAGGCTCGAGGGGCTGAATGGTCTCCTCCTGTTCCTGTGTAACAGGCTCGAGGGGCTGAATGGGCCTCCTCCTGTTCATGTGTAACAGGCTCGAGGGGCTGAATGGCTTCCTCCTATTCCTGTGTAACAGGATTGAGGGGCTGAATGGTCCTGCTCCTGTTCCTGTGTAACAGGCTCGAGGGGCTGAATGGGCTCCTCCTGTTCCTGTGTAACAGGTTCGAGGGGCTGAATGGCCTCTTCCTGTTCCTGTGTAACAGGCTCGAAGGGTTGAATAGGCTCCTCCTGTTCCTGTGTAACAGGCTCGAAGGGTTGAATGGTCTCCTCCTGTTCCTGTATAACAGGCTCGAAGGGTTGAATGGTCTACTCCTATTCCACTGGAACAGGCTCGAGAGGCTGAATGGGCTCCTCCTGTTCCTGTGTAACAGGCTCGAGGGGCTGAATGGGCCTTCTCTTCCTGGTTAACAGGCTCGAGGACCTGAATGGGCCTCTGACTGTTCCTGTGTAACAGGCTCGAGGGGCTGAATGGGCCTACTTATGTTCCTGTGTAACAGACTCGAGGGGCTGAATGGGCCTACTCCTGTTCCTGTGTAACAGGCTCGAGGGGCTGAATGGATCTCCTCCTGTTCCTGTGCAACAGGCTCGAGGGGCTGAATGGTCCTCCTCCTGTTCCTGTGTAACAGGCTCGAGGGGCTGAATGGGCCTACTCCTGTTCCTGTGTAACAGGCTCGAGGGGCTGTATGAGCCTCCTCCTGTTCCTGTGTAACAGGCTCAAGAGGCTGAATGGCTTCCTCCTATTCCTGTCTAACAGGTTTGAGGGGCTGAATGGGTCTCCTCCTGTTCCTGTGTAACAGGCTCGAGGGGCTGAATGTACATCTTCCTGTTCCTGTGTAACAGGCTCGAGGGGCTGAATGGGCTCCTCCTGTTCCTGTGTAACAGGCTCGAGGGGCTGAATGGGTTCCTCCTGTTCCTGTGTAACAGGCTCGAAGGGTTGATTGGTCTCCTCCTGTTCCTGTGTAACAGGCTCGAAGGGTTGAATGATCTCCTCCTGTTCCTGTGTAACAGGCTCGAGGGGCTGAATGGGCCTCCTCCTGTTCCTGTGTAACAGACTCAAGGGATTGAATGGCCTCCTCCTGTTCCAGTGTAACAGGCTCGATGGGCTAAATGTGCCTCCTCCTGTTCCTGTGTAAAGGTCTCGAGGGCTGAATGGGCCTACTCCTGTTCCTGTGTAACAGGCTCGAGGGGCTGAATGGGCCTCCTCCTGTTCCTGTGTAACAGACTCAAGGGATTGAATGGCCTCCTCCTGTTCCAGTGTAACAGGCTCGATGGGCTAAATGTGCCTCCTCCTGTTCCTGTGTAAAGGTCTCGAGGGCTGAATGGGCCTACTCCTGTTCCTATGTAACAGGCTCGAGGTACTGAATGGGCCTACTTCTGTTCCTGTGTAACAGGCTCGAGGGACTGAATGGCCTCCATCTGTTCCTGTGTAACAGGCTCGAGGGGCTGAATTGGCCTCCTCCTGTTCCTGTGTAACAGGCTCGAAGGGTTGAATGGTCTCCTCCTGTTCCTGTGTAACATGATCGAAGAGTTGAATGGTCTCCTCCTGTTGCTGTGTAACTGGCTCGAGGGGCTGAATGGGCTACTCCTGTTCCTGTGTAACAGGCTCGAGGGGCTGAATGGCCTCCTCCTGTTCCAGTGTAACAGGCTCGAGGGGATGAATGGGGTCCTCCTGTTCCTGTGTAACAGGCTCGAGGGGCTGAATGGGCCTCTTCCTGTTCCTGTGTAACAGGCTCGAGGGGCTGAATGGCCTCCTCCTGTTCCAGTGTAACAGGCTCGAGGGGATGAATGGGGTCCTCCTGTTCCTATGTAACAGGCTCGAGCGGCTGAATGGTCCTCCTCCTGTTCCTGTGTAATAGGCTCGAGGGGCTGAATGGGCCTCCTCCTGTTCCTGTGTAACAGGCTCGAGGGGCTGAATGGGCCTCTTCCTGTTCCTGTGTAACAGGCTCGAGGGGCTGAATGGCCTCCTCCTGTTCCAGTGTAACAGGCTCAAGGGGATGAATGGGCTCCTCCTGTTCCTATGTAACAGGCTCGAGCGGCTGAATGGGCCTACTTCTGTTCTTGTGTAACAGGCTCGAGGGGCTGAATGTGGCCTCCTCCTGTTCTTGTGTAACGGGCTCGAGGAGCTGAATGGTTTCCTCCTGTTCCTGTGTAACAGGCTCGAGGGGTTGAATGGGCCTCCTCCTGTTCATGTGTAACAGGCTCGAGGGGCTGAATGGCTTCCTCCTATTCCTGTGTAACAGGTTTGAGGGGCTGAATAGTCCTGCTCCTGTTCCTGTGTAACAGGCTCGAGGGGCTGAATGGGACTCTTCCTATTCCTGTGTAACAGGCTCGAGGGGCTGTATGGGCTCCTCCTGTTCCTGTGTAACAGGCTCGAGGGGCTGAATGGGCCTCCTCCTGTTCCTGTGTAACGGGCTCGAGGAGCTGAATGGGCCTCCTGTTCCTGTGTAACAGGCTCGAGGGGCTGAATGGCCTCCTCCTGTTCCTGTGTAACAGGTTTGAGGGGCTGAATGGTCCTGCTCCTGTTCCTGTGTAACAGGCTCGAGGTGCTGAATGGGACTCTTCCTATTCCTGTGTAACAGGCTCGTGGGGCTGAATGGGCTCCTCCTGTTCCTGTGTAACAGGCTCGAGGGGCTGAATGGGCTCCTCCTGTTCCTGTGTAACAGGTTCGAGGGGCTGAATGGCCTCCTCCTGTTCCTGTGTAACAGGCTCGAAGGGTTGAATGGGCCACCTCCTGTTCCTGCGTAACAGGCTCGAGGGGCTGAATGGGCCTCCTCCTGTTTCTGTGTAACAGGCTCGAGGGGCTGAATGGCCTCCTCCTGTTCCTGTGTAACAGGCTCGAGGGGCTGAATGGGCCTCCTCCTGTTCCTATTTAACATGCTCGAGGGGCTGAATGGGACTCCTGTTCCTCTGCAAGAGGCTCGAGGGACTGAATGGGCCTTCTATTCCTCTGCAACAGGCTCGAGGGGTTGAATGGGCCTCCTGTTCCTGTGTAACAGGCTCGAGAGGCTGAATGGGCCATCTCCTGCTCCTGTGTACAGGGATCGAGGGACTGAATAAGCCTCCTACTGTTCCCGTTTAACAGGCTCGAGGGGCTGAATGGGCTCCTCCTGTTCCTGTGTAACAGGCTCGAGGGGCTGAATGGGCCCCTCCTGTTCCTGTGTAACAGGCTCGAGGGCCTGAATGGGCCTCTGACTGTTCCTGTGTAACAGGCTCGAGGGGCTGAATGGGCCTACTTCTGTTCCTGTGTAACAGGCTCGAGGGGCTGAATGGGCCTACTCCTGTTCCTGTGTAACAGGCTCGAGTGGCTGAATGGACCTCCTCCTGTTCCTGTGCAACAGGCTCGAGGGGCTGAATGGTCCTCCTCCTGTTCCTGTGTAACAGGCTCGAGGGGCTGATTGGGCCTCCTTATGTTCCTGTGTAACAGGTTCGAGGGGCTGTATGAGCATCCTCCTGTTCCTGTGTAACAGGCTCGAGAGGCTGAATGGCTTCCTCGTATTCCTGTCTAACAGGTTTGAGGGGCTGAATGGCCTCCTCCTGTTCCTGTGTAACAGGCTCGAAGGGTTGAATGTGCTCCTCCTGTTCCTGTGTAACAGACTCGAAGGGTTGAATGGTCTCCTCCTGTTCCTGTGTAACCAGCTCCAAGGGTTGAATGGTCTCCTCTTGTTTTTGTGTAACAGGCTCGAGAGGCTGAATGGGCTCCTCCTGTTCCTGTGTAACAGGCTCGAGGGGCTGAATGGCCTCCTCCTGTTCCTGTGTAACAGACTCTCGGGACTGAATGGCCTCCATCTGTTCCTGTGTAACAGGCTCGAGGGGCTGAATGGGCCTCCTCCTGTTCCTGTGCAACAGGCTCGAAGGGTTGAATGGTGTCCTGCTGTTCCTGTGTAACATGCTCGAAGGGTTGAATGGTCTCCTCCTGTTGCTGTGTAACAGGCTCGAGGGGCTGAATGGGCTCCGCCTGTTCCTGTGTAACAGGCTCGAGGGGCTGAATGGGCCGCCTCCTGTTCCTGTGTAACAGGCTCGAGGGGCTGAATGGTCCGCCTCCTGTTCCTGTGTAATGGGTTCGAGGGCCTGAATGGGCCTCCTCCTGATCCTGTGTAACATGTTTGAGTGGCTGAATGGGCCTCCTGTTCCTGTGTAATGGGCTCGAGGAGCTGAATGGGCCTCCTCCTGTTCCTGTGTAACAGGCTCGAGGGGCTGAATGGGCCTCCTCCTGTTCCTGTGTAACGGGCTCGAGGAGCTGAATGGTCTCCTCCTGTTCCTGTGTAACAGGCTCGAGGGGCTGAATGGTCTCCTCCTGTTCCGGTGTAACAGGCTCGTGGGGCTGAATGGGCCTCCTCCTGTTCATGTGTAACAGGCTCGAGGGGCTGAATGGCTTCCTCCTATTCCTGTGTAACAGGCTCGAGGGGCTGAATGGGACTCTTCCGATTCCTGTGTAACAGGCTCGAGGGGCTGAATGGGACTCTTCCGATTCCTGTGTAACAGGCTCGAGGGGCTGAATGGGCTCCTCCTGTTCATGTGTAACAGGCTCGAGGGGTTGAATGGGCTCCTCGTGTTCCTGTGTAACAGGCTCGAGGGGCTGAATGGGCTCCTCCTGTTCCTGTGTAACAGGCTCGAATGGTTGAATGGTCTACTCCTGTTCCTCTGTAACAGGCTCGAGGGGCTGAATGGCTTCCTCCTATTCCTGTGTAACAGGTTTGAGGGGCTGAATGATCCTGCTCCTGTTCCTGTGCAACAGGCTCGAGGTGCTGAATGGGCTCCTCCTGTTCCTGTGTAACAGGCTCGAGGGGCTGAATGGGCTCCTCCTGTTCCTGTGTAACAGGCTCGAGGGGCTGAATGGGCTCCTCCTGTTCCTGTGTAACAGGCTCGAGGGGCTGAATGGGCTCCTCCTGTTCCTGTGTAACAGGTTCGAGGGGCTGAATGGCCTCCTCCTGTTCCTGTGTAACAGGCTCGAAGGGTTGAATGGGCTCCTCCTGTTCCTGTGTAACAGGCTCGAAGGGTTGAATGGTCTCCTCCTGTTCCTGTGTAACAGGCTCAAAGGGTTGAATGGTCTACTCCTATTCCTGTGAAACAGGCTCGAGAGGCTGAATGCGCTCCTCCTGTTCCTGTGTAACAGGCTCGAGGGGCTGAATGGGCCTCCTCCTGTTCATGTGTAACAGGCTCGAGGGGCTGAATGGCTTCCTCCTATTCCTGTGTAACAGGCTCGAGGGGCTGAATGGGACTCTTCCGATTCCTGTGTAACAGGCTCGAGGGGCTGAATGGGACTCTTCCGATTCCTGTGTAACAGGCTCGAGGGGCTGAATGGGCTCCTCCTGTTCATGTGTAACAGGCTCGAGGGGTTGAATGGGCTCCTCGTGTTCCTGTGTAACAGGCTCGAGGGGCTGAATGGGCTCCTCCTGTTCCTGTGTAACAGGCTCGAATGGTTGAATGGTCTACTCCTGTTCCTCTGTAACAGGCTCGAGGGGCTGAATGGCTTCCTCCTATTCCTGTGTAACAGGTTTGAGGGGCTGAATGATCCTGCTCCTGTTCCTGTGCAACAGGCTCGAGGTGCTGAATGGGCTCCTCCTGTTCCTGTGTAACAGGCTCGAGGGGCTGAATGGGCTCCTCCTGTTCCTGTGTAACAGGCTCGAGGGGCTGAATGGGCTCCTCCTGTTCCTGTGTAACAGGCTCGAGGGGCTGAATGGGCTCCTCCTGTTCCTGTGTAACAGGTTCGAGGGGCTGAATGGCCTCCTCCTGTTCCTGTGTAACAGGCTCGAAGGGTTGAATGGGCTCCTCCTGTTCCTGTGTAACAGGCTCGAAGGGTTGAATGGTCTCCTCCTGTTCCTGTGTAACAGGCTCAAAGGGTTGAATGGTCTACTCCTATTCCTGTGAAACAGGCTCGAGAGGCTGAATGCGCTCCTCCTGTTCCTGTGTAACAGGCTCGAGGGGCTTAATGGGCCGCCTCCTGTTCCTGTGTAACAGGCTCGAGGGGCTGAATGGCCTCCTCCTGTTCCTGTGCAACAGGCTCGAGGGGCTGAATGGGCCACCTCCTGTTCCTGCGTAACAGGCTCGAGGGGCTGAATGGGCCTCCTCCTGTTCCTGTGTAACAGGCTCGAGGGGCTGAATGGGCCGCCTCCTGTTCATGTGTAATGGGTTCGAGGGCCTGAATGGGCCTCCTCCTGATCCTGTGTAACTTGCTTGAGTTGCTGAATGGGCCTCCTGTTCCTGTGTAATGGGCTCGAGGGGCTGAATGGGCCTCCTCCCGTTCTTGTGTCATGGGTTCGAGGGGCTGAATGGGCCTCCTGATCCTGTGTAACTTGCTTGAGGGGCTGAATGGGCCTCCTCCTGTTCCTGTGTAACAGGCTCGAGGGGCTGAATGAGCCTCCTCCTGCTCCTGTGTACAGGGATCAAGGGCCCAATAAGCCTACTACTGTTCCTGTGTAACAGGCTCGTGGGGCTGAATGGGCCTCCTCCTGTTCCTATTTAACAGGCTCGAGGGGCTGAATGGGACTCCTGTTCCTCTGTAAGAGGCTCGAGGGACTGAATGGGCCTTCTATTCCTCTGTAACAGGCTCGAGGGGCTGAATGGGCCTCCTGTTCCTGTGTAACAGACTCGAGGGGCTGAATGGGCCTACTTCTGTTCCTGTGTAACAGGCTCGAGGGGCTGAATGGTCCTCCTCCTGTTCCTGTGTAACAGGCTCGAGGGGCTGAATGGGCCGACTCCTGTTCCTGTGTAACAGGTTCGAGGGGCAGTATGAGCCTCCTCCTGTTCCTGTCTAACAGGCTCGAGAGGCTGAATGGCTTCCTCCTATTCCTGTCAAACAGGTTCGAGGGGCTGAATGGCCTCCTCCTGTTCCTGTGTAACAGGCTCGAAGGGTTGAATGGGCTCCTCCTGTTCCTGTGTAACAGACTCGAAGTGTTGAATGGTCTCCTCCTGTTCCTGTGTAACCATCTCGAAGGGTTGAATGGTCTCCTCTTGTTTTTGTGTAACAGGCTCGAGAGGCTGAATGGGCTCCTCCTGTTCCTGTGTAACAGGCTCGAGGGGCTGAATGGGCCGCCTCCTGTTCCTGTGTAACAGGCTCGAGGGGCTGAATGGCCTCCTCCTGTTCCTGTGTAACAGACTCGAGGGACTGAATGGCCTCCATCTGTTCCTGGTTAACAGGCTCGAGGGGCTGAATGGGCCTCCTCCTGTTCCTGTGTAACAGGCTCGAAGGGTTGAATGGTGTCCTCCTGTTCCTGTGTAACATGCTCGAAGGGTTGAATGGTCTCCTCCTGTTGCTGTGTAACAGGCTCGAGGGGCTGAATGGGCTCCGCCTGTTCCTGTGTAACAGGCTCGAGGGGCTGAATGGGCCGCCTCCTGTTCCTGTGTAACAGGCTCGAGGGGCTGAATGGTCCGCCTCCTGTTCCTGTGTAATGGGTTCGAGGGCCTGAATGGGCCTCCTCCTGATCCTGTGTAACATGTTTGAGTGGCTGAATGAGCCTCCTGTTCCTGTGTAATGGGCTCGAGGAGCTGAATGGGCCTCCTCCTGTTCCTGTGTAACAGGTTCGAGGGGCTGAATGGTCTCCTCCTGTTCCTGTGTAACAGGCTCGAGGGGCTGAATGGGCTCCTCCTGTTCCTGTGTAACAGGCTCGAGGGGCTGAATGGTCTCCTCCTGTTCCTGTGTAACAGGCTCGAGGGGCTGAATGGGCCTCCTCCTGTTCATGTGTAACAGGCTCGAGGGGCTGAATGGCTTCCTCCTATTCCAGTGTAACAGGTTTGAGGGGCTGAATGGTCCTGCTCCTGTACCTGTGTAACAGGCTCGAGGGGCTGAATGGGACTCTTCCTATTCCTGTGTAACAGGCTCGAGGGGTGAATGGGCTTCTCCTGTTCCTGTGTAACAGGCTCGAGGGGCTGAATGGGCTCCTCCTGTTCCTGTGTAACAGGCTCGAGGGGCTGAATGGGCTCCTCCTGTTCCTGTGTAACAGGTTCGAGGGGCTGAATGGCCTCCTCCTGTTCCTGTGTAACAGGCTCGAAGCATTGAATGGGCTCCTCCTGTTCCTGTGTAACAGGCTCGAAGGGTTGAATGGTCTCCTCCTGTTCCTGTGTAACAGGCTCGAAGGGTTGAATGGTCTACTCCTATTCCTGTGGAACAGGCCCGAGAGGCTGAATGGGCTCCTCCTGTTCCTGTGTAACAGGCTCGAGGGGCTCAATGGGCCGCCTCCTGTTCCTGTGTAACAGGCTCGAGGGGCTGAATGGCCTCCTCCTGTTCCTGGTTAACAGGCTCGAGGGGCTGAATGGGCCTCCTCCTGTTCCTGTGTAACAGGCTCGAAGGGTTGAATGGTGTCCTCCTGTTCCTGTGTAACATGCTCGAAGGGTTGAATGGTCTCCTCCTGTTGCTGTGTAACAGGCTCGAGGGGCTGAATGGGCTCCGCCTGTTCCTGTGTAACAGGCTCGAGGGGCTGAATGGGCCGCCTCTTGTTCCTGTGTAACAGGCTCGAGGGGCTGAATGGTCCGCCTCCTGTTCCTGTGTAATGGGTTCGAGGGCCTGAATGGGCCTCCTCCTGATCCTGTGTAACATGTTTGAGTGGCTGAATGGGCCTCCTGTTCCTGTGTAATGGGCTCGAGGGGTGAATGGGCTTCTCCTGTTCCTGTGTAACAGGCTCGAGGGGCTGAATGAGCCTCCTCCTGCTCCTGTGTACAGGGATCAAGGGCCCAATAAGCCTACTACTGTTCCTGTGTAACAGGCTCGTGGGGCTGAATGGGCCTCCTCCTGTTCCTATTTAACAGGCTCGAGGGGCTGAATGGGACTCCTGTTCCTCTGTAAGAGGCTCGAGGGACTGAATGGGCCTTCTATTCCTCTGTAACAGGCTCGAGGGGCTGAATGGGCCTCCTGTTCCTGTGTAACAGACTCGAGGGGCTGAATGGGCCTACTTCTGTTCCTGTGTAACAGGCTCGAGGGGCTGAATGGTCCTCCTCCTGTTCCTGTGTAACAGGCTCGAGGGGCTGAATGGGCCGACTCCTGTTCCTGTGTAACAGGTTCGAGGGGCAGTATGAGCCTCCTCCTGTTCCTGTCTAACAGGCTCGAGAGGCTGAATGGCTTCCTCCTATTCCTGTCAAACAGGTTCGAGGGGCTGAATGGCCTCCTCCTGTTCCTGTGTAACAGGCTCGAAGGGTTGAATGGGCTCCTCCTGTTCCTGTGTAACAGACTCGAAGCGTTGAATGGTCTCCTCCTGTTCCTGTGTAACCATCTCGAAGGGTTGAATGGTCTCCTCTTGTTTTTGTGTAACAGGCTCGAGAGGCTGAATGGGCTCCTCCTGTTCCTGTGTAACAGGCTCGAGGGGCTGAATGGGCCGCCTCCTGTTCCTGTGTAACAGGCTCGAGGGGCTGAATGGCCTCCTCCTGTTCCTGTGTAACAGACTCGAGGGACTGAATGGCCTCCATCTGTTCCTGGTTAACAGGCTCGAGGGGCTGAATGGGCCTCCTCCTGTTCCTGTGTAACAGGCTCGAAGGGTTGAATGGTGTCCTCCTGTTCCTGTGTAACATGCTCGAAGGGTTGAATGGTCTCCTCCTGTTGCTGTGTAACAGGCTCGAGGGGCTGAATGGGCTCCGCCTGTTCCTGTGTAACAGGCTCGAGGGGCTGAATGGGCCGCCTCCTGTTCCTGTGTAACAGGCTCGAGGGGCTGAATGGTCCGCCTCCTGTTCCTGTGTAATGGGTTCGAGGGCCTGAATGGGCCTCCTCCTGATCCTGTGTAACATGTTTGAGTGGCTGAATGGGCCTCCTGTTCCTGTGTAATGGGCTCGAGGAGCTGAATGGGCCTCCTCCTGTTCCTGTGTAACAGGTTCCAGGGGCTGAATGGCCTCCTCCTGTTCCTGTGTAACAGGCTCGAGGGGCTGAATGGGCTCCTCCTGTTCCTGTGTAACAGGCTCGAGGGGCTGAATGGTCTCCTCCTGTTCCTGTGTAACAGGCTCGAGGGGCTGAATGGGCCTCCTCCTGTTCATGTGTAACAGGCTCGAGGGGCTGAATGGCTTCCTCCTATTCCAGTGTAACAGGTTTGAGGGGCTGAATGGTCCTGCTCCTGTACCTGTGTAACAGGCTCGAGGGGCTGAATGGGACTCTTCCTATTCCTGTGTAACAGGCTCGAGGGGTGAATGGGCTTCTCCTGTTCCTGTGTAACAGGCTCGAGGGGCTGAATGGGCTCCTCCTGTTCCTGTGTAACAGGCTCGAGGGGCTGAATGGGCTCCTCCTGTTCCTGTGTAACAGGTTCGAGGGGCTGAATGGCCTCCTCCTGTTCCTGTGTAACAGGCTCGAAGCATTGAATGGGCTCCTCCTGTTCCTGTGTAACAGGCTCGAAGGGTTGAATGGTCTCCTCCTGTTCCTGTGTAACAGGCTCGAAGGGTTGAATGGTCTACTCCTATTCCTGTGGAACAGGCCCGAGAGGCTGAATGGGCTCCTCCTGTTCCTGTGTAACAGGCTCGAGGGGCTCAATGGGCCGCCTCCTGTTCCTGTGTAACAGGCTCGAGGGGCTGAATGGCCTCCTCCTGTTCCTGTGTAACAGGCTCGAAGGGTTGAATGGGCTCCTCCTGTTCCTGTGTAACAGGCTCGAAGGGTTGAATGGTCTCCTCCTGTTCCTGTGTAACCAGCTCGAAGGGTTGAATGGTCTCCTCTTGTTTTTATGTAACAGGCTCGAGTGGCTGAATGGGCTCCTCCTGTTCCTGTGTAACAGGCTCGAGGGGCTGAATGGGCCGCCTCCTGTTCCTGTGTAACAGGCTCGAGGGGCTGAATGGCATCCTCCTGTTCCTGTGTAACAGACTCGAGAGACTGAATGGCCTCCATCTGTTCCTGTGTAACAGGCTCGAGTGGCTGAATGGGCCTCCTCCTGTTCCTGTGTAACAGGCTCGAAGGGTTGAATGGTCTCCTCCTGTTACTGTGTAACAGGCTCGAGGGGCTGAATGGTCCGCCTACTGTTCCTGTGTAATGGGTTCGAGGGCCTGAATGGGCCTCCTCCTGATCCTGTGTAACATGTTTGAGTGGCTGAATGGGCCTCCTGTTCCTGTGTAATGGGCTCGAGGAGCTGAATGGGCCTCTGACTGTTCCTGTGTAACAGGTTCGAGGGGCTGAATGGCCTCCTCCTGTTCCTGTGTAACAGGCTCGAGGGGCTGAATGGGCTCCTCCTGTTCCTGTGTAACAGGCTCGAGGGGCTGAATGGTCCTCCTCCTGTTCCTGTGTAATAGGCTCGAGAGGCTGAATGGGCCTCCTGTTCCTGTGTAACAGGCTCGAGGGACTGAATGGTCTCCTCCTGTTCCTGTGTAACAGGCTCGAACGACTGAATGGGCCTCCTCCTGTTCATGTGTAACAGGCTCGAGGGGCTGAATGGCCTCCTCGTCTTCCTGTGTAACAGGCTCGAGGGGCTGAATGGGCCTCCTCCTGTTCATGTGTAACAGGCTCGAGGGGCTGAATGGCTTCCTCCTATTCCTGTGTAACAGGTTTGAGGGGCTGAATGGTCCTGCTCCTGTTCCTGTGTAACAGGCTCGAGGGGCTGCATGGGACTCTTCCTATTCCTGTGTAACAGGCTCGAGGGGCTGAATGGGCTCCTCCTGTTCATGTGTAACAGGCTCGAGGGGCTGAATGGGCTCCTCCTGTTCCTGTGTAACAGGCTCGAGGGGCTGAATGGCCTCCTCCTGTTCCTGTGTAACAGGCTCGAAGCATTGAATGGGCTCCTCCTGTTCCTGTGTAACAGGCTCGAAGGGTTGAATGGTCTCCTCCTGTTCCTGTGTAACAGGCTCGAAGGGTTGAATGGTCTACTCCTATTCCTGTGGAACAGGCCCGAGAGGCTGAATGGGCTCCTCCTGTTCCTGTGTAACAGGCTCGAGGGGCTCAATGGGCCGCCTCCTGTTCCTGTGCAACAGGCTCGAGGGGCTGAATGGCCTCCTCCTGTTCCTGTGTAACAGGCTCGAAGGGTTGAATGGGCTCCTCCTGTTCCTGTGTAACAGGCTCGAAGGGTTGAATGGTCTCCTCCTGTTCCTGTGTAACCAGCTCGAAGGGTTGAATGGTCTCCTCCTGTTCCTGTGTAACAGGCTCGAAGGGTTGAATGGTCTACTCCTATTCCTGTGTAACAGGCACGAGTGGCTGAATGGGCTCCTCCTGTTCCTGTGTAACAGGCTCGAGGGGCTGAATGGGCCGCCTCCTGTTCCTGTGTAACAGGCTCGAGGGGCTGAATGGCATCCTCCTGTTCCTGTGTAACAGACTCGAGAGACTGAATGGCCTCCATCTGTTCCTGTGTAACAGGCTCGAGGGGCTGAATGGGCCTCCTCCTGTTCCTGTGCAACAGGCTCGAAGGGTTGAATGGTCTCCTCCTGTTACTGTGTAACAGGCTCGAGGGGCTGAATGGTCCGCCTCCTGTTCCTGTGTAATGGGTTCGAGGGCCTGAATGGGCCTCCTCCTGAACCTGTGTAACATGTTTGAGTGGCTGAATGGGCCTCCTGTTCCTGTGTAACAGACTCGAGAGACTGAATGGCCTCCATCTGTTCCTGTGTAACAGGCTCGAGGGGCTGAATGGGCCTCCGCCTGTTCCTGTGTAACAGGCTCGAGGGGCTGAATGGGCTCCTCCTGTTCCTGTGTAACAGGCTCGAGGGGCTGAATGGTCCTCCTCCTGTTCCTGTGTAATAGGCTCGAGGGGCTGAATGGGCCTCCTGTTCCTGTGTAACAGGCTCGAGGGACTGAATGGTCTCCTCCTGTTCCTGTGTAACAGGCTCGAGGGGCTGAATGGGCCTCCTCCTGTTCATGTGTAACAGGCTCGAGGGGCTGAATGGCCTCCTCCTGTTCCTGTGTAACAGGCTCGAGGGGCTGAATGGGCCTCCTCCTGTTCATGTGTAACAGGCTCGAGGGGCTGAATGGCCTCATCCTGTTCCTGGTTAACAGGCTCGAGGGGCTGAATGGGCCTCCTCCTGTTCCTGTGTAACAGGCTCGAAGGGTTGAATGGTGTCCTCCTGTTCCTGTGTAACATGCTCGAAGGGTTGAATGGTCTCCTCCTGTTGCTGTGTAACAGGCTCGAGGGGCTGAATGGGCTCCGCCTGTTCCTGTGTAACAGGCTCGAGGGGCTGAATGGGCCGCCTCCTGTTCCTGTGTAACAGGCTCGAGGGGCTGAATGGTCCGCCTCCTGTTCCTGTGTAATGGGTTCGAGGGCCTGAATGGGCCTCCTCCTGATCCTGTGTAACATGTTTGAGTGGCTGAATGGGCCTCCTGTTCCTGTGTAATGGGCTCGAGGAGCTGAATGGGCCTCCTCCTGTTCCTGTGTAACAGGTTCGAGGGGCTGAATGGCCTCCTCCTGTTCCTGTGTAACAGGCTCGAGGGGCTGAATGGGCTCCTCCTGTTCCTGTGTAACAGGCTCGAGGGGCTGAATGGTCTCCTCCTGTTCCTGTGTAACAGGCTCGAGGGGCTGAATGGGCCTCCTCCTGTTCATGTGTAACAGGCTCGAGGGGCTGAATGGCTTCCTCCTATTCCAGTGTAACAGGTTTGAGGGGCTGAATGGTCCTGCTCCTGTTCCTGTGTAACAGGCTCGAGGGGCTGAATGGGACTCTTCCTATTCCTGTGTAACAGGCTCGAGGGGCTGAATGGCCTCCTCCTGTTCCTGTGTAACAGGCTCGAGGGGCTGAATGGGCTCCTCCTGTTCCTGTGTAACAGGTTCGAGGGGCTGAATGGCCTCCTCCTGTTCCTGTGTAACAGGCTCGAAGCATTGAATGGGCTCCTCCTGTTCCTGTGTAACAGGCTCGAAGGGTTGAATGGTCTCCTCCTGTTCCTGTGTAACAGGCTCGAAGGGTTGAATGGCCTCCTCCTATTCCTGTGGAACAGGCCCGAGAGGCTGAATGGGCTCCTCCTGTTCCTGTGTAACAGGCTCGAGGAGCTGAATGGGCCTCCTGTTCCTGTGTAACAGGCTCGAGGGGCTGAATGGTCTCCTCCTGTTCCTGTGTAACAGGCTCGAGAGGCTGAATGGGCCTCCTCCTGTTCATGTGTAACAGGCTCGAGGGGCTGAATGGCTTCCTCCTATTCCTGTGCAACAGGTTTGAGGGGCTGAATGGTCCTGCTCCTGTTCCTGTGTAACAGGCTCGAGGGGCTGAATGGCCTCCTCCTGTTCATGTGTAACAAGCTCGAGGGGCTGAATGGGACTCTTCCTATTCCTGTGTAACAGGCTCGAGGGGCTGAATGGGCTCCTCCTGTTCCTGTGTAACAAGCTCGAGGGGCTGAATGGGCTCCTCCTGTTCCTGAATAACAGGTTCGAGGGGCTTAATGGCCTCCTCCTGTTCCTGTGTAACAGGCTCGAAGGATTGAATGGCCTCCTCCTGTTCCTGTGTAACAGGCTCGAAGGATTGAATGGGCTCCTCCTGTTCCTGTGTAACAGGCTCGAAGGGTTGAATGGTCTCCTCCTGTTCCTGTGTAACAGGCTCGAAGGGTTGAATGGTCTCCTCCTGTTCCTGTGTAACAGGCTCGAGGGGCTGAATGGTCCGCCTCCTGTTCCTGTGTAACAGGCTCGAAGGGTTGAATTGTCTCCTCCTGTTCCTGTGTAACAGGCTCGAGGGGCTGAATGGTCCGCCTCCTGTTCCTGTGTAATGGGTTCGAGGGCCTGAATGGGCCTCCTCCTGATCCTGTGTAACATGTTTGAGTGGCTGAATGGGCCTCCTGTTCCTGTTAATGGGCTCGAGGAGCTGAATGGGCCTCCTCCTGTTCCTGTGTAACAGGTTCGAGAGGCTGAATGGCCTCCTCCTGTTCCTGTGTCACAGGCTCGAGGGGCTGAATGGGCTCCTCCTGTTCCTGTGTAACAGGCTCGAGGGGCTGAATGGTCTTCCTCCTGTTCCTGTGTAATAGGCTCGAGCGGCTTAATGGGCCTACTTCTGTTCCTGTGTAACAGGCTCGAGGGGCTGAATGGGCCTCCTCCTGTTCCTGTGTAACAGGCTCGAGGGGCTGAATGGTCTCCTCCTGTTCCTGTGTAACAGGCTCGAGAGGCTGAATGGGCCGCCTCCTGTTCATGTGTAACAGGCTCGAGGGGCTGAATGGCTTCCTCCTATTCATGTGTAACAGGTTTGAGGGGCTGAATGGTCCTGCTCCTGTTCCTGTGTAACAGGGTCGAGGGGCTGAATGGTACTCTTCCTATTTCTGTGTAACAGGCTCGAGGGGCTGAATGGGCCTACTCCTGTTCCTGTGTAACAGGCTCGAGGGGCTGAATGGTCTCCTCCTGTTCCTGTGTAACAGGCTCGAGGGGCTGAATGGGCCTCCTCCTGTTCATGTGTAACAGGCTCGAGGGGCTGAATGGCTTCCTCCTATTCCAGTGTAACAGGTTTGAGGGGCTGAATGGTCCTGCTCCTGTTCCTGTGTAACAGGCTCGAGGGGCTGAATGGGACTCTTCCTATTCCTGTGTAACAGGCTCGAGGGGCTGAATGGGCTCCTCCTGTTCCTGTGTAACAGGCTCGAGGGGCTGAATGGGCTCCTCCTGTTCCTGTGTAACAGGTTCGAGGGGCTGAATGGCCTCCTCCTGTTCCTGTGTAACAGGCTCGAAGCATTGAATGGGCTCCTCCTGTTCCTGTGTAACAGGCTCGAAGGGTTGAATGGTCTCCTCCTGTTCCTGTGTAACAGGCTCGAAGGGTTGAATGGCCTCCTCCTATTCCTGTGGAACAGGCCCGAGAGGCTGAATGGGCTCCTCCTGTTCCTGTGTAACAGGCTCGAGGAGCTGAATGGGCCTCCTGTTCCTGTGTAACAGGCTCGAGGGGCTGAATGGTCTCCTCCTGTTCCTGTGTAACAGGCTCGAGAGGCTGAAGGGGCCTCCTCCTGTTCATGTGTAACAGGCTCGAGGGGCTGAATGGCTTCCTCCTATTCCTGTGCAACAGGTTTGAGGGGCTGAATGGTCCTGCTCCTGTTCCTGTGTAACAGGCTCGAGGGGCTGAATGGCCTCCTCCTGTTCATGTGTAACAAGCTCGAGGGGCTGAATGGGACTCTTCCTATTCCTGTGTAACAGGCTCGAGGGGCTGAATGGGCTCCTCCTGTTCCTGTGTAACAAGCTCGAGGGGCTGAATGGGCTCCTCCTGTTCCTGAATAACATGTTCGAGGGGCTTAATGGCCTCCTCCTGTTCCTGTGTAACAGGCTCGAAGGATTGAATGGGCTCCTCCTGTTCCTGTGTAACAGGCTCGAAGGGTTGAATGGTCTCCTCCTGTTCCTGTGTAACAGGCTCGAAGGGTTGAATGGTCTCCTCCTGTTCCTGTGTAACAGGCTCGAGGGGCTGAATGGTCCGCCTCCTGTTCCTGTGTAACAGGCTCGAAGGGTTGAATTGTCTCCTCCTGTTCCTGTGTAACAGGCTCGAGGGGCTGAATGGTCCGCCTCCTGTTCCTGTGTAATGGGTTCGAGGGCCTGAATGGGCCTCCTCCTGATCCTGTGTAACATGTTTGAGTGGCTGAATGGGCCTCCTGTTCCTGTGTAATGGGCTCGAGGAGCTGAATGGGCCTCCTCCTGTTCCTGTGTAACAGGTTCGAGAGGCTGAATGGCCTCCTCCTGTTCCTGTGTCACAGGCTCGAGGGGCTGAATGGGCTCCTCCTGTTCCTGTGTAACAGGCTCGAGGGGCTGAATGGTCTTCCTCCTGTTCCTGTGTAATAGGCTCGAGCGGCTTAATGGGCCTACTTCTGTTCCTGTGTAACAGGCTCGAGGGGCTGAATGGGCCTCCTCCTGTTCCTGTGTAACAGGCTCGAGGGGCTGAATGGTCTCCTCCTGTTCCTGTGTAACAGGCTCGAGAGGCTGAATGGGCCGCCTCCTGTTCATGTGTAACAGGCTCGAGGGGCTGAATGGCTTCCTCCTATTCATGTGTAACAGGTTTGAGGGGCTGAATGGTCCTGCTCCTGTTCCTGTGTAACAGGGTCGAGGGGCTGAATGGTACTCTTCCTATTTCTGTGTAACAGGCTCGAGGGGCTGAATGGGCCTACTCCTGTTCCTGTGTAACAGGCTCGAGGGGCTGTATGAGCCTCCTCCTGTTCCTGTGAAACGGGCTCGAGGAGCTGAATGGGCCTCCTGTTCCTGTGTAACAGGCTCGAGAGGCTGAATGGCCTCCTCCTGTTCCTGTGTAACAGGCTCGAGGGGCTGAATGTGCCTCTTCCAGTTCCTGTGTAACAGGCTCGAGGGGCTGAATGTGCCTCCTCCTGTTCCTGTGTAACAGTCTCGAGGGTCTGAATGGGCTCCTCCTGTTCCTGTGTAACAGGCTCGAGGGGCTGAATGGGCTCCTCCTGTTCCTGTGTAACAGGCTCAAAGGGTTGAATGGTCCGCCTCCTGTTCCTGTGTAATGGGTTCGAGGGCCTGAATGGGCCTCCTCCTGATCCTGTGTAACATGTTTGAGTGGCTGAATGGGCCTCCTGTTCCTGTGTAATGGGCTCGAGGAGCTGAATGGGCCTCCTCCTGTTCCTGTGTAACAGGTTCGAGAGGCTGAATGGCCTCCTCCTGTTCCTGTGTCACAGGCTCGAGGGGCTGAATGGGCTCCTCCTGTTCCTGTGTAACAGGCTCGAGGGGTTGAATGGTCTTCCTCCTGTTCCTGTGTAATAGGCTCGAGCGGCTTAATGGGCCTACTTCTGTTCCTGTGTAACAGGCTCGAGGGGCTGAATGGGCCTCCTCCTGTTCCTGTGTAACAGGCTCGAGGGGCTGAATGGTCTCCTCCTGTTCCTGTGTAACAGGCTCGAGAGGCTGAATGGGCCGCCTCCTGTTCATGTGTAACAGGCTCGAGGGGCTGAATGGCTTCCTCCTATTCATGTGTAACAGGTTTGAGGGGCTGAATGGTCTTGCTCCTGTTCCTGTGTAACAGGGTCGAGGGGCTGAATGGTACTCTTCCTATTTCTGTGTAACAGGCTCGAGGGGCTGAATGGGCCTACTCCTGTTCCTGTGTAACAGGCTCGAGGGGCTGTATGAGCCTCATCCTGTTCCTGTGAAACGGGCTCGAGGAGCTGAATGGGCCTCCTGTTCCTGTGTAACAGGCTCGAGAGGCTGAATGGCCTCCTCCTGTTCCTGTGTAACAGGCTCGAGGGGCTGAATGTGCCTCTTCCTGTTCCTGTGTAACAGGCTCGAGGGGCTGAATGGCCTCCTCCTGTTCCTGTGTAACAGGCTCGAGGTGCTGAATGGGCCTCCTGTTCCTGTGTAACAGGCTCGAGGGGCTGAATGGGCCTCCTCCAGTTCCTGTGTAACAGGCTCGAGGGGCTGAATGGGCATCCTCCTGTTCCTGTGTAACAGTCTCGAGGGGCTGAATGGGCTCCTCCTGTTCCTGTGTAACAGGCTCGAGGGGCTGAATGGGCTCCTCCTGTTCCTGTGTAACAGGCTCAAAGGGTTGAATGGTCTCCTCCTGTTCCTGTGTAACAGGCTCGAAGGGATGAATGTTCTCCTCCTGTTCCTGTGTAACAGGCTCGAGAGGCTGAATTAGCCTTCTCCTGTTGCTGTGTAACAGACTCGAGCGACTGAATGGCCTCCTCCTGTTCCTGTGTAACAGGCTCGAGGGGCTGAATGGGCCTCCTCCTGTTCCAGTGTAACAGGCTCAAGGGGCTGAGTGGGCCTCCTCCTGTTCCTGTGTAACAGGCTCGAGGGGCTGAATGGCTTCCTCCTATTCCTGTGTAACAGGTTTGAGGGGCTGGATGGGCTCCTCCTGTTCCTGTGTAACAGGCTCGAGGGGCTGAATGGTCCTCCTCCTGTTCCTGTGTAACAGGCTCGAGGGGCTGAATGGGCCTACTCCTGTTCCTGTGTAACGGGCTCGATGGGCTGAATGGCCTCCTCCTGTTCCTGTGTAACAGTCTCGAGGGGCTGAATGGGCCTCCTCCTGTTCCTGTGTCACAGGCTCGAGGGGCTGAATGGGCCTCCTCCTGTTCCTGTGTAACAGGATCGAGGGGCTGAATGGGCCGCCTCCTGTTCATGTGTAATGGGTTCGAGGGCCTGAATGGGCCTCCTCCTGATTCTGTGTAACTTGCTTGAGTGGCTGAATGGGACTCCTGTTCCTGTGTAATGAGCTCGTGGGGCTGAATGGGCCTCCTCCTGTTCTTGTGTCATGGGTTCGAGGGGCTGAATGGGCCTCCTGATCCTGTGTAACTTGCTTGAGGGGCTGAATGGGCCTCTGATTGTTCCTGTGTAACAGGCTCGAGGGGCTGAATGGGCCTCTGACTGTTCCTGTGTAACAGGCTCGAGGGGTCTGAATGGGCCGACTTCTGTTCCTGTGTAACAGGCTCGAGGGGCTGAATGGGCCTACTCCTGTTCCTGTGTAACAGGCTCGAGGGGCTGTATGAGCCTCCTCCTGTTCCTGTGTAACGGGCTCGAGGAGCTGAATGGGCCTCCTGTTCCTGTGTCACAGGCTTGAGAGGCTGAATGGCCTCCTCCTGTTCCTGTGTAACAGGCTCAAGGGGCTGAATGGGCCTCCTCCTGTTCATGAGTAACAGGCTCGAGGGGCAGAATGGCTTCCTCCCATTCCTGTCTAACAGGTTTGAGGGGCTGAATGGGCCTCCTCCTGTTCCTGTGTAACAGGCTCGAGGGGCTGTATGAGCCTCCTCCTGTTCCTGTGTAACAGGCTCGATGGGCTGAATGGCCCTCCGCCTGTTCCTGTGTAACAGGCTCGAGGGGCTGAATGGGCCTCCTCCTGTTCTTGTGTCATGGGTCCGAGGGGCTGAATGGGCCTCCTGATCCTGTGTAACTTGCTTGAGGGGCTGAATGGGCCTCCTCCTGTTCCTGTGTAACAGGCTCGAGGGGCTGAATGAGCCTCCTCCTGCTCCTGTTTACAGGGATCAAGGCCCCAATAAGCCTCCTACTGTTGCTGTGTTACAGGCTCGCGGGGCTGAATGAGCCTCCTCCTGTTCCTGTTTAACAGGCTCGAGGGGCTGAATGGGACTCCTGTTCCTATGTAAGAGGCTCGAGGGACTGAATGGGCCTTCTATTCCTCTGTAACAGGCTCGAGGGACTGAATAAGCCTCCTACTGTTCCTGTTTAACAGGCTCGAAGCGCTGAATCGGCCTCCTCCTGTTCCTGTGTAACAGGCTTGAGGGGCTGAATGGGCCTCCTCTTCCTTTGTAACAGGCTCGAGGGGCTGAATGGGCCGACTTCTGTTCCTGTGTAACAGGCTCGAGGGGCTGAATGGGCCGACTCCTGTTCCTCTGTAACAGGCTCGAGAGGCTGAATGGGCCTCCCCCTGTTCCTGTGTAACAGACTCGAGGGGCTGAATGCGCCTCCTCCTTTTCATGTGTAACAGGCTCGAGGAGCTGAATGGGCTCCTCCTGTTCCTGTGTAACAGGCTCGAAGGGTTGAATGGTCTCCTCCTGTTCCTGTGTAACAGGCTCGAGGGGCTGAATGGGCCTCGTCCTGTTCCTGTGTAACAGGCTCGAGGGGCTGCATGGGCTCCTCCTGTTCCTGTGGAACAGGCTCGAGGGGTTGAATGGGCCTCCTCCTGTTCCTGTGCAACAGGCTCGAGGGGCTGAATGGTCTCCTCCTGTTCCTGTGTAACAGGCTCGAAGGGTTGAATGGTCTCCTCCTGTTCCTGTGTAACAGGCTCGAGGGGCTGAATTGGCCTCCTGTTCCTGTGTAACAGGCTCGAGGGGCTGAATGGGCCACCTCCTGTTCCTGTGTAACAGGATCGAGGAGCTGAATGGGCCTACTTCTGTTCCTGTGTAACAGGCTCGAGGGGCTAAATGGGACTACTTCTGTTCCTGTGTAACAGGCTCGAGGGGCTGAATGGGCCTCCTCCTGTTCCTGTGTAACAGGCTCGAGGGGCTGAATGGGCCTCCTCCTGTTCCTGTGTAACAGGCTCGAGGGGCTGAATGGGCCTCCTCCTGTTCCTGTGTAACAGGCTCGAGGGGCTGAATGGGCTCCTCCTGTTCCTGTGTAACAGGCTCGAAGGGTTGAATGGTCTCCTCCTGTTCCTGTGTAACAGGCTCGAGAGGCTGAATGGGCTCCTCCTGTTCCTGTGTAACAGGCTCGAGGGGCTGAATGGGCCTCGTCCTGTTCCTGTGTAACAGGCTCGAGGGGCTGAATGGGCCTCCGCCTGTTCCTGTGTAACAGCCTCGAGGGGCTGAATGGGCCTCCTCTTCCTGTGTAACAGGCTCGAGGGGCTGAATGGGCCTCTGACTGTTCCTGTGCAACAGGCTCGAGGGGTTGAATGGGCCTCCTCCTGTTCCTGTGTAACAGGCTCGAGGGGCTGAATGGTCCTCCTCCTGTTCCTGTGTAACAGGCTCGAGGGGCTTTATGAGCCTCCTCCTGTTCCTGTGTAACGGGCTCGAGGAGCTGAATGAGCCTCCTGTTCCTGTGTAACAGGCTCGAGGGGCTGAATGGCCTCCTCCTGTTCCTGTGTAACATGCTCGAGGGTCTGAATGGGCCTCCTCCTGTTCATGTGTAACAGGCTCGAGGGGCTGAATGGCTTCCTCCTATTCCTGTATAACAGTTTTGAGGGGCTGAATGGGCCTCCTCCTGTTCCTGTGTCACAGGCTTGAGGGGCTGAATGGGGCTGTTCCTGTTCATGTGTAACAGGCTCGAGGGGCTGAATGGGCTCCTCCTGTTCCTGTGTAACAGGCTCGAGGGGCTGAATGGGCTCCTCCTGTTCCTGTGTAACAGTCTCGAAGGGTTGAATGGTCTCCTCCTGTTCCTGTGTGACAGGCTCGAAGGGTTGAATGGTCTCCTCCTGTTCCTGTGTAACAGGCTCGAAGGGTTGAATGGTCTCCTCCTGTTCCTGTGTCATAGGCTCGAGAGGCTGAATGGGCCTCCTCCTGTTCCTGTGTAACAGGCTCGAGGGGCTGGATGGGCCTCCTCCTGTTCCAGTGTAACAGGCTCGAGGGGCTGAATGGGCCTCCTCCTGTTCCTGTGTAACAGGCTCGAGGGGCTGAATGGCTTCCTCCTATTCCTGTGTAACAGGTTTGAGGGGCTGAATGGGCCTCCTCCTGTTCCTGTGTAACAGGCTCGAGTGGCTGAATGGGCCTTTTCCTGTTCCTGCGTAACAGGCTCGAGGGGCTGAATGGCTTCCTCCTGTTCCTGTGTAACAGGCTCGAGGGGATGAATGGGCTCCTCCTGTTCCTGTGTAACAGGCTCGTGGGGTTGAATGGTCTCCTTCTATTCCTGTGTAACAGGCTCGAGGGGATGAATGGGCTCCTCCTGTTCCTGTGTAACAGGCTCGAGGGGCTGAATGGGCTCCTCCTGTTCCTGTGTAACAGGCTCGAGGGGCTGAATGGACCGCCTCCTGTTCCTGTGTAACAGGCTCGAGGGGCTGAATGGCCTCCTCCTGTTCCTGTGTAACAGGCTCGAGGGGCTGAATGGCCTCCTCCTGTTCCTGTGTAACAAGCTCGAGGAGCTGAATGGGTCTCTGCCTGTTCCTGTGTACAAGGCTCGAGGGCCTGAATGGGCCGCCTCCTGTTCCTGTGTAATAGGTTCGAGGATCTGAATGGGCCTCCTCATGATCCTGTGTAACTTGCTTGAGTGGCTGAATGGGCCTCCTGTTGCTGTGTAATGGGCTCGAGGGGCTGAATGGGCCTCCTCCTGTTCTTGTGTCATGGGATCGAGGGGCTGAATGGGCCTCCTGATCCTGTGTAACTTGCTTGAGGGGCTGAATGGGCCTCCTCCTGTTCCTGTGTAACAGGCTCGAGGGGCAGAATGAGCCTCCTCCTGCTCCTGTGTACAGGTATCAAGGGCCCAATAAGCCTCCTACTGTTCCTGTGTAACAGGCTCGTGGGGCTGAATGAGCCTCCTCCTGTTCCTGTGTAACAGGCTCGAGCGGCTGAATGGGACTCCTGTTCCTATGTAAGAGGCTCGAGGGACTGAATGGGCCTTCTATTCCTGTGTAACAGGCTCGAGGGGCTTAATGGGCCTCATGTTCCTGTGTAACAGGCTCGAGGGGCTGAATGGGCCATCTCCTGCTCCTGTGTACAGGGATCGAGCGACTGAATAAGCCTCCTACTGTTCCTGTTTAACAGGCTCGAAGGGCTGAATGGGCCTCCTCCTGTTCCTGTGTAACAGGCTCGAGGGGCTGAATGGGCCTCCTCCTGTTCCTATGTAACAGGCTCGAAGGGTTGAATGGTCTCCTCCTCTTCCTGTGTAACAGGCTCGAGGGGCTGAATGGGCCTCTGACTGTTCCTGTGTAACAGGCTCGAGGGGCTGAATGGGCCTACTTCTGTTCCTGTGTGACAGGCTCGAGGGGCTGAATAGGCCTACTCCTGTTCCTGTGTAACAGGCTCGAGGGGCTGAATGGGCCTCCTCCTGTTCCTGTGTAACGTGCGCGAGGAGCTGAATGGGCCTCCTGTTCCTGTGTAACAGGCTCGAGGGGCTGAATGGCCTCCTCCTGTTCCTGTGTAACAGTCTCGATGGGCTGAATGGGCCTCCTCCTGTTCATGTGTAACAGGCTTGAGGGGCTGAATGGCTTCCTCCTATTCCTGTGTAACAGGTTCGAGGGGCTGAATGGGCCTCCTCCTGTTCCTGTGTAACAGGCTCGATTTGCTGAATGGGCCTCCTCCTGTTCCTGTCTAACAGGCTCGAGGGGCTGAATGGGCCTCCTCCTGTTCCTGTGTAACAGACTCGAGGGGCTGCATGGGCCGCCTCCTGTTCCTGTGTAACAGACTCGAGGGGCTGAATGGGCCTCCTCCTGTTCCTGTGTAACAGGCTCGCGGGTCTGAATGGGCCTCCTCCTGTTCCTGTGTAACAGGCTTGAGGGGCTGAATGGCCTCCTCCTGTTCCTGTGTAACAGGCTCGAGGGGCTGAATGGGCCTACTCCTGTTCCTGTGTAACAGGCTCGAGGGGCTGAATGGGCCTCCTCCTGTTCCTGTGTAACAGGCTCGAGGGGCTGAATGGCCTCCTCCTGTTCCTGTGTAACAGGCTCGAGGGGCTGAATGGGCCTCCTCCTGTTCATGTGTAACAGGCTCGAGGGGCTGAATGGGCTCCTCCTGTTCCTGTGTAACAGGCTGGAAGGGTTGAATGGTCTCCTCCTGTTCCTGTGTAACAGGCTCGAGAGGCTGAATGGGCTCCTCCTGTTCCTGTGTAACAGGCTCGAGGGGCTGAATGGGCCTCGTCCTGTTCCTGTGTAACAGGCTCGAGCGGCTGAATGGGCCATCTCATGCTCCTGTGTACAGGGATCGAGGGACTGAATAAGCCTCCTACTGTTCCTGTTTAACAGGCTCGAGGGGCTAAATGGGCCTCCTCCTGTTCCTGTGTAACAGGCTCGAGAGGCTGAATTGGCTCCTCCTGTTCCTGTGTAACAGGCTCGAGGGGCTGAATGGTCCTCGTCCTGTTCCTGTGTAACAGGCTCGAGGGGCTGAATGGGCCTCCTGTTCCTGTGTAATGGGCTCGAGGAGCTGAATGGGCCTCCTCCTGTTCCTGTGTAACAGGTTCGAGAGGCTGAATGGCCTCCTCCTGTTCCTGTGTCACAGGCTCGAGGGGCTGAATGGGCTCCTCCTGTTCCTGTGTAACAGGCTCGAGGGGTTGAATGGTCTTCCTCCTGTTCCTGTGTAATAGGCTCGAGCGGCTTAATGGGCCTACTTCTGTTCCTGTGTAACAGGCTCGAGGGGCTGAATGGGCCTCCTCCTGTTCCTGTGTAACAGGCTCGAGGGGCTGAATGGGCCTCCTGTTCCTGTGTAATGGGCTCGAGGAGCTGAATGGGCCTCCTCCTGTTCCTGTGTAACAGGTTCGAGAGGCTGAATGGCCTCCTCCTGTTCCTGTGTCACAGGCTCGAGGGGCTGAATGGGCTCCTCCTGTTCCTGTGTAACAGGCTCGAGGGGTTGAATGGTCTTCCTCCTGTTCCTGTGTAATAGGCTCGAGCGGCTTAATGGGCCTACTTCTGTTCCTGTGTAACAGGCTCGAGGGGCTGAATGGGCCTCCTCCTGTTCCTGTGTAACAGGCTCGAGGGGCTGAATGGTCTCCTCCTGTTCCTGTGTAACAGGCTCGAGAGGCTGAATGGGCCGCCTCCTGTTCATGTGTAACAGGCTCGAGGGGCTGAATGGCTTCCTCCTATTCATGTGTAACAGGTTTGAGGGGCTGAATGGTCTTGCTCCTGTTCCTGTGTAACAGGGTCGAGGGGCTGAATGGTACTCTTCCTATTTCTGTGTAACAGGCTCGAGGGGCTGAATGGGCCTACTCCTGTTCCTGTGTAACAGGCTCGAGGGGCTGTATGAGCCTCATCCTGTTCCTGTGAAACGGGCTCGAGGAGCTGAATGGGCCTCCTGTTCCTGTGTAACAGGCTCGAGAGGCTGAATGGCCTCCTCCTGTTCCTGTGTAACAGGCTCGAGGGGCTGAATGTGCCTCTTCCTGTTCCTGTGTAACAGGCTCGAGGGGCTGAATGGCCTCCTCCTGTTCCTGTGTAACAGGCTCGAGGTGCTGAATGGGCCTCCTGTTCCTGTGTAACAGGCTCGAGGGGCTGAATGGGCCTCCTCCAGTTCCTGTGTAACAGGCTCGAGGGGCTGAATGGGCCTCCTCCTGTTCCTGTGTAACAGTCTCGAGGGGCTGAATGGGCTCCTCCTGTTCCTGTGTAACAGGCTCGAGGGGCTGAATGGGCTCCTCCTGTTCCTGTGTAACAGGCTCAAAGGGTTGAATGGTCTCCTCCTGTTCCTGTGTAACAGGCTCGAAGGGATGAATGTTCTCCTCCTGTTCCTGTGTAACAGGCTCGAGAGGCTGAATTAGCCTTCTCCTGTTGCTGTGTAACAGACTCGAGCGACTGAATGGCCTCCTCCTGTTCCTGTGTAACAGGCTCGAGGGGCTGAATGGGCCTCCTCCTGTTCCAGTGTAACAGGCTCAAGGGGCTGAGTGGGCCTCCTCCTGTTCCTGTGTAACAGGCTCGAGGGGCTGAATGGCTTCCTCCTATTCCTGTGTAACAGGTTTGAGGGGCTGGATGGGCTCCTCCTGTTCCTGTGTAACAGGCTCGAGGGGCTGAATGGTCCTCCTCCTGTTCCTGTGTAACAGGCTCGAGGGGCTGAATGGGCCTACTCCTGTTCCTGTGTAACGGGCTCGATGGGCTGAATGGCCTCCTCCTGTTCCTGTGTAACAGTCTCGAGGGGCTGAATGGGCCTCCTCCTGTTCCTGTGTAACAGGCTCGAGGGGCTGAATGGGCCTCCTCCTGTTCCTGTGTAACAGGATCGAGGGGCTGAATGGGCCGCCTCCTGTTCATGTGTAATGGGTTCGAGGGCCTGAATGGGCCTCCTCCTGATTCTGTGTAACTTGCTTGAGTGGCTGAATGGGACTCCTGTTCCTGTGTAATGAGCTCGTGGGGCTGAATGGGCCTCCTCCTGTTCTTGTGTCATGGGTTCGAGGGGCTGAATGGGCCTCCTGATCCTGTGTAACTTGCTTGAGGGGCTGAATGGGCCTCTGATTGTTCCTGTGTAACAGGCTCGAGGGGCTGAATGGGCCTCTGACTGTTCCTGTGTAACAGGCTCGAGGGGTCTGAATGGGCCGACTTCTGTTCCTGTGTAACAGGCTCGAGGGGCTGAATGGGCCTACTCCTGTTCCTGTGTAACAGGCTCGAGGGGCTGTATGAGCCTCCTCCTGTTCCTGTGTAACGGGCTCGAGGAGCTGAATGGGCCTCCTGTTCCTGTGTCACAGGCTTGAGAGGCTGAATGGCCTCCTCCTGTTCCTGTGTAACAGGCTCAAGGGGCTGAATGGGCCTCCTCCTGTTCATGAGTAACAGGCTCGAGGGGCAGAATGGCTTCCTCCCATTCCTGTCTAACAGGTTTGAGGGGCTGAATGGGCCTCCTCCTGTTCCTGTGTAACAGGCTCGAGGGGCTGTATGAGCCTCCTCCTGTTCCTGTGTAACAGGCTCGATGGGCTGAATGGCCCTCCGCCTGTTCCTGTGTAACAGGCTCGAGGGGCTGAATGGGCCTCCTCCTGTTCTTGTGTCATGGGTCCGAGGGGCTGAATGGGCCTCCTGATCCTGTGTAACTTGCTTGAGGGGCTGAATGGGCCTCCTCCTGTTCCTGTGTAACAGGCTCGAGGGGCTGAATGAGCCTCCTCCTGCTCCTGTTTACAGGGATCAAGGCCCCAATAAGCCTCCTACTGTTGCTGTGTTACAGGCTCGCGGGGCTGAATGAGCCTCCTCCTGTTCCTGTTTAACAGGCTCGAGGGGCTGAATGGGACTCCTGTTCCTATGTAAGAGGCTCGAGGGACTGAATGGGCCTTCTATTCCTCTGTAACAGGCTCGAGGGACTGAATAAGCCTCCTACTGTTCCTGTTTAACAGGCTCGAAGCGCTGAATCGGCCTCCTCCTGTTCCTGTGTAACAGGCTTGAGGGGCTGAATGGGCCTCCTCTTCCTTTGTAACAGGCTCGAGGGGCTGAATGGGCCGACTTCTGTTCCTGTGTAACAGGCTCGAGGGGCTGAATGGGCCGACTCCTGTTCCTCTGTAACAGGCTCGAGAGGCTGAATGGGCCTCCCCCTGTTCCTGTGTAACAGACTCGAGGGGCTGAATGCGCCTCCTCCTTTTCATGTGTAACAGGCTCGAGGAGCTGAATGGGCTCCTCCTGTTCCTGTGTAACAGGCTCGAAGGGTTGAATGGTCTCCTCCTGTTCCTGTGTAACAGGCTCGAGGGGCTGAATGGGCCTCGTCCTGTTCCTGTGTAACAGGCTCGAGGGGCTGCATGGGCTCCTCCTGTTCCTGTGGAACAGGCTCGAGGGGTTGAATGGGCCTCCTCCTGTTCCTGTGCAACAGGCTCGAGGGGCTGAATGGTCTCCTCCTGTTCCTGTGTAACAGGCTCGAAGGGTTGAATGGTCTCCTCCTGTTCCTGTGTAACAGGCTCGAGGGGCTGAATTGGCCTCCTGTTCCTGTGTAACAGGCTCGAGGGGCTGAATGGGCCACCTCCTGTTCCTGTGTAACAGGATCGAGGAGCTGAATGGGCCTACTTCTGTTCCTGTGTAACAGGCTCGAGGGGCTAAATGGGACTACTTCTGTTCCTGTGTAACAGGCTCGAGGGGCTGAATGGGCCTCCTCCTGTTCCTGTGTAACAGGCTCGAGGGGCTGAATGGGCCTCCTCCTGTTCCTGTGTAACAGGCTCGAGGGGCTGAATGGGCCTCCTCCTGTTCCTGTGTAACAGGCTCGAGGGGCTGAATGGGCTCCTCCTGTTCCTGTGTAACAGGCTCGAAGGGTTGAATGGTCTCCTCCTGTTCCTGTGTAACAGGCTCGAGAGGCTGAATGGGCTCCTCCTGTTCCTGTGTAACAGGCTCGAGGGGCTGAATGGGCCTCGTCCTGTTCCTGTGTAACAGGCTCGAGGGGCTGAATGGGCCTCCGCCTGTTCCTGTGTAACAGCCTCGAGGGGCTGAATGGGCCTCCTCTTCCTGTGTAACAGGCTCGAGGGGCTGAATGGGCCTCTGACTGTTCCTGTGCAACAGGCTCGAGGGGTTGAATGGGCCTCCTCCTGTTCCTGTGTAACAGGCTCGAGGGGCTGAATGGTCCTCCTCCTGTTCCTGTGTAACAGGCTCGAGGGGCTTTATGAGCCTCCTCCTGTTCCTGTGTAACGGGCTCGAGGAGCTGAATGAGCCTCCTGTTCCTGTGTAACAGGCTCGAGGGGCTGAATGGCCTCCTCCTGTTCCTGTGTAACATGCTCGAGGGTCTGAATGGGCCTCCTCCTGTTCATGTGTAACAGGCTCGAGGGGCTGAATGGCTTCCTCCTATTCCTGTATAACAGTTTTGAGGGGCTGAATGGGCCTCCTCCTGTTCCTGTGTCACAGGCTTGAGGGGCTGAATGGGGCTGTTCCTGTTCATGTGTAACAGGCTCGAGGGGCTGAATGGGCTCCTCCTGTTCCTGTGTAACAGGCTCGAGGGGCTGAATGGGCTCCTCCTGTTCCTGTGTAACAGTCTCGAAGGGTTGAATGGTCTCCTCCTGTTCCTGTGTGACAGGCTCGAAGGGTTGAATGGTCTCCTCCTGTTCCTGTGTAACAGGCTCGAAGGGTTGAATGGTCTCCTCCTGTTCCTGTGTCATAGGCTCGAGAGGCTGAATGGGCCTCCTCCTGTTCCTGTGTAACAGGCTCGAGGGGCTGGATGGGCCTCCTCCTGTTCCAGTGTAACAGGCTCGAGGGGCTGAATGGGCCTCCTCCTGTTCCTGTGTAACAGGCTCGAGGGGCTGAATGGCTTCCTCCTATTCCTGTGTAACAGGTTTGAGGGGCTGAATGGGCCTCCTCCTGTTCCTGTGTAACAGGCTCGAGTGGCTGAATGGGCCTTTTCCTGTTCCTGCGTAACAGGCTCGAGGGGCTGAATGGCTTCCTCCTGTTCCTGTGTAACAGGCTCGAGGGGATGAATGGGCTCCTCCTGTTCCTGTGTAACAGGCTCGTGGGGTTGAATGGTCTCCTTCTATTCCTGTGTAACAGGCTCGAGGGGATGAATGGGCTCCTCCTGTTCCTGTGTAACAGGCTCGAGGGGCTGAATGGGCTCCTCCTGTTCCTGTGTAACAGGCTCGAGGGGCTGAATGGACCGCCTCCTGTTCCTGTGTAACAGGCTCGAGGGGCTGAATGGCCTCCTCCTGTTCCTGTGTAACAGGCTCGAGGGGCTGAATGGCCTCCTCCTGTTCCTGTGTAACAAGCTCGAGGAGCTGAATGGGTCTCTGCCTGTTCCTGTGTACAAGGCTCGAGGGCCTGAATGGGCCGCCTCCTGTTCCTGTGTAATAGGTTCGAGGATCTGAATGGGCCTCCTCATGATCCTGTGTAACTTGCTTGAGTGGCTGAATGGGCCTCCTGTTGCTGTGTAATGGGCTCGAGGGGCTGAATGGGCCTCCTCCTGTTCTTGTGTCATGGGATCGAGGGGCTGAATGGGCCTCCTGATCCTGTGTAACTTGCTTGAGGGGCTGAATGGGCCTCCTCCTGTTCCTGTGTAACAGGCTCGAGGGGCAGAATGAGCCTCCTCCTGCTCCTGTGTACAGGTATCAAGGGCCCAATAAGCCTCCTACTGTTCCTGTGTAACAGGCTCGTGGGGCTGAATGAGCCTCCTCCTGTTCCTGTGTAACAGGCTCGAGCGGCTGAATGGGACTCCTGTTCCTATGTAAGAGGCTCGAGGGACTGAATGGGCCTTCTATTCCTGTGTAACAGGCTCGAGGGGCTTAATGGGCCTCATGTTCCTGTGTAACAGGCTCGAGGGGCTGAATGGGCCATCTCCTGCTCCTGTGTACAGGGATCGAGCGACTGAATAAGCCTCCTACTGTTCCTGTTTAACAGGCTCGAAGGGCTGAATGGGCCTCCTCCTGTTCCTGTGTAACAGGCTCGAGGGGCTGAATGGGCCTCCTCCTGTTCCTATGTAACAGGCTCGAAGGGTTGAATGGTCTCCTCCTCTTCCTGTGTAACAGGCTCGAGGGGCTGAATGGGCCTCTGACTGTTCCTGTGTAACAGGCTCGAGGGGCTGAATGGGCCTACTTCTGTTCCTGTGTGACAGGCTCGAGGGGCTGAATAGGCCTACTCCTGTTCCTGTGTAACAGGCTCGAGGGGCTGAATGGGCCTCCTCCTGTTCCTGTGTAACGTGCGCGAGGAGCTGAATGGGCCTCCTGTTCCTGTGTAACAGGCTCGAGGGGCTGAATGGCCTCCTCCTGTTCCTGTGTAACAGTCTCGATGGGCTGAATGGGCCTCCTCCTGTTCATGTGTAACAGGCTTGAGGGGCTGAATGGCTTCCTCCTATTCCTGTGTAACAGGTTCGAGGGGCTGAATGGGCCTCCTCCTGTTCCTGTGTAACAGGCTCGATTTGCTGAATGGGCCTCCTCCTGTTCCTGTCTAACAGGCTCGAGGGGCTGAATGGGCCTCCTCCTGTTCCTGTGTAACAGACTCGAGGGGCTGCATGGGCCGCCTCCTGTTCCTGTGTAACAGACTCGAGGGGCTGAATGGGCCTCCTCCTGTTCCTGTGTAACAGGCTCGCGGGTCTGAATGGGCCTCCTCCTGTTCCTGTGTAACAGGCTTGAGGGGCTGAATGGCCTCCTCCTGTTCCTGTGTAACAGGCTCGAGGGGCTGAATGGGCCTACTCCTGTTCCTGTGTAACAGGCTCGAGGGGCTGAATGGGCCTCCTCCTGTTCCTGTGTAACAGGCTCGAGGGGCTGAATGGCCTCCTCCTGTTCCTGTGTAACAGGCTCGAGGGGCTGAATGGGCCTCCTCCTGTTCATGTGTAACAGGCTCGAGGGGCTGAATGGGCTCCTCCTGTTCCTGTGTAACAGGCTGGAAGGGTTGAATGGTCTCCTCCTGTTCCTGTGTAACAGGCTCGAGAGGCTGAATGGGCTCCTCCTGTTCCTGTGTAACAGGCTCGAGGGGCTGAATGGGCCTCGTCCTGTTCCTGTGTAACAGGCTCGAGCGGCTGAATGGGCCATCTCATGCTCCTGTGTACAGGGATCGAGGGACTGAATAAGCCTCCTACTGTTCCTGTTTAACAGGCTCGAGGGGCTAAATGGGCCTCCTCCTGTTCCTGTGTAACAGGCTCGAGAGGCTGAATTGGCTCCTCCTGTTCCTGTGTAACAGGCTCGAGGGGCTGAATGGTCCTCGTCCTGTTCCTGTGTAACAGGCTCGAGGGGCTGAATGGCTTCCTCCTATTCCTGTGTAACAGGTTCGAGGGGCTGAATGGGCCTCCTCCTGTTCCTGTGTAACAGGATCGAGGGCCTGAATGGGCCTCCTCCTGATCCTGTGTAACATGTTTGAGTGGCTGAATGGGCCTCCTGTTCCTGTGTAATGGGCTCGAGGAGCTGAATGAGCCTCCTCCTGTTCCTGTGTAACAGGTTCGAGGGGCTGAATGGCCTCCTCCTGTTCCTGTGTAACAGGCTCGAGGGGCTGAATGGGCTCCTCCTGTTCCTGTGTAACAGGCTCGAAGGGTTGAATGGTCTCTTCCTGTTCCTGTGTAACAGGCTCGAGAGGCTGAATGGGCCTCGTCCTGTTCCTGTGTAACAGGCTCGAGGGGCTGAATGGGCCTCCTCCTGTTCCTGTGTAACAGCCTCGAGGGGATGAATGGGCCTCCTCTTCCTGTGCAACAGGCTCGAGGGGCTGAATGGGCCTCTGACTGTTCCTGTACAGCATGCTCGAGGGGCTGAATGGGCTTACTTCTGTTCCTGTGTAACAGGCTCGAGGGGTTGAATGGGCCTCCTCCTGTTCCTGTGTAACAGGCTCGAGGGGCTGAATGGTCCTCCTCCTGTTCCTGTGTAACAGGCTCGAGGGGCTTTATGAGCCTCCTCCTGTTCCTGTGTAACGGGCTCGAGGAGCTGAATGAGCCTCCTGTTCCTGTGTAACAGGCTCGAGGGGCTGAATGGCCTCCTCCTGTTCCTGTGTAACATGCTCGAGGGTCTGAATGGGCCTCCTCATGTTCATGTGTAACAGGCTCGAGGGGCTGAATGGCTTCCTCCTATTCCTGTATAACAGTTTTGAGGGGCTGAATGGGCCTCCTCCTGTTCCTGTGTCACAGGCTCGAGGGGCTGAATGGGGCTCTTCCTGTTCATGTGTAACAGGCTCGAGGGGCTGAATGGCCTTCTCCTGTTCCTGTGTAACAGTCTCGAAGGGTTGAATGGTCTCCTCCTGTTCCTGTGTAACAGGCTCGAAGGGTTGAATGGTCTCCTCCTGTTCCTGTGTCATAGGCTCGAGAGGCTGAATGGGCCTCCTCCTGTTCCTGTGTAACAGGCTCGAGGGGCTGAATGGGCCTCCTCCTGTTCCAGAGTAACAGGCTCGAGGGGCTGAATGGGCCTCCTCCTGTTCCTGTGTAACAGGCTCGAGGGGCTGAATGGCTTCCTCCTATTCCTGTGTAACAGGTTTGAGGGGCTGAATGGGCCTCCTCCTGTTCCTGTGTAACAGGCTCGAGGGGCTGAATGGGACTCTTCCTGTTCCTGTGTAACAGGCACGAGGGGCTGAATGGCCTCCTCCTGTTCCTGTGTAACAGGCTCGAGGGGATGAATGGGCTCCTCCTGTTCCTGTGTAACAGGCTCGTGGGGTTGAATGGTCTCCTCCTATTCCTGTGTAACAGGCTCGAGGGGCTGAATGGGCTCCTCCTGTTCCTATGTAACAGGTTCGAGGGGCTGAATGGGCTCCTGCTGTTCCTGTGGAACAGGCTCGAAGGGTTGAATGGTCTCCTCCTGTTCCTGTGTAACAGGCTCGAGGGGCTGAATGGGCCGCCTCCTGTTCCTGTGTAATAGGTTCGAGGACCTGAATGGGCCTCCTCCTGATCCTGTGTAACTTGCCTGAGTGGCTGAATGGGCCTCCTGTTCCTGTGTAATGGGCTCGAGGGGCTGAATGGGCCTCCTCCTGTTCTTGTTTCATGGGATCGAGGGGCTGAATGGGCCTCCTGATCCTGTGTAACTTGCTTGAGTGGATGAATGGGCCTCCTGTTCCTGTGTAATGGGCTCGAGGGGCTGAATGGGCTTCCTCCTGTTCTTGTTTCATGGGATCGAGGGGCTGAATGGGCCTCCTGATCCTGTGTAACTTGCTTGAGGGGCTGAATGGGCCTCCTCCTGTTCCTGTGTAACAGGCTCGAGGGGCAGAATGTGCCTCCTTCTGCTCCTGTGTAACAGGCTCGAGGGGCAGAATGAGCCTCCTCCTGCTCCTGTGTACAGGGATCAAGGGCCCAATAAGCCTCCTACTGTTCCTGTGTAACAGGCTCGTGGGGCTGAATGAGCCTCCTCCTGTTCCTGTTTAACAGGCTCGAGGGGCTGAATGGGACTCCTGTTCCTATGTAAGAGGCTCGAGGGACTGAATGGGCCTTCTATCCCTGTGCAACAGGTTCGATTTGCTGAATGGGCCTCCTCCTGTTCCTGTCTAACAGGCTCGAGGGGCTGAATGGGCCTCCTCCTGTTCCTGTGTAACAGACTCGAGGGGCTGAATGGGCCTTCTCCTGTTCCTGTGGAACAGACTCGAGGGGCTGAATGGCCTTCTCCTGTTCCTGTGTAACACGCTCCAAGGGCTGAATGGGCCTCCTACTGTTCCTGTGTAAAAGGCTCAAGGGGCTGAATAGGCCTCCTCCTGTTCCTGTGTAAATGGCTCGAGGGGCTGAATGGGACTCCTGTTCCTATGTAAGAGGCTCGAGGGGCTGAATGGGCCTCCTATTCCTGTGTAACAGGCTCGAGGGGCTGAATGGGCCTCCTGTTCCTGTGTAACAGGCTCGAGGGGCTGAATGGTCCTCCTCCAGTTCCTGTGTAACAGGCTCGAGGGGCTGAATGGCTTCCTCCTATTCCTGTGTAACAGGTTTGAGGGGCTGAATGGGCCTCCTCCTGTTCCTGTGTTGCAGGCTCGAGGGGCTGAATGGGCCTCTTCCTGTTCCTGTGTAACAGGCTCGAGGGGCTGAATGGGCTCCTCCTGTTCCTGTGTAACAGGCTCGAAGGGTTGAATGGTCTCCTCCTGTTCCTGTGTAACAGGCTCGAGGGGCTGAATGGGCTACTTATGTTCCTGTGTAACAGGCTCGAGGGGCTGAATGGACCGCCTCCTGTTCCTGTGTAACAGGTTCGAGGGGCTGAATGGCCTCCTCCTGTTCCTGTGTAACAGGCTCGAGGGGCTGAATGGCCTCCTCCTGTTCCTGTGTAACAAGCTCGTGGAGCTGAATGGGTCTCTGCCTGTTCCTGTGTAACAGGCTCGAGGAGCTGAATGGGCCGCCTCCTGTTCTTGTTTCATGGGATCGAGGGGCTGAATGGGCCTCCTGATCCTGTGTAACTTGCTTGAGGGGCTGAATGGGCCTCCTCCTGTTCCTGTGTAACAGGCTCGAGGGGCAGAATGAGCCTCCTCCTGCTCCTGTGTACAGGGATCAAGGGCCCAATAAGCCTCCTACTGTTCCTGTGTAACAGGCTCGTGGGGCTGAATGAGCCTCCTCCTGTTCCTGTTTAACAGGCTCGAGGGGCTGAATGGGACTCCTGTTCCTATGTAAGAGGCTCGAGGGACTGAATGGGCCTTCTATCCCTGTGTAACAGGCTCGATTTGCTGAATGGGCCTCCTCCTGTTCCTGTCTAACAGGCTCGAGGGGCTGAATGGGCCTCCTCCTGTTCCTGTGTAACAGACTCGAGGGGCTGATTGGGCCGCCTCCTGTTCCTGTGGAACAGTCTCGAGGGGCTGAATGGGCCTCCTCCTGTTCCTGTGTAACAGGCTCGAGGGGCTGAATGGCCTCCTCCTCTTCCTGTGTAACAGGCTCGCGGGGCTGAATGGGCCTCCTCCTGTTCCTTTGTAACAGGCTTGAGTGGCTGAATGGCCTCCTCCTGTTCCTGTGTAACAGGCTCGAGGGGCTGAATGGGCCTTCTCCTGTTCCTGTGTAACACGCTCGAAGGGCTGAATGGGCCTGCTACTGTTCCTGTGTAACAGGCTCAATGGGCTGAATAGGCCTCCTCCTGTTCCTGTGTAAATGGCTCGAGGGGCTGAATGGGACTCCTGTTCCTATGTAAGAGGCTCGAGGGGCTGAATGGGCCTCCTATTCCTGTGTAACAGGCTCGAGGGGCTGAATGGGCCTCCTGTTCCTGTGTAACAGGCTCGAGGGGCTGAATGGTCCTCCTCCAGTTCCTGTGTAACAGGCTCGAGGGGCTGAATGGCTTCCTCCTATTCCTGTGTAACAGGTTTGAGGGGCTGAATGGGCCTCCTGCTGTTCCTGTGTTACAGGCTCGAGGGGCTGAATGGGCCTCTTCCTGTTCCTGTGTAACAGGCTCGAGGGGCTGAATGGTCCTCCTCCTGTTCCTTTGTAACAGGCTCGAGGGGCTGAATGGGCTCCTCCTGTTCCTGTGTAATATGCTCGAAGGGTGTAATGGTCTCCTCCTGTTCCTGTGTAACAGGCTCGAGAGGCTGAATGGGCTCCTCCTGTTCCTGTGTAACAGGCTCGAGGGGCTGAATGGGCCTCCTCCTGTTCCTGTGTAACAGGCTCGAGGGGCTGAATGGGCCTACTCCTGTTCCTGTGTAACAGGCTCGAGGGGCTGAATGGGCCTCCTCTTCCTGTGTAACAGGCTCGAGGGGCTGAATGGGCCTCTGACTGTTCCTGTGCAACAGGCTCGAGGGGCTGAATGGGACTACTTCTGTTCCTGTGTTACAGGCTCGAGGGGCTGAATGGGCCTCTGACTGTTCCTGTGTAACAGGCTCGAGGGGCAAAATGATCCTCCTCCTGTTCCTGTGTAACAGGCTTGAGGGGCTAAATGGGCCTACTCCTGTTCCTGTGCAACAGGTTCGAGGGGCTGAATGGGCCTGCTCCTGTTCCTGTGTAACAGGTTCGAGGGGCTGTATAAGCCTCCTCCTGTTCCTGTATAACGGGCTCGAGGAGATGAATGGGCCTCCTGTTCCTGTGTAACAGGCTCGAGGGGCTGAATGGCGTCCTCCTGTTCCTGTATAACAGGATCGAGGGGCTGAATGGGCCTTCTCCTGTTCATGTGTAACAGGCTCGACCGGCTGAATGGCTTCCTCATGTTCCTGTATAACAGGTTTGAGGGGCTGAATGGGCCTCCTCCTGTTCCTGTGTAACAGGCTCGAGGGGCTGAATGGCCTCCTCCTGTTCCTGTGTAACAGGCTCGAGGGGCTGAATGGCCTCCTCCTGTTCCTGTGTAACAGGCTCGAGGGATGAATGGGCCTCCGCCTGTTCCTGTGTAACAGGCTCGAGGGGCTGAATGGGCCGCCTCCTGTTCCTGTGTAATGGGTTCGAGGGCCTGAATGGGCCTCCTGATCCTGTGTAACTTGCTTGAGGGGCTGAGTGGGCCTCTGATTGTTCCTGTGTAACAGGCTCGAGGGGCTGAATGGGCCTCTGACTGTTCCTGTGCAACAGGCTCGAGGGGCTGAATGGGCCTACTTCTGTTCCTGTGTAACAGGCTCGAGGGGCTGAATGGGCCAACTCCTGTTCCTGTGTAACAGGCTCGAGGGGCTGTATGAGCCTCCTCCTGTTCCTGTGTAACGGGCTCGAGGAGCTGAATGGGCCTCCTGTTCCTGTGTAACAGGCTCGAGGGGCTGTATGAGCCTCCTCCTGTTCCTGTGTAACAGGCTCGATGGGCTGAATGGCCCTCCGCCTGTTCCTGTGTAACAGGCTCGAGGGGCTGAATGGGCCTCCTCCTGTTCTTGTGTCATGGGTCCGAGGGGCTGAATGGGCCTCCTGATCCTGTGTAACTTGCTTGAGGGGCTGAATGGGCCTCCTCCTGTTCATGAGTAACAGGCTCGAGGGGCTGAATGGCTTCCTCCCATTCCTGTCTAACAGGTTTGAGGGGCTGAATGGGCCTCCTCCTGTTCCTGTGTAACAGGCTCGAGGGGCTGTATGAGCCTCCTCCTGTTCCTGTGTAACAGGCTCGATGGGCTGAATGGCCCTCCGCCTGTTCCTGTGTAACAGGCTCGAGGGGCTGAATGGGCCTCCTCCTGTTCTTGTGTCATGGGTCCGAGGGGCTGAATGGGCCTCCTGATCCTGTGTAACTTGCTTGAGGGGCTAAATGGGCCTCCTCCTGTTCCTGTGTAACAGGCTCGAGGGGCTGAATGAGCCTTCTCCTGCTCCTGTTTACAGGGATCAAGGGCCCAATAAGCCTCCTACTGTTGCTGTGTTACAGGCTCGCGGGGCTGAATGAGCCTCCTCCTGTTCCTGTTTAACAGGCTCGAGGGGCTGAATGGGACTCCTGTTCCTATGTAAGAGGCTCGAGGGACTGAATGGGCCTTCTATTCCTCTGTAACAGGCTCGAGGGACTGAATAAGCCTCCTACTGTTCCTGTTTAACAGGCTCGAGGCGCTGAATCGGCCTCCTCCTGTTCCTGTGTAACAGGCTCGAGGGGCTGAATGGGCCTCTTCCTGTTCCTGTGTAACAGGCTTGAGGGGCTGAATGGGCCTCCTCTTCCTTTGTAACAGGCTCGAGGGGCTGAATGGGCCTACTTCTGTTCCTGTGTAACAGGCTCGAGGGGCTGAATGGGCCGACTCCTGTTCCTCTGTAACAGGCTCGAGGGGCTGAATGGGCCTCCTCCTGTTCCTGTGTAACAGGCTCGAGGGGCTGAATGCGCCTCCTCCTTTTCATGTGTAACAGGCTCGAGGGGCTGAATGGGCTCCTCCTGTTCCTGTGTAACAGGCTCGAAGGGTTGAATGGTCTTCTCCTGTTCCTGTGTAACAGGCTCGAGGGGCTGAATGGGCCTCGTCCTGTTCCTGTGTAACAGGCTCGAGGGGCTGAATGGACTCCTCCTGTTCCTGTGGAACAGGCTCGAGGGGTTGAATGGGCCTCCTCCTGTTCCTGTCCAACAGGCTCGAGGGGCTGAATGGTCTCCTCCTGTTCCTGTGTAACAGGCTCGAGGGGCTGTATGAGCCTCCTCCTGTTCCTGTGTAACGGGCTCGAGGGGCTGAATGGGCCTCCTCCTGTTCCTGTGTAACAGGCTCGAAGGGTTAAATGGTCTCCTCCTGTTCCTGTGTAACAGGCTCGAAGGGTTGAATGGTCTCCTCCTGTTCATGTGCAACAGGCACGAGGGGCTGAATGGCCTCCTCCTGTTCCTGTGTAACAGGCTCGAGGGGCTGAATGGGTCTCTGCCTGTTCCTGTGTAACAGGCTCGAGGGGCTGAATGGGCCGCCTCCTGTTCCTGTGTAATAGGTTCGAGGACCTGAATGGGCCTCCTCCTGATCCTGTGTAACTTGCTTGAGTGGATGAATGGGCCTCCTGTTCCTGTGCAATGGGCTCGAGGGGCTGAATGGGCCTCCTCCTGTTCTTGTTTCATGGGATCGAGGGGCTGAATGGGCCTCCTGATCCTGTGTAACTTGCTTGAGGGGCTGAATGGGCCTCCTCCTGTTCCTGTGTAACAGGCTCGAGGGGCAGAATGAGCCTCCTCCTGCTCCTGTGTGCAGGGATCAAGGGCCCAATAAGCCTCCTACTGTTCCTGTGTAACAGGCTCGTGGGGCTGAATGAGCCTCCTCCTGTTCCTGTTTAACAGGCTCGAGGGGCTGAATGGGACTCCTGTTCCTATGTAAGAGGCTCGAGGGACTGAATGGGCCTTCTATCCCTGTGTAACAGGCTCGATTTGCTGAATGGGCCTCCTCCTGTTCCTGTCTAACAGGCTCGAGGGGCTGAATGGGCCTCCTCCTGTTCCTGTGTAACAGACTCGAGGGGCTGATTGGGCCGCCTCCTGTTCCTGTGGAACAGACTCGAGGGGCTGAATGGGCCTCCTCCTGTTCCTGTGTAACAGGCTCGAGGGGCTGAATGGCCTCCTCCTCTTCCTGTGTAACAGGCTCGCGGGGCTTAATGGGCCTCCTCCTGTTCCTGTGTAACAGGCTTGAGTGGCTGAATGGCCTCCTCCTGTTCCTGTGTAACAGGCTCGAGGGGCTGAATGGGCCTTCTCCTGTTCCTGTGTAACACGCTCGAAGGGCTGAATGGGCCTCCTACTGTTCCTGTGTAACAGGCTCAATGGGCTGAATAGGCCTCCTCCTGTTCCTGTGTAAATGGCTCGAGGGGCTGAATGGGACTCCTGTTCCTATGTAAGAGGCTCGAGGGGCTGAATGGGCCTCCTATTCCTGTGTAACAGGCTCGAGGGGCTGAATGGGCCTCCTGTTCCTGTGTAACAGGCTCGAGGGGCTGAATGGTCCTCCTCCAGTTCCTGTGTAACAGGCTCGAGGGGCTGAATGGCTTCCTCCTATTCCTGTGTAACAGGTTTGAGGGGCTGAATGGGCCTCCTCCTGTTCCTGTGTAACAGGCTCGAGGGGCTGAATGGGCTCCTCCTGTTCCTGTGTAACAGGCTCGAAGGGTGGAATGGTCTCCTCCTGTTCCTGTGTAACAGGCTCGAGAGGCTGAATGGGCTCCTCCTGTTCCTGTGTAACAGGCTCGAGGGGCTGAATGGGCCTCCTCTTCCTATGTAACAGGCTCGAGGGGTTGAATGGGCCTCCTCCTGTTCCTGTGCAACAGGCTCGAGGGGCTGAATGGGACTACTTCTGTTCCTGTGTTACAGGCTCGAGGGGCTGAATGGGCCTCTGACTGTTCCTGTGTGACAGGCTCGAGGGGCTGAATGGTCCTCCTCCTGTTCCTGTGTAACAGGCTTGAGGGGCTGAATGGGCCTACTCCTGTTCCTGTGCAACAGGTTCGAGGGGCTGAATGGGCCTGCTCCTGTTCCTGTGTAACAGGTTCGAGGGGCTGTATGAGCCTCCTCCTGTTCCTGTATAACGGGCTCGAGGAGCTGAATGGGCCTCCTGTTCCTGTGTAACAGGCTCGAGGGGCTGAATGGCCTCCTCCTGTTCCTGTATAACAGGATCGAGGGGCTGAATGGGCCTTCTCCTGTTCATGTGTAACAGGCTCGACTGGCTGAATGGCTTCCTCATGTTCCTGTATAACAGGTTTGAGGGGCTGAATGGGCCTCCTCCTGTTCCTGCGTAACAGGCTCGAGGGGCTGAATGGCCTCCTCCTGTTCCTGTGTAACAGGCTCGAGGGGCTAAATGGCCTCCTCCTGTTCCTGTGTAACAGGCTCGAGGGGTGAATGGGCCTCCGCCTGTTCCTGTGTAACAGGCTCGAGGGGCTGAATGGGCCGCCTCCTGTTCCTGTGTAATGGGTTCGAGGGCCTGAATGGGCCTCCTCCTGATCCTGTGTAACTTGCTTGAGTGGCTGAATGGGCCTCCTGTTCCTGTGTAATGGGCTCGAGGGGCTGAATGGGCCTCCTCCTGTTCTTGTGTCATGGGTTCGAGGGGCTGAATGGGCCTCCTGATCCTGTGTAACTTGCTTGAGGGGCTGAATGGGCCTCTGATTGTTCCTGTGTAACAGGCTCGAGGGGCTGAATGGGCCTCTGACTGTTCCTGTGTAACAGGCTCGAGGGGCTGAATGGGCCTACTTCTGTTCCTGTGTAACAGGCTCGAGGGGCTGAATGGGCCTACTCCTGTTCCTGTGTAACAGGCTCGAGGGGCTGTATGAGCCTCCTCCTGTTCCTGTGTAACGGGCTCGAGGAGCTGAATGGGCCTCCTGTTCCTGTGTAACAGGCTCGAGAGGCTGAATGGCCTCCTCCTGTTCCTGTGTAACAGGCTCAAGGGGCTGAATGGTCCTCCTCCTGTTCATGAGTAACAGGCTCGAGGGGCTGAATGGCTTCCTCCCATTCCTGTCTAACAGGTTTGAGGGGCTGAATGGGCCTCCTCCTGTTCCTGTGTAACAGGCTCGAGGGGCTGTATGAGCCTCCTCCTGTTCCTGTGTAACAGGCTCGATGGGCTGAATGGCCCTCCGCCTGTTCCTGTGTAACAGGCTCGAGGGGCTGAATGGGCCTCCTCCTGTTCTTGTGTCATGGGTCCGAGGGGCTGAATGGGCCTCCTGATCCTGTGTAACTTGCTTGAGGGGCTGAATGGGCCTCCTCCTGTTCCTGTGTAACAGGCTCGAGGGGCTGAATGAGCCTTCTCCTGCTCCTGTTTACAGGGATCAAGGGCCCAATAAGCCTCCTACTGTTGCTGTGTTACAGGCTCGCGGGGCTGAATGAGCCTCCTCCTGTTCCTGTTTAACAGGCTCGAGGGGCTGAATGGGACTCCTGTTCCTATGTAAGAGGCTCGAGGGACTGAATGGGCCTTCTATTCCTCTGTAACAGGCTCGAGGGACTGAATAAGCCTCCTACTGTTCCTGTTTAACAGGCTCGAGGCGCTGAATCGGCCTCCTCCTGTTCCTGTGTAACAGGCTCGAGGGGCTGAATGGGCCTCTTCCTGTTCCTGTGTAACAGGCTCGAGGGGCTGAATGCGCCTCCTCCTGATCCTGTGTAACAGGCTCGAAGGGTTGAATGGTCTCCTCCTGTTCCTGTGCAACAGGCTCGAGGGCCTGAATGGGCTCCTCCTGTTCCTGTGTAACAGGCTCGAGGGGCTGAATGGGCTCCTCCTGTTCCTGTGTAACAGGCTCGAAGGGTTGAATGGTCTCTTCCTGTTCCTGTGTAACAGGCTCGAGAGGCTGAATGGGCTCCTCCTGTTCCTGTGTAACAGGCTCGAGGGGCTGAATGGGCCTCGTCCTGTTCCTGTGTAACAGGCTCGAGGGGCTGAATGGGCTCCTCCTGTTCCTGTGTAACAGGCTCGAGAGGCTGAATGGGCTCCTCCTGTTCCTGTGTAACAGGCTCGAAGGGTTGAATGGTCTCTTCCTGTTCCTGTGTAACAGGCTCGAGAGGCTGAATGGGCTCCTCCTGTTCCTGTGTAACAGGCTCGAGGGGCTGAATGGGCCTCGTCCTGTTCCTGTGTAACAGGCTCGAGGGGCTGAATGGGCTCCTCCTGTTCCTGTGTAACAGGCTCGAGAGGCTGAATGGGCTCCACCTGTTCCTGTGTAACAGGCTCGAGGGGCTGAATGGGCCTCGTCCTGTTCCTGTGTAACAGGCTCGAGGGGCTGAATGGGCCTCCGCCTGTTCCTGTGTAACAGCCTCGAGGGGCTGAATGGGCCTCCTCTTCCTGTGTAACAGGCTCGAGGGGCTGAATGGGCCTCTGACTGTTCCTGTGCAACAGGCTCGAGGGGTTGAATGGGCCTCCTCCTGTTCCTGTGTAACAGGCTCGAGGGGCTGAATGCGCCTCCTCCTGATCCTGTGTAACAGGCTCGAAGGGTTGAATGGTCTCCTCCTGTTCCTGTGCAACAGGCTCGAGGGGCTGAATGGGCTCCTCCTGTTCCTGTGTAACAGGCTCGAGGGGCTGAATGGGCTCCTCCTGTTCCTGTGTAACAGGCTCGAAGGGTTGAATGGTCTCTTCCTGTTCCTGTGTAACAGGCTCGAGAGGCTGAATGGGCTCCTCCTGTTCCTGTGTAACAGGCTCGAGGGGCTGAATGGGCCTCGTCCTGTTCCTGTGTAACAGGCTCGAGGGGCTGAATGGGCTCCTCCTGTTCCTGTGTAACAGGCTCGAGAGGCTGAATGGGCTCCTCCTGTTCCTGTGTAACAGGCTCGAGGGGCTGAATGGGCCTCGTCCTGTTCCTGTGTAACAGGCTCGAAGGGTTGAATGGTCTCTTCCTGTTCCTGTGTAACAGGCTCGAGAGGCTGAATGGGCTCCTCCTGTTCCTGTGTAACAGGCTCGAGGGGCTGAATGGGCCTCGTCCTGTTCCTGTGTAACAGGCTCGAGGGGCTGAATGGGCTCCTCCTGTTCCTGTGTAACAGGCTCGAGAGGCTGAATGGGCTCCACCTGTTCCTGTGTAACAGGCTCGAGGGGCTGAATGGGCCTCGTCCTGTTCCTGTGTAACAGGCTCGAGGGGCTGAATGGGCCTCCGCCTGTTCCTGTGTAACAGCCTCGAGGGGCTGAATGGGCCTCCTCTTCCTGTGTAACAGGCTCGAGGGGCTGAATGGGCCTCTGACTGTTCCTGTGCAACAGGCTCGAGGGGTTGAATGGGCCTCCTCCTGTTCCTGTGTAACAGGCTCGAGGGGCTGAATGGTCCTCCTCCTGTTCCTGTGTAACAGGCTCGAGGGGCTTTATGAGCCTCCTCCTGTTCCTGTGTAACGGGCTCGAGGAGCTGAATGAGCCTCCTGTTCCTGTGTGTCAGGCTCGAGGGGCTGAATGGCCTCCTCCTGTTCCTGTGTAACATGCTCGAGGGTCTGAATGGGCCTCCTCCTGTTCATGTGTAACAGGCTCGAGGGGCTGAATGGCTTCCTCCTATTCCTGTATAACAGTTTTGAGGGGCTGAATGGGCCTCCTCCTGTTCCTGTGTCACAGGCTCGAGGGGCTGAATGGGGCTGTACCTGTTCATGTGTAACAGGCTCGAGGGGCTGAATGGGCTCCTCCTGTTCCTGTGTAACAGGCTCGAGGGGCTGCATGGGCTCCTCCTGTTCCTGTGTAACAGTCTCGAAGGGTTGAATGGTCTCCTCCTGTTCCTGTGTGACAGGCTCGAAGGGTTGAATGGTCTCCTCCTGTTCCTGTGTAACAGGCTCGAAGGGTTGAATGGTCTCCTCCTGTTCCTGTGTCATAGGCTCGAGAGGCTGAATGGGCCTCCTCCTGTTCCTGTGTAACAGGCTCGAGGGGCTGGATGGGCCTCCTCCTGTTCCAGTGTAACAGGCTCGAGGGGCTGAATGGGCCTCCTCCTGTTCCTGTGTAACAGGCTCGAGGGGCTGAATGGCTTCCTCCTATTCCTGTGTAACAGGTTTGAGGGGCTGAATGGGCCTCCTCCTGTTCCTGTGTAACAGGCTCGAGTGGCTGAATGGGCCTTTTCCTGTTCCTGCGTAACAGGCTCGAGGGGCTGAATGGCTTCCTCCTGTTCCTGTGTAACAGGCTCGAGGGGATGAATGGGCTCCTCCTGTTCCTGTGTAACAGGCTCGTGGGGTTGAATGGTCTCCTTCTATTCCTGTGTAACAGGCTCGAGGGGATGAATGGGCTCCTCCTGTTCCTGTGTAACAGGCTCGAGGGGCTGAATCGGCTCCTCCCGTTCCTATGTAACAGGTTCGAGGGGCTGAATGGGCTCCTCCTGTTCCTGTGTAACAGGCTCGAAGGGTTGAATGGTCTCCTCCTGTTCCTGTGTAACAGGCTCGAGGGGCTGAATGGGCTCCTCCTGTTCATGTGTAACAGGCTCGAGGGGCTGAATGGTCCTCCTCCTGTTCCTGTGTAACAGGCTTGAGGGGCTGAATGGGCCTACTCCTGTTCCTGTGCAACAGGTTCGAGGTGCTGAATGGGCCTGCTCCTGTTCCTGTGTAACAGGTTCGAGGGGCTGAATGGGCCGCCTCCTGTTCCTGTGTAATAGGTTCGAGGACCTGAATGGGCCTCCTCCTGATCCTGTGTAACTTGCTTGAGTGGCTGAATGGGCCTCCTGTTGCTGTGTAATGGGCTCGAGGGGCTGAATGGGCCTCCTCCTGTTCTTGTGTCATGGGATCGAGGGGCTGAATGGGCCTCCTGATCCTGTGTAACTTGCTTGAGGGGCTGAATGGGCCTCCTCCTGTTCCTGTGTAACAGGCTCGAGGGGCAGAATGAGGCTCCTCCTGCTCCTGTGTACAGGGATCAAGGGCCCAATAAGCCTCCTACTGTTCCTGTGTAACAGGCTCGTGGGGCTGAATGAGCCTCCTCCTGTTCCTGTTTAACAGGCTCGAGGGGCTGAATGGGACTCCTGTTCCTATGTAAGAGGCTCGAGGGACTGAATGGGCCTTCTATTCCTGTGTAACGGGCTCGAGGGGCTTAATGGGCCTCATGTTCCTGTGTAACAGGCTCGAGGGGCTGAATGGGCCATCTCCTGCTCCTGTGTACAGGGATCGAGGGACTGAATAAGCCTCCTACTGTTCCTGTTTAACAGGCTCGAAGGGCTGAATGGGCCTCCTCCTGTTCCTGTGTAACAGGCTCGAGGGGCTGAATGGGCCTCCTCCTGTTCCTATGTAACAGGCTCGAAGGGTTGAATGGTCTCCTCCTCTTCCTGTGTAACAGGCTCGAGGGGCTGAATGGGCCTCTGACTGTTCCTGTGTAACAGGCTCGAGGGGCTGAATGGGCCTACTTCTGTTCCTGTGTAACAGGCTCGAGGGGCTGAATAGGCCTACTCCTGTTCCTGTGTAACAGGCTCGAGGGCCTGAATGGGCCTCCTCCTGTTCCTGTGTAACGTGCGCGAGGAGCTGAATGGGCCTCCTGTTCCTGTGTAACAGGCTCGAGGGGCTGAATGGCCTCCTCCTGTTCCTGTGTAACAGTCTCGATGGGCTGAATGGGCCTCCTCCTGTTCATGTGTAACAGGCTTGAGGGGCTGAATGGCTTCCTCCTATTCCTGTGTTACAGGTTCGAGGGGCTGAATGGGCCTCCTCCTGTTCCTGTGTAACAGGCTCGATTTGCTGAATGGGCCGACTCCTGTTCCTGTCTAACAGGCTCGAGGGGCTGAATGGGCCTCCTCCTGTTCCTGTGTAACAGAATCGAGGGGCTGCATGGGCCGCCTCCTGTTCCTGTGTAACAGACTCGAGGGGCTGAATGGGCCTCCTACTGTTCCTGTGTAACAGGCTCGCGGGTCTGAATGGGCCTCCTCCTGTTCCTGTGTAACAGGCTTGAGGGGCTGAATGGCCTCCTCCTGTTCCTGTGTAACAGGCTCGAGGGGCTGAATGGGCCTACTCCTGTTCCTGTGTAACAGGCTCGAGGGGCTGAATGGGCGTCCTCCTGTTCCTGTGTAACAGGCTCGAGGTGCTGAATGGCCTCCTCCTGTTCCTGTGTAACAGGCTCGAGGGGCTGAATGGGCCTCCTCCTGTTAATGTGTAACAGGCTCGAGGGGCTGAATGGGCTCCTCCTGTTCCTGTGTAACAGGCTGGAAGGGTTGAATGGTCTCCTCCTGTTCCTGTGTAACAGGCTCGAGAGGCTGAATGGGCTCCTCCTGTTCCTGTGTAACAGGCTCGAGGGGCTGAATGGGCCTCGTCCTGTTCCTGTGTCACAGGCTCGAGCGGATGAATGGGCCTCCTCCTGTTCCTGTGTAACAGGCTCGAGGGGCTGAATGGGCCATCTCATGCTCCTGTGTACAGGGATCGAGGGACTGAATAAGCCTCCTACTGTTCCTGTTTAACAGGCTCGAGGGGCTAAATGGGCCTCCTCCTGTTCCTGTGTAACAGGCTCGAGAGGCTGAATGGGCTCCTCCTGTTCCTGTGTAACAGGCTCGAGGGGCTGAATGGGCCTCGTCCTGTTCCTGTGCAACAGGCTCGAGCGGCTGAATGGGCCTCCTCCTGTTCCTGTGTAACAGGCTCGAGGGGCTGAATGGCCTCCTCCTGTTACTGTGTAACAGGCTCGAGGGGCTGAATGGGCTCCGCCTGTTCCTGTTTAACAGGCTCGAGGGACTAAATGGGCCTCCTCCTGTTCCTGTGTAACAGGCTCGAGGGGCTGAATGGGCCATCTCATGCTCCTGTGTACAGGGATCGAGGGACTGAATAAGCCTCCTACTGTTCCTGTTTAACAGGCTCGAGGGGCTAAATGGGCCTCCTCCTGTTCCTGTGTAACAGGCTCGAGAGGCTGAATTGGCTCCTCCTGTTCCGGTATAACAGGCTCGAGGGGCTGAATGGTCCTCGTCCTGTTCCTGTGTAACAGGCTCGAGGGGCTGAATGGCTTCCTCCTATTCATGTGTAACAGGTTCGAGGGGCTGAATGGGCCTCCTCCTGTTCCTGTGTAACAGGATCGAGGGCCTGAATGGGCCTCCTCCTGATCCTGTGCAACATGTTTGAGTGGCTGAATGGACCTCCTGTTCCTGTGTAATGGGCTTGAGGAGCTGAATGGGCCTCCTCCTGTTCCTGTGTAACAGGTTCGAGGGGCTGAATGGCCTCCTCCTGTTCCTGTGTAACAGGCTCGAGGGGCTGAATGGGCTCCTCCTGTTCCTGTGTAACAGGCTCGAAGGGTTGAATGGTCTCTTCCTGTTCCTGTGTAACAGGCTCGAGTGGCTGAATGGGCTCCTCCTGTTCCTGTGTAACAGGCTCGAGGGGCTGAATGGGCCTCGTCCTGTTCCTGTGTAACAGGCTCGAGGGGCTGAATGGGCCTCCTCCTGTTCCTGTGTAACAGCCTCGAGGGGACGAATGGGCCTCCTCTTCCTGTGTAACAGGCTCGAGGGGCTGAATGGGCCTCTGACTGTTCCTGTGCAGCATGCTCGAGGGGCTGAATGGGCCTACTTCTGTTCCTGTGTAACAGGCTCGAGGGACTGAATGGGCCTACTCCTGTTCCTGTGTAACAGGCTCGAGGGGTTGAATGGGCCTCCTCCTGTTCCTGTGTAACAGGCTCGAGGGGCTGAATGGTCCTCCTCCTGTTCCTGTGTAACAGGCTCGAGGGGCTTTATGAGCCTCCTCCTGTTCCTGTGTAACGGGCTCGAGGAGCTGAATGAGCCTCCTGTTCCTGTGTAACAGGCTCGAGGGGCTGAATGGCCTCCTCCTGTTCCTGTGTAACATGCTCGAGGGTCTGAATGGGCCTCCTCATGTTCATGTGTAACAGGCTCGAGGGGCTGAATGGCTTCCTCCTATTCCTGTATAACAGTTTTGAGGGGCTGAATGGGCCTCCTCCTGTTCCTGTGTCACAGGCTCGAGGGGCTGAATGGGGCTCTTCCTGTTCATGTGTAACAGGCTCGAGGGGCTGAATGGCCTTCTCCTGTTCCTGTGTAACAGTCTCGAAGGGTTGAATGGTCTCCTCCTGTTCCTGTGTAACAGGCTCGAAGGGTTGAATGGTCTCCTCCTGTTCCTGTGTCATAGGCTCGAGAGGCTGAATGGGCCTCCTCCTGTTCCTGTGTAACAGGCTCGAGGGGCTGAATGGGCCTCCTCCTGTTCCAGAGTAACAGGCTCGAGGGGCTGAATGGGCCTCCTCCTGTTCCTGTGTAACAGGCTCGAGGGGCTGAATGGCTTCCTCCTATTCCTGTGTAACAGGTTTGAGGGGCTGAATGGGCCTCCTCCTGTTCCTGTGTAACAGGCTCGAGGGGCTGAATGGGCCTCTTCCTGTTCCTGTGTAACAAGCACGAGGGGCTGAATGGCCTCCTCCTGTTCCTGTGTAACAGGCTCGAGGGGATGAATGGGCTCCTCCTGTTCCTGTGTAACAGGCTCGTGGGGTTGAATGGTCTCCTCCTATTCCTGTGTAACAGGCTCGAGGGGATGAATGGGCTCCTCCTGTTCCTGTGTAACAGGCTCGAGGGGCTGAATGGGCTCCTCCCGTTCCTATGTAACAGGTTCGAGGGGCTGAATGGGCTCCTCCTTTTCCTGTGGAACAGGCTCGAAGGGTTGAATGGTCTCCTCCTGTTCCTGTGTAACAGGCTCGAGGGGCTGAATGGGCTCCTCCTGTTCCTGTGTAACAGGCTCGAGGGGCTGAATGGCCTCCTCCTGTTCCTGTGTAACAAGCTCGTGGAGCTGAATGGGTCTCTGCCTGTTCCTGTGTAACAGGCTCGAGGGGCTGAATGGGCCGCCTCCTGTTCCTGTGTAATAGGTTCGAGGACCTGAATGGGCCTCCTCCTGATCCTGTGTAACTTGCTTGAGTGGCTGAATGGGCCTCCTGTTCCTGTGTAATGGGCTCGAGGGGCTGAATGGGCCTCCTCCTGTTCTTGTTTCATGGGATCGAGGGGCTGAATGGGCCTCCTGATCCTGTGTAACTTGCTTGAGGGGCTGAATGGGCCTCCTCCTGTTCCTGTGTAACAGACTCGAGGGGCTGATTGGGCCGCCTCCTGTTCCTGTGGAACAGACTCGAGGGGCTGAATGGGCCTCCTCCTGTTCCTGTGTAACAGGCTCGAGGGGCTGAATGGCCTCCTCCTCTTCCTGTGTAACAGGCTCGCGGGGCTGAATGGGCCTCCTCCTGTTCCTGTGTAACAGGCTTGAGTGGCTGAATGGCCTCCTCCTGTTCCTGTGTAACAGGCTCGAGGGGCTGAATGGGCCTTCTCCTGTTCCTGTGTAACACGCTCGAAGGGCTGAATGGGCCTCCTACTGTTCCTGTGTAACAGGCTCAATGGGCTGAATAGGCCTCCTCCTGTTCCTGTGTAAATGGCTCGAGGGGCTGAATGGGACTCCTGTTCCTATGTAAGAGGCTCGAGGGGCTGAATGGGCCTCCTATTCCTGTGTAACAGGCTCGAGGGGCTGAATGGGCCTCCTGTTCCTGTGTAACAGGCTCGAGGGGCTGAATGGTCCTCCTCCAGTTCCTGTGTAACAGGCTCGAGGGGCTGAATGGCTTCCTCCTATTCCTGTGTAACAGGTTTGAGGGGCTGAATGGGCCTCCTCCTGTTCCTGTGTTACAGGCTCGAGGGGCTGAATGGGCCTCTTCCTGCTCCTGTGTAACAGGCTCGAGGGGCAGAATGGGCCTCCTCCTGTTCATGTGTAACAGGCTCGAGGGGCTGAATGGGCCTCCTGTTCCTGTGTAACAGGCTCGAAGGGTGGAATGGTCTCCTCCTGTTCCTGTGTAACAGGCTCGAGAGGCTGAATGGGCTCCTCCTGTTCCTGTGTAACAGGCTCGAGGGGCTGAATGGGCCTCCTCCTGTTCCTGTGTAACAGGCTCAAGGGGCTGAATGGGCCTACTCCTGTTCCTGTGTAACAGGCTCGAGGGGCTGAATGGGCCTCCTCTTCCTGTGTAACAGGCTCGAGGGGCTGAATGGGCCTCTGACTGTTCCTGTGCAACAGGCTCGAGGGGCTGAATGGGACTACTTCTGTTCCTGTGTTACAGGCTCGAGGGGCTGAATGGGCCTCCTCCTGTTCTTGTGTCATGGGTTCGAGGGGCTGAATGGGCCTCCTGATCCTGTGTAACTTGCTTGAGGGGCTGAATGGGCCTCCACCTCTTCCTGTGTAACAGGCTCGAGGGGCTGAATGAGCCTCCTCCTGCTCCTGTTTACAGGGATCAAGGGCCCAATAAACCTCCAACTGTTCCTGTGTAACAGGCTCGCAGGGCTGAATGAGCCTCCTCCTGTTCCTGTTTAACAGGCTCGAGGGGCTGAATGGGACTCCTGTACCTATGTAAGAGGCTCAAGGGACTGAATGGGCCTTAGATTCCTGTGTAACAGGCTCGACGGGCTGAATGGGCCTCCTGTTCCTGTGTAACAGGCTCAAGGGGCTGAATGGGCCATCTCCTGCTCCTGTGTACAGAGATCGAGGGACTGAATAAGCCTCCTACTGTTCCTGTTTAACAGGCTCGAGGCGCTGAATGGGCCTCCTCCTGTTCCTGTGTAACAGGCTCGAGGGGCTGAATGGGCCTCCTCCTGTTCCTGTGTATCAGGCTCGAGGGGCTGAATGGGCCTCCTCTTCCTGTGTAACAGGCTCGAGGGGCTGAATGGGCCTCTGACTGTTCCTGTGTAACAGGCTCGAGGGGCTGAATGGGCCTCCTCCTGTTCCTGTGTAAAAAGCTCGAGGGGCTGAATGGCCTCCTCCTGTTCCTGTGTAACAGGCTCGAGGGGCTGAATGGGCCTCCTCCTGCTCCTGTTTACAGGGATCAAGGTCCCAATAAGCCTCCTACTGTTCCTGTGTAACAGTCTCGCGGGGCTGAATGAGCCTCCTCCTGTTCCTGTTTAACAGGCTCGAGGGGCTGAATGGGCCTCCTGTTCCTGTGTAACAGGCTCGAGGGGCTGAATGGGCCATCTCCTGCTCCTGTGTACAGGGATCGAGGGACTGAATAAGCCTCCTACTGTTCCTGTTTAACAGGCTCGAGGCGCTGAATGGGCCTCCTCCTGTTCCTGTGTAACAGGCCCGAGGGGCTGAATGGGCCTCCTCCTGTTCCTGTGTATCAGGCTCGAGGGGCTGAATGGGCCTCCTCTTCCTGTGTAACAGGCTCGAGGGGCTGAATGGGCCTTCTCCTGTTCCTGTGTAACACGCTCGAAGGGCTGAATGGGTCTCCTACTGTTCCTGTGTAACAGGCTCAATGGGCTGAATAGGCCTCCTCCTGTTCCTGTGTAAATGGCTCGAGGGGCTGAATGGGACTCCTGTTCCTATGTAAGAGGCTCGAGGGGCTGAATGGGCCTCCTATTCCTGTGTAACAGGCTCGAGGGGCTGAATGGGCCTCCTGTTCCTGTGTAACAGGCTCGAGGGGCTGAATGGGCTCCTCCTGTTCCTGTGTAACAGGCTCGAGGGGCTGAATGGGCCTCCTCCTGTTCCTGTGTAACAGGCTCGAGGGGCTGAATGGGCCTACTCCTGTTCCTGTGTAACAGGCTCGAGGGGCTGAATGGGCCTCCTCTTCCTGTGTAACAGGCTCGAGGGGCTGAATGGGCCTCTGACTGTTCCTGTGCAACAGGCTCGAGGGGCTGAATGGGACTACTTCTGTTCCTGTGTTACAGGCTCGAGGGGCTGAATGGGCCTACGCCTGTTCCTGTGTAACAGGCTCGAGGGGCTGAATGGGCCTCCTCCTGTTCCTGTGTAACAGGCTCGAGGGGCTGAATGGGCCTACTCCTGTTCCTGTGCAACAGGTTCGAGGGGCTGAATGGGCCTGCTCCTGTTCCTGTGTAACAGGTTCGAGGGGCTGTATAAGCCTCCTCCTGTTCCTGTATAACGGGCTCGAGGAGCTGAATGGGCCTCCTGTTCCTGTGTAACAGGCTCGAGGGGCTGAATGGCCTCCTCCTGTTCCTGTATAACAGGATCGAGGGGCTGAATGGGCCTTCTCCTGTTCATGTGTAACAGGCTCGACTGGCTGAATGGCTTCCTCATGTTCCTGTATAACAGGTTTGAGGGGCTGAATGGGCCTCCTCCTGTTCCTGTGTAACAGGCTCGAGGGGCTGAATGGCCACCTCCTGTTCCTGTGTAACAGGCTCGAGGGGCTGAATGGCCTCCTCCTGTTCCTGTGTAACAGGCTCGAGGGGTGAATGGGCCTCCGCCTGTTCCTGTGTAACAGGCTCGAGGGGCTGAATGGGCCGCCTCCTGTTCCTGTGTAATGGGTTCGAGGGCCTGAATGGGCCTCCTCCTGATCCTGTGTAACTTGCTTGAGTGGCTGAATGGGCCTCCTGTTCCTGTGTAATGGGCTCGAGGGGCTGAATGGGCCTCCTCCTGTTCTTGTGTCATGGGTTCGAGGGGCTGAATGGGCCTCCTGATCCTGTGTAACTTGCTTGAGGGGCTGAATGGGCCTCCTCCTCTTCCTGTGTAACAGGCTCGAGGGGCTGAATGAGCCTCCTCCTGCTCCTGTGTAACAGGCTCGAGGGGCTCAATGGCTTCCTCCTATTCCTGTGTAACAGGTTTGAGGGGCTGAATGGGCCTCCTCCTGTTCCTGTGTAACAGGCTCGAGGGGCTGAATGGCCTCCTCCTGTTCCTGTGTAACAGGCTCGAGGGGCTGAATGGCCTCCTCCTGTTCCTGTGTAACAGGCTCGAGGGGCTGAATGGTCCTCCTCCAGTTCCTGTGTAACAGGCTCGAGGGGCTGAATGGCTTCCTCCTATTCCTGTGTAACAGGTTTGAGGGGCTGAATTGGCCTCCTCCTGTTCCTGTGTTACAGGCTCGAGGGGCTGAATGGGCCTCTTCCTGTTCCTGTGTAACAGGCTCGAGGGGCTGAATAGGCCTCCTCCTGTTCATGTGTAGCAGGCTCGAGGGGCTGAATGGGCTCCTCCTGTTCCTGTGTAACAGGCTCGAAGGGTGGAATGGTCTCCTCCTGTTCCTGTGTAACAGGCTCGAGAGGCTGAATGGGCTCCTCCTGTTCCTGTGTAACAGGCTCGAGGGGCTGAATGGGCCTCCTCCTGTTCCTGTGTAACAGGCTCAAGGGGCTGAATGGGCCTACTCCTGTTCCTGTGTAACAGGCTCGAGGGGCTGAATGGGCCTCCTCTTCCTGTGTAACAGGCTCGAGGGGCTGAATGGGCCTCTGACTGTTCCTGTGCAACAGGCTCGAGGGGCTGAATGGGACTACTTCTGTTCCTGTGTTACAGGCTCGAGGGGCTGAATGGGCCTACGCCTGTTCCTGTGTAACAGGCTCGAGGGGCTGAATAGGCCTCCTCCTGTTCCTGTGTAACAGGCTCGAGGGGCTGAATGGGCCTACTCCTGTTCCTGTGCAACAGGTTCGAGGGGCTGAATGGGCCTGCTCCTGTTCCTGTGTAACAGGTTCGAGGGGCTGTATAAGCCTCCTCCTGTTCCTGTATAACGGGCTCGAGGAGCTGAATGGGCCTCCGCCTGTTCCTGTGTAACAGGCTCGAGGGGTGAATGGGCCTCCGCCTGTTCCTGTGTAACAGGCTCGAGGGGCTGAATGGGCCGCCTCCTGTTCCTGTGTAATGGGTTCGAGGGCCTGAATGGGCCTCCTCCTGATCCTGTGTAACTTGCTTGAGTGGCTGAATGGGCCTCCTGTTCCTGTGTAATGGGCTCGAGGGGCTGAATGGGCCTCCTCCTGTTCTTGTGTCATGGGTTCGAGGGGCTGAATGGGCCTCCTGATCCTGTGTAACTTGCTTGAGGGGCTGAATGGGCCTCCACCTCTTCCTGTGTAACAGGCTCGAGGGGCTGAATGAGCCTCCTCCTGCTCCTGTTTACAGGGATCAAGGGCCCAATAAACCTCCAACTGTTCCTGTGTAACAGGCTCGAGGGGCTGAATGGGCCGCCTCCTGTTCCTGTGTAATGGGTTCGAGGGCCTGAATGGGCCTCCTCCTGATCCTGTGTAACTTGCTTGAGTGGCTGAATGGGCCTCCTGTTCCTGTGTAATGGGCTCGAGGGGCTGAATGGGCCTCCTCCTGTTCTTGTGTCATGGGTTCGAGGGGCTGAATGGGCCTCCTGATCCTGTGTAACTTGCTTGAGGGGCTGAATGGGCCTCCTCCTCTTCCTGTGTAACAGGCTCGAGGGGCTGAATGAGACTCCTCCTGCTCCTGTTTACAGGGATCAAGGGCCCAATAAACATCCTACTGTTCCTGTGTAACATGCTCGCGGGGCTGAATGAGCCTCCTCCTGTTCCTGTTTAACAGGCTCGAGGGGCTGAATGGGACTCCTGTTCCTATGTAAGAGGCTCGAGGGACTGAATGGGCCTTAGATTCCTGTGTAACAGGCTCGACGGGCTGAATGGGCCTCCTGTTCCTGTGTAACAGGCTCGAGGGGCTGAATGGGCCATCTCCTGCTCCTGTGTACAGAGATCGAGGGACTGAATAAGCCTCCTCCTGTTCCTGTTTAACAGGCTCGAGGCGCTGAATGGGCCTCCTCCTGTTCCTGTGTAACAGGCTCGAGGGGCTGAATGGGCCTCCTCCTGTTCCTGTGTATCAGGCTCGAGGGGCTGAATGGGCCTCCTCTTCCTGTGTAACAGGCTCGAGGGGCTGAATGGGCCTCTGACTGTTCCTGTGTAACAGGCTCGAGGGGCTGAATGGGCCTCCTCCTGTTCCTGTGTAAAAAGCTCGAGGGGCTGAATGGCCTTCTCCTGTTCCTGTGTAACAGGCTCGAGGGGCTGAATGGGCCTCCTCCTGCTCCTGTTTACAGGGATCAAGGGCCCAATAAGCCTCCTACTGTTCCTGTGTAACAGTCTCGCGGGGCTGAATGAGCCTCCTCCTGTTCCTGTTTAACAGGCTCGAGGGGCTGAATGGGCCTCCTGTTCCTGTGTAACAGGCTCGAGGGGCTGAATGGGCCATCTCCTGCTCCTGTGTACAGGGATCGAGGGACTGAATAAGCCTCCTACTGTTCCTGTTTAACAGGCTCGAGGCGCTGAATGGGCCTCCTCCTGTTCCTGTGTAACAGGCCCGAGGGGCTGAATGGGCCTCCTCCTGTTCCTGTGTATCAGGCTCGAGGGGCTGAATGGGCCTCCTCTTCCTGTGTAACAGGCTCGAGAGGCTGAATGGGCCTCTGACTGTTCCTGTGTAACAGGCTCGAGGGGCTGAATGGGCCTACTTCTGTTCCTGTGTAAAAAGCTCGAGGGGCTGAATGGGTCTACGCCTGTTCCTCTGTAACAGGCTCGAGGGGCTGAATGGGCCTCCTCCTGTTCCTGTGTAACAGGCTCGAGGGGCTGAATGGCCTCCTCCTGTTCCTGTGTAACAGGCTCGAGGGGCTGAATGGGCCTCCTCCTGTTCATGTGTAACAGGCTCGAGGGGCAGAATGGGCTCCTCCTGTTCCTGTGTAACAGGCTCGAAGGTTGAATGGTCTCCTCCTGTTCCTGTGTAACAGGCTTGAGTGGCTGAATGGTCTCCTCCTGTTCCTGTGTAACAGGCTCGAGGGGCTGAATGGGCCGCCTCCTGTTCCTGTGTAATGGGTTCGAGGGCCTCAATGGGCCTCCTCCTGATCCTGTGTAACTTGCTTGAGTGGCTGAATGGGCCTCCTGTTCCTGTGTAATGGGCTCGAGGGGCTGAATGGGCCTCCTCCTGTTCTTGTGTCATGGGTTCGAGGGGCTGAATGGGCCTCCTGATCCTGTGTAACTTGCTTGAGGGGCTGAATGGGCCTCCTCCTGTTCCTGTGTAACAGGCTCGAGGGGCTGAATGAGCCTCCTCCTGCTCCTGTTTACAGGGATCAAGGGCCCAATAAGCCTCCTACTGTTCCTGTGTAACAGGCTCGTGGGGCTGAATGAGCCTCCTGTTCCTATGTAAGAGGCTCGAGGGACTGAATGGGCCTTCGATTCCTGTGTAACAGGCTCGAGGGGCTGAATGGGCCTACTTCTGTTCCTGTGTAACAGGCTCGAGCGGCTGAATGGGCCTCTTCCTGTTCCTGTGTAACAGGCTCGAGGGGCTGAATGGGCCTTCTCTTCCTGTGTAACAGGCTCAAGGGGCTGAATGGGCCTCTGACTGTTCCTGTGTAACAGGCTCGAGGGGCTGAATGGGCCTACTTCTGTTCCTGTGTAACAGGCTCGAGCGGCTGAATGGACCTACTCCTGTTCCTGTGTAACAGGCTCGAGGGGCTGAATGGGCCTCCTCCTGTTCCTGTGTAACAGGCTCGAGGGGCTGAATGGCCTCCTCCTGTTCCTGTGTAACAGGCTCGAGGGGCTGAATGGGCCTCCTCCTGTTCATGTGTAACAGGCTCGAGGGGCTGAATGGGGTCCTCCTGTTCCTGTGTAACAGGCTCGAAGGGTTGAATGGTCTCCTCCTGTTCCTGTGTAACAGGCTCGAGAGGCTGAATGGGCTCGTCCTGTTCCTGTGTAACAGGCTCGAGGGGCTGAATGGGCCTCGTCCTGTTCCTGTGTAACAGGCTCGAGGGGCTGAATGGGCCTCCTCCTGTTCCTGTGGAACAGGCTCGAGGGGTTGAATGGGCCTCCTCCTGTTCCTGTGTAACAGGCTCGAGGGGCTGAATGGTCTCCTCCTGTTCCTGTGTAATAGGCTCGAAGGGTTGAATGGTCTCCTCCTGTTCCTGTGTAACAGGCTCGAGAGGCTGAATGGGCTCCTCCTGTTTCTGTGTAACAGGCTCGAGGGGCTGAATGGGCCTCCTCCTGTTCCTGTGTAACAGGCTCGAGGGGCTGAATGGGCCATCTCATGCTCCTGTGTACAGGGATCGAGGGACTGAATAAGCCTCCTACTGTTCCTGTTTAACAGGCTCGAGGGGCTAAATGGGCCTCCTCCTGTTCCTGTGTAACAGGCTCGAGGGGCTGAATGGGCCTCCTCCTGTTCCTGTGTAACAGCCTCGAAGGGCTGAATGGGCCTCCTCTTCCTGTGTAACAGGCTCGAGGGGCTGAATGGGCCTCTGACTGTTCCTGTACAGCAGGCTCGAGGGGCTGAATGGGCCTACTTCTGTTCCTGTGTGACAGGCTCGAGGGGTTGAATGGGCCTCCTCCTGTTCCTTTGTAACAGGCTCGAGGGGCTTTATGAGCCTCCTCCTGTTCCTATGTAACGGGCTCGAGGAGCTGAATGAGCCTCCTGTTCCTGTGTAACAGGCTCGAGGGGCTGAATGGCCTCCTCCTGTTCCTGTGTAACATGCTCGAGTGTCTGAATGGGACTCCTCCTGTTCATGTGTAACAGGCTCGAGGCGCTGAATGGCTTCCTCCTACTCCTGTATAACAGGTTTGAGGGGCTGAATGGGCCTCCTCCTGTTCCTGTGTAACAGGCTCGAGGGGCTGAATGGGGCTCTTCCTGTTCATGTGTAACAGGCTCGAGGGGCTGAATGGCCTTCTCCTGTTCCTGTGTAATAGGCTCGAGTGGCTGAATGGGCTCCTCCTGTTCCGGTGTAACAGGCTCGAGGGGTTGAATGGGCTCCTCCTGTTCCTGTGTAACAGGCTCGAGGGGCTGAATGAGCCTCCTCCTGCTCCTGTTTACAGGGATCAAGGGCCCAATAAGCCTCCTACTGTTCCTGTGTAACAGGCTCGTGGGGCTGAATGAGCCTCCTCCTGTTCCTGTTTAACAGGCTCGAGGGGCTGAATGGGCCTCCTGTTCCTATGTAAGAGGCTCGAGGGACTGAATGGGCCTTCGATTCCTGTGTAACAGGCTCGAGGGGCTGAATGGGCCTACTTCTGTTCCTGTGTAACAGGCTCGAGCGGCTGAATGGGCCTCTTCCTGTTCCTGTGTAACAGGCTCGAGGGGCTGAATGGGCCTTCTCTTCCTGTGTAACAGGCTCAAGGGGCTGAATGGGCCTCTGACTGTTCCTGTGTAACAGGCTCGAGGGGCTGAATAGGCCTACTTCTGTTCCTGTGTAACAGGCTCGAGCGGCTGAATGGACCTACTCCTGTTCCTGTGTAACAGGCTCGAGGGGCTGAATGGGCCTCCTCCTGTTCCTGTGTAACAGGCTCGAGGGGCTGAATGGCCTCCTCCTGTTCCTGTGTAACAGGCTCGAGGGGCTGAATGGGCCTCCTCCTGTTCATGTGTAACAGGCTCGAGGGGCTGAATGGGCCTACTTCTGTTCCTGTGTAACAGGCTCGAAGGGTTGAATGGTCTCCTCCTGTTCCTGTGTAACAGGCTCGAGAGGCTGAATGGGCTCGTCCTGTTCCTGTGTAACAGGCTCGAGGGGCTGAATGGGCCTCGTCCTGTTCCTGTGTAACAGGCTCAAGGGGCTGAATGGGCCTCCTCCTGTTCCTGTGGAACAGGCTCGAGGGGTTGAATGGGCCTCCTCCTGTTCCTGTGTAACAGGCTCGAGGGGCTGAATGGTCTCCTCCTGTTCCTGTGTAATAGGCTCGAAGGGTTGAATGGTCTCCTCCTGTTCCTGTGTAACAGGCTCGAGAGGCTGAATGGGCTCCTCCTGTTTCTGTGTAACAGGCTCGAGGGGCTGAATGGGCCTCCTCCTGTTCCTGTGTAACAGGCTCGAGGGGCTGAATGGGCCATCTCATGCTCCTGTGTACAGGGATCGAGGGACTGAATAAGCCTCCTACTGTTCCTGTTTAACAGGCTCGAGGGGCTAAATGGGCCTCCTCCTGTTCCTGTGTAACAGGCTCGAGGGGCTGAATGGGCCTCCTCCTGTTCCTGTGTAACAGCCTCGAAGGGCTGAATGGGCCTCCTCTTCCTGTGTAACAGGCTCGAGGGGCTGAATGGGCCTCTGACTGTTCCTGTACAGCAGGCTCGAGGGGCTGAATGGGCCTACTTCTGTTCCTGTGTGACAGGCTTGAGGGGCTGAATGGGCCGACTCCTGTTCCTGTGTAACAGGCTCGAGGGGTTGAATGGGCCTCCTCCTGTTCCTGTGTAACAGGCTCGAGGGGCTGAATGGTCCTCCTCCTGTTCCTTTGTAACAGGCTCGAGGGGCTTTATGAGCCTCCTCCTGTTCCTATGTAACGGGCTCGAGGAGCTGAATGAGCCTCCTGTTCCTGTGTAACAGGCTCGAGGGGCTGAATGGCCTCCTCCTGTTCCTGTGTAACATGCTCGAGTGTCTGAATGGGACTCCTCCTGTTCATGTGTAACAGGCTCGAGGCGCTGAATGGCTTCCTCCTACTCCTGTATAACAGGTTTGAGGGGCTGAATGGGCCTCCTCCTGTTCCTGTGTAACAGGCTCGAGGGGCTGAATGGGGCTCTTCCTGTTCATGTGTAACAGGCTCGAGGGGCTGAATGGCCTTCTGCTGTTCCTGTGTAATAGGCTCGAGTGGCTGAATGGGCTCCTCCTGTTCCGGTGTAACAGGCTCGAGGGGTTGAATGGGCTCCTCCTGTTCCTGTGTAACAGTCTCGAAGGGGTTGAATGGTCTCCTCCTGTTCCTGTGTGACAGGCTCGAAGGGTTGAATGGTCTCCTCCTGTTCCTGTGTAACAGGCTCGAAGGGTTGAATGGTCTCCTCCTGTTCCTGTGTCATAGGCTCGAGAGGCTGACTGGGCCTCCTCCTGTTCCTGTGTAACAGGCTCGAGGGGCTGAATGGGCCTCCTCCTGTTCCTGTGTAACAGGCTCGAGGGGCTGAATGGGCCTCCTCCTGTTCCTGTGTAACAGGCTCGAGGGGCTGAATGGGCCTCCTCCTGTTCCTGTGTAACAGGTTTGAGGGGCTGAATGGGCCTCCTCCTGTTCCTGTGTAACAGGCTCGAGGGGCTGAATGGGCCTCTTCCTGTTCCTGTGTAACAGGCTCGAGGGGCTGAATGGCCTCCTCCTGTTCCTGTGTAACAGGTTCGAGGGGCTGTATAAGCCTCCTCCTGTTCCTGTGTAACGGGCTCGAGGAGCTGAATGGCCTCCTCCTGTTCATGTGTAACAGGCTCGACTGGCTAAATGGCTTCCTCATGTTCCTGTATAACAGGTTTGAGGGGCTGAATGGGCCTCCTCCTGTTCCTGTGTAACAGGCTCGAGGGGCTGAATGGCCTCCTCCTGTTCCTGTGTAACAGGCTCGAGGGGCTGAATGGCCTCCTCCTGTTCCTGTGTAACAGGCTCGAGGGGTGAATGGGCCTCCGCCTGTTCCTGTGTAACAGGCTCGAGGGGCTGAATGGGCCGCCTCCTGTTCCTGTGTAATGGGTTCGAGGGGCTGAATGGCCTCCTCCTGTTCCTGTGTAACAGGATCGAGGGGCTGAATGGGCCTTCTCCTGTTCATGTGTAACAGGCTCGACTGGCTGAATGGCTTCCTCATGTTCCTGTATAACAGGTTTGAGGGGCTGAATGGGCCTCCTCCTGTTCCTGTGTAACAGGCTCGAGGGGCTGAATGGCCTCCTCCTGTTCCTGTGTAACAGGCTCGAGGGGCTGAATGGCCTCCTCCTGTTCCTGTGTAACAGGCTCGAGGGGTGAATGGGCCTCCGCCTGTTCCTGTGTAACAGGCTCGAGGGGCTGAATGGGCCGCCTCCTGTTCCTGTGTAATGGGTTCGAGGGCCTGAATGGGCCTCCTCCTGATCCTGTGTAACTTGCTTGAGTGGCTGAATGGGCCTCCTGTTCCTGTGTAATGGGCTCGAGGGGCTGAATGGGCCTTCTCCTGTTCTTGTGTCATGGGTTCGAGGGGCTGAATGGGCCTCCTGATCCTGTGTAACTTGCTTGAGGGGCTGAATGGGCCTCCTCCTCTTCCTGTGTAACAGGCTCGAGGGGCTGAATGAGACTCCTCCTGCTCCTGTTTACAGGGATCAAGGGCCCAATAAACCTCCTAATGTTCCTGTGTAACAGGCTCGCGGGGCTGAATGAGCCTCCTCCTGTTCCTGTTTAATAGGCTCGAGGGGCTGAATGGGACTCCTGTTCCTATGTAAGAGGCTCGAGGGACTGAATGGGCCTTAGATTCCTGTGTAACAGGCTCGAGGGGCTGAATGGGCCTCTGACTGTTCCTGTGTAACAGGCTCGAGGGGCTGAATGGGCCTCCTCCTGTTCCTGTGTAACAGGATCGAGGGGCTGAATGGCCTCCTCCTGTTCCTGTGTAACAGGCTCGAGGGGCTGAATGGGCCTCCTCCTGCTCCTGTTTACAGGGATCAAGGGCCCAATAAGCCTCCTACTGTTCCTGTGTAACAGTCTCGCGGGGCTGAATGAGCCTCCTCCTGTTCCTGTTTAACAGGCTCGAGGGGCTGAATGGGCCTCCTGTTCCTGTGTAACAGGCTCGAGTGGCTGAATGGGCCATCTCCTGCTCCTGTGTACAGGGATCGAGGGACTGAATAAGCCTCCTACTGTTCCTGTTTAACAGGCTCGAGGCGCTGAATGGGCCTCCTCCTGTTCCTGTGTAACAGGCCCGAGGGGCTGAATGGGCCTCCTCCTGTTCCTGTGTATCAGGCTTGAGGGGCTGAATGGGCCTCCTCTTCCTGTGTAACAGGCTCGAGAGGCTTAATGGGCCTCTGACTGTTCCTGTGTAACAGGCTCGAGGGGCTGAATGGGCCCACTTCTGTTCCTGTGTAACAAGCTCGAGGGGCTGAATGAGCCTACTCCTGTTCCTCTGTAACAGGCTCGAGGGGCTGAATGGGCCTCCTCCTGTTCCTGTGCAACAGGCTCGAGGGGCTGAATGGCCTCCTCCTGTTCCTGTGTAACAGGCTCGAGGGGCTGAATGGGCCTCCTCCTGTTCATGTGTAACAGGCTCGAGGGGCTGAATGGGCTCCTCCTGTTCCTGTGTAACAGGCTCGAAGGGTTGAATGGTCTCCTCCTGTTCCTGTGTAACAGGCTTGAGAGGCTGAATGGGCTCCTCCTGTTCCTGTGTAACAGGCTCGAGGGGCTGAATGGCCTCCTCCTGTTCCTGTGTCATCGGCTCGAGAGGCTGAATGGGCCTCCCCCTGTTCCTGTGTAACAGGCTCGAGGGGCTGAATGGGCCTCCTCCTGTTCCTGTGTAACAGGCTCGAGGGGCTGAATGGGCCTCCTCCTGTTCCTGTGTAACAGGCTCGAGGGGCTGATTGGGCCTCCTCCTGTTCCTGTGTAACAGGTTTGAGGGGCTGAATGTGCCTCCTCCTGTTCCTGTGTAACAGGCTCGAGGGGCTGAATGGGCCTACTCCTGTTCCTGTGTAACAGGCTCGAGGGGCTGAATGGGCCTCCTCTTCCTGTGTAACAGGCTCGAGGGGCTGAATGGGCCTCTGACTGTTCCTGTGCAACAGGCTCGAGGGGCTGAATGGGACTACCTCTGTTCCTGTGTTACAGGCTCGAGGGGCTGAATGGGCCTACGCCTGTTCCTGTGTAACAGGCTCTTGGGGCTGAATGGTCCTCCTCCTGTTCCTGTGTAACAGGCTTGAGGGGCTGAATGGGCCTACTCCTGTTCCTGTGCAACAGGTTCGAGGGGCTGAATGGGCCTGCTCCTGTTCCTGTGTAACAGGTTCGAGGGGCTGTATAAGCCTCCTCCTGTTCCTGTGTAACGGGCTCGAGGAGCTGAATGGGCCTCCTGTTCCTGTGTAACAGGCTCGAGGGGCTGAATGGCCTCCTCCTGTTCCTGTGTAACAGGATCGAGGGGCTGAATGGGCCTTCTCCTGTTCATGTGTAACAGGCTCGACTGGCTGAATGGCTTCCTCCTGTTCATGTATAACAGCTTTGAGGGGCTGAATGGGCCTCCTCCTGTTCCTGTGTAACAGGCTCGAGGGGCTGAATGGCCTCCTCCTGTTCCTGTGTAACAGGCTCGAGGGGCTGAATGGCCTCCTCCTGTTCCTGTGTAACAGGCTCGAGGGGTGAATGGGCCTCCGCCTGTTCCTGTGTAACAGGCTCGAGGGGCTGAATGGGCCGCCTCCTGTTCCTGTGTAATGGGTTCGAGGGCCTGAATGGGCCTCCTCCTGTTCTTGTGTCATGGGTTCGAGGGGCTGAATGGGCCTCCTGATCCTGTGTAACTTGCTTGAGGGGCTGAATGGGCCTCCTCCTCTTCCTGTGTAACAGGCTCGAGGGGCTGAATGAGACTCCTCCTGCTCCTGTTTACAGGGATCAAGGGCCCAATAAACCTCCTAATGTTCCTGTGTAACAGGCTCGCGGGGCTGAATGAGCCTCCTCCTGTTCCTGTTTAATAGGCTCGAGGGGCTGAATGGGACTCCTGTTCCTATGTAAGAGGCTCGAGGGACTGAATGGGCCTTAGATTCCTGTGTAACAGGCTCGAGGGGCTGAATGGGCCTCTGACTGTTCCTGTGTAACAGGATCGAGGGGCTGAATGGCCTCCTCCTGTTCCTGTGTAACAGGCTCGGGGGGCTGAATGGGCCTCCTCCTGCTCCTGTTTACAGGGATCAAGGGCCCAATAAGCCTCCTACTGTTCCTGTGTAACAGTCTCGCGGGGCTGAATGAGCCAGCTCCTGTTCCTGTTTAACAGGCTCGAGGGGCTGAATGGGCCTCCTGTTCCTGTGTAACAGGCTCGAGTGGCTGAATGGGCCATCTCCTGCTCCTGTGTACAGGGATCGAGGGACTGAATAAGCCTCCTACTGTTCCTGTTTAACAGTCTCGCGGGGCTGAATGGGCCTCCTCCTGTTCCTGTGTAACAGGCCCGAGGGGCTGAATGGGCCTCCTCCTGTTCCTGTGTATCAGGCTCGAGGGGCTGAATGGGCCTCCTCTTCCTGTGTAACAGGCTCGAGAGGCTTAATGGGCCTCTGACTGTTCCTGTGTAACAGGCTCGAGGGGCTGAATGGGCCCACTTCTGTTCCTGTGTAACAAGCTCGAGGGGCTGAATGGGCCTACTCCTGTTCCTCTGTAACAGGCTCGAGGGGCTGAATGGGCCTCCTCCTGTTCCTGTGCAACAGGCTCGAGGGGCTGAATGGCCTCCTCCTGTTCCTGTGTAACAGGCTCGAGGGGCTGAATGGGCCTCCTCCTGTTCATGTGTAACAGGCTCGAGGGGCTGAATGGGCTCCTCCTGTTCCTGTGTAACAGGCTCGAAGGGTTGAATGGTCTCCTCCTGTTCCTGTGTAACAGGCTTGAGAGGCTGAATGGGCTCCTCCTGTTCCTGTGTAACAGGCTCGAGGGGCTGAATGGGCCGCCTCCTGTTCCTGTGTAATGGGTTCGAGGGCCTCAATGGGCCTCCTCCTGATCCTGTGTAACTTGCTTGAGTGGCTGAATGGGCCTCCTGTTCCTGTGTAATGGGCTCGAGGGGCTGAATGGGCCTCCTCCTGTTCTTGTGTCATGGGTTCGAGGGGCTGAATGGGCCTCCTGATCCTGTGTAACTTGCTTGAGGGGCTGAATGGGCCTTATCCTGTTCCTGTGTAACAGGCTCGAGGGGCTGAATGAGCCTCCTCCTGCTCCTGTTTACAGGGATCAAGGGCCCAATAAGCCTCCTACTGTTCCTGTGTAACAGGCTCGTGGGGCTGAATGAGCCTCCTGTTCCTATGTAAGAGGCTCGAGGGACTGAATGGGCCTTCGATTCCTGTGCAACAGGCTCGAGGGGCTGAATGGGCCTCCTGTTCCTGTGTAACAGGCTCGAGGGGCTGAATGGGCCATCTGCTGCTCCTGTGTACAGGGATCGAGGGACTGAATAAGCCTCCTACTGTTCCTGTTTAACAGGCTCGAGGCGCTGAATGGGCCTCCTCCTGTTCCTGTGTAACAGGCTCAAGGGGCTGAATGGGCCTCTTCCTGTTCCTGTGTAACAGGCTCGAGGGGCTGAATGGGCCTCCTCTTCCTGTGCAACAGGCTCAAGGGGCTGAATGGGCCTCTGACTGTTCCTGTGTAACAGGCTCGAGGGGCTGAATGGGCCTACTTCTGTTCCTGTGTAACAGGCTCGAGGTGCAGAATGGACCTACTCCTGTTCCTGTGTAACAGGCTCGAGGGGCTGAATGGGCCTCCTCCTGTTCCTGTGTAACAGGCTCGAGGGGCTGAATGGCCTCCTCCTGTTCATGTGTAACAGGCTCGAGGGGCTGAATGGGATCCTCCTGTTCCTGTGTAACAGGCTCGAAGGGTTGAATGGTCTCCTCCTGTTCCTGTGTAACAGGCTCGAGAGGCTGAATGGGCTCGTCCTGTTCCTGTGTAACAGGCTCGAGGGGCTGAATGGGCCTCGTCCTGTTCCTGTGTAACAGGCTCGAGGGGCTGAATGGGCCTACTCCTGTTCCTGTGTAACAGCCTCGAAGGGCTGAATGGGCCTCCTCTTCCTGTGTAACAGGCTCGAGGGGCTGAATGGGCCTACTCCTGTTCCTGTGTAACAGCCTCGAAGGGCTGAATGGGCCTCCTCTTCCTGTGTAACAGGCTCGAGGGGCTGAATGGGCCTCTGACTGTTCCTGTACAGCAGGCTCGAGGGGCTGAATGGGCCTACTTCTGTTCCTGTATAACAGGCTCGAGGGGCTGAATGGGCCGACTCCTGTTCCTGTGTAACAGGCTCGAGGGGTTGAATGGGCCTCCTCCTGTTCCTGTGTAACAGGCTCGAGGGGCTGAATGGTCCTCCTCCTGTTCCTGTGTAACAGGCTCGAGGGGCTTTATGAGCCTCCTCCTGTTCCTATGTAACGGGCTCGAGGAGCTGAATGAGCCTCCTGTTCCTGTGTAACAGGCTCGAGGGGCTGAATGGGGCTCTTCCTGTTCATGTGTAACAGGCTCGAGTGGCTGAATGGCCTTCTCCTGTTCCTGTGTAACAGGCTCGAAGGGGTTGAATGGTCTCCTCCTGCTCCTGTGTGACAGGCTCGAAGGGTTGAATGGTCTCCTCCTGTTCCTGTGTAACAGGCTCGAAGGGTTGAATGGTCTCCTCCTGTTCCTGTGTCATAGGCTCGAGAGGCTGAATGGGCCTCCTCCTGTTCCTGTGTAACAGGCTCGAGGGGCTGAATGGGCCTCCTCCTGTTCCTGTGTAACAGGCTCGAGGGGCTGAATGGGCCTCCTCCTGTTCCTGTGTAACAGGCTCGAGGGGCTGAATGGGCCTCTTCCTGTTCCTGTGTAACAGGCTCGAGGGGCTGAATGGCCTCCTCCTATTCCTGTGTAACAGGCTCGAGGGGCTGAATGGGCCTCCTCCTGTTCCTGTTTAACAGGTTTGAGGGGCTGAATGGGCCTCCTCCTGTTCCTGTGTAACAGGCTCGAGGGGCTGAATGGGCCTCTTCCTGTTCATGTGTAACAGGCTCGAGGGGCTGAACGGCCTCCTCCTGTTCCTGTGTAACAGGCTCGAGGGGATGAATGGGCTCCTCCTGTTCCTGTGTAACAGGCTCGTGGGGTTGAATGGTCTCCTCCTATTCCTGTGTAACAGACTCGAGGGGATGAATGGGCTCCTCCTGTTCCTGTGTAACAGGCTCGAGGGGCTGAATGGGCTCCTCCCGTTCCTATGTAACAGGTTTGAGGGGCTGAATGGGCTCCTCCTGTTCCTGTGTAACAGGCTCGAAGGGTTGAATGGTCTCCTCCTGTTCCTGATGTAACAGGCTCGAGGGGCTGAATGGGCTCCTCCTGTTCCTGTGTAACTGGCTCAAGGGGCTGAATGGGCCGCCTCCTGTTCCTCTGTAACAGGCTCGAGGGGCTGAATGGCCTGCTCCTGTTCCTGTGTAACAGGCTCGAGGGGCTGAATGGCCTCCTCCTGTTCCTGTGTAACAAGCTCGAGGAGCTGAATGGGTCTCTGCCTGTTCCTGTGTAACAGGCTCGAGGGGCTGAATGGGCCGCCTCCTGTTCCTGTGTAATAGGTTCGAGGACCTGAATGGGCCTCCTCCTGATCCTGTGTAACTTGCTTGAGGGGCTGAATGGGCCTCCTCCTCTTCCTGTGTAACAGGCTCGAGGGGCTGAATGAGACTCCTCCTGCTCCTGTTTACAGGGATCAAGGGCCCAATAAACCTCCTAATGTTCCTGTGTAACAGGCTCGCGGGGCTGAATGAGCCTCCTCCTGTTCCTGTTTAATAGGCTCGAGGGGCTGAATGGGACTCCTGTTCCTATGTAAGAGGCTCGAGGGACTGAATGGGCCTTAGATTCCTGTGTAACAGGCTCGAGGGGCTGAATGGGCCTCTGACTGTTCCTGTGTAACAGGATCGAGGGGCTGAATGGCCTCCTCCTGTTCCTGTGTAACAGGCTCGAGGGGCTGAATGGGCCTCCTCCTGCTCCTGTTTACAGGGATCAAGGGCCCAATAAGCCTCCTACTGTTCCTGTGTAACAGTCTCGCGGGGCTGAATGAGCCAGCTCCTGTTCCTGTTTAACAGGCTCGAGGGGCTGAATGGGCCTCCTGTTCCTGTGTAACAGGCTCGAGTGGCTGAATGGGCCATCTCCTGCTCCTGTGTACAGGGATCGAGGGACTGAATAAGCTCCTACTGTTCCTGTTTAACAGTCTCGCGGGGCTGAATGGGCCTCCTCCTGTTCCTGTGTAACAGGCCCGAGGGGCTGAATGGGCCTCCTCCTGTTCCTGTGTATCAGGCTCGAGGGGCTGAATGGGCCTCCTCTTCCTGTGTAACAGGCTCGAGAGGCTTAATGGGCCTCTGACTGTTCCTGTGTAACAGGCTCGAGGGGCTGAATGGGCCCACTTCTGTTCCTGTGTAACAAGCTCGAGGGGCTGAATGGGCCTACTCCTGTTCCTCTGTAACAGGCTCGAGGGGCTGAATGGGCCTCCTCCTGTTCCTGTGCAACAGGCTCGAGGGGCTGAATGGCCTCCTCCTGTTCCTGTGTAACAGGCTCGAGGGGCTGAATGGGCCTCCTCCTGTTCATGTGTAACAGGCTCGAGGGGCTGAATGGGCTCCTCCTGTTCCTGTGTAACAGGCTCGAAGGGTTGAATGGTCTCCTCCTGTTCCTGTGTAACAGGCTTGAGAGGCTGAATGGGCTCCTCCTGTTCCTGTGTAACAGGCTCGAGGGGCTGAATGGGCCGCCTCCTGTTCCTGTGTAATGGGTTCGAGGGCCTCAATGGGCCTCCTCCTGATCCTGTGTAACTTGCTTGAGTGGCTGAATGGGCCTCCTGTTCCTGTGTAATGGGCTCGAGGGGCTGAATGGGCCTCCTCCTGTTCTTGTGTCATGGGTTCGAGGGGCTGAATGGGCCTCCTGATCCTGTGTAACTTGCTTGAGGGGCTGAATGGGCCTTATCCTGTTCCTGTGTAACAGGCTCGAGGGGCTGAATGAGGCTCCTCCTGCTCCTGTTTACAGGGATCAAGGGCCCAATAAGCCTCCTACTGTTCCTGTGTAACAGGCTCGTGGGGCTGAATGAGCCTCCTGTTCCTATGTAAGAGGCTCGAGGGACTGAATGGGCCTTCGATTCCTGTGCAACAGGCTCGAGGGGCTGAATGGGCCTCCTGTTCCTGTGTAACAGGCTCGAGGGGCTGAATGGGCCATCTCCTGCTCCTGTGTACAGGGATCGAGGGACTGAATAAGCCTCCTACTGTTCCTGTTTAACAGGCTCAAGGCGCTGAATGGGCCTCCTCCTGTTCCTGTGTAACAGGCTCAAGGGGCTGAATGGGCCTCTTCCTGTTCCTGTGTAACAGGCTTGAGGGGCTGAATGGGCCTCCTCTTCCTGTGCAACAGGCTCAAGGGGCTGAATGGGCCTCTGACTGTTCCTGTGTAACAGGCTCGAGGGGCTGAATGGGCCTACTTCTGTTCCTGTGTAACAGGCTCGAGGTGCAGAATGGACCTACTCCTGTTCCTGTGTAACAGGCTCGAGGGGCTGAATGGGCCTCCTCCTGTTCCTGTGTAACAGGCTCGAGGGGCTGAATGGCCTCCTCCTGTTCATGTGTAACAGGCTCGAGGGGCTGAATGGGATCCTCCTGTTCCTGTGTAACAGGCTCGAAGGGTTGAATGGTCTCCTCCTGTTCCTGTGTAACAGGCTCGAGAGGCTGAATGGGCTCGTCCTGTTCCTGTGTAACAGGCTCGAGGGGCTGAATGGGCCTCGTCCTGTTCCTGTGTAACAGGCTCGAGGGGCTGAATGGGCCTACTCCTGTTCCTGTGTAACAGCCTCGAAGGGCTGAATGGGCCTCCTCTTCCTGTGTAACAGGCTCGAGGGGCTGAATGGGCCTACTCCTGTTCCTGTGTAACAGCCTCGAAGGGCTGAATGGGCCTCCTCTTCCTGTGTAACAGGCTCGAGGGGCTGAATGGGCCTCTGACTGTTCCTGTACAGCAGGCTCGAGGGGCTGAATGGGCCTACTTCTGTTCCTGTATAACAGGCTCGAGGGGCTGAATGGGCCGACTCCTGTTCCTGTGTAACAGGCTCGAGGGGTTGAATGGGCCTCCTCCTGTTCCTGTGTAACAGGCTCGAGGGGCTGAATGGTCCTCCTCCTGTTCCTGTGTAACAGGCTCGAGGGGCTTTATGAGCCTCCTCCTGTTCCTATGTAACGGGCTCGAGGAGCTGAATGAGCCTCCTGTTCCTGTGTAACAGGCTCGAGGGGCTGAATGGGCCGCCTCCTGTTCCTGTGTAATGGGTTCGAGGGCCTCAATGGGCCTCCTCCTGATCCTGTGTAACTTGCTTGAGTGGCTGAATGGGCCTCCTGTTCCTGTGTAATGGGCTCGAGGGGCTGAATGGGCCTCCTCCTGTTCTTGTGTCATGGGTTCGAGGGGCTGAATGGGCCTCCTGATCCTGTGTAACTTGCTTGAGGGGCTGAATGGGCCTTATCCTGTTCCTGTGTAACAGGCTCGAGGGGCTGAATGAGCCTCCTCCTGCTCCTGTTTACAGGGATCAAGGGCCCAATAAGCCTCCTACTGTTCCTGTGTAACAGGCTCGTGGGGCTGAATGAGCCTCCTGTTCCTATGTAAGAGGCTCGAGGGACTGAATGGGCCTTCGATTCCTGTGCAACAGGCTCGAGGGGCTGAATGGGCCTCCTGTTCCTGTGTAACAGGCTCGAGGGGCTGAATGGGCCATCTCCTGCTCCTGTGTACAGGGATCGAGGGACTGAATAAGCCTCCTACTGTTCCTGTTTAACAGGCTCGAGGCGCTGAATGGGCCTCCTCCTGTTCCTGTGTAACAGGCTCAAGGGGCTGAATGGGCCTCTTCCTGTTCCTGTGTAACAGGCTCGAGGGGCTGAATGGGCCTCCTCTTCCTGTGCAACAGGCTCAAGGGGCTGAATGGGCCTCTGACTGTTCCTGTGTAACAGGCTCGAGGGGCTGAATGGGCCTACTTCTGTTCCTGTGTAACAGGCTCGAGGTGCAGAATGGACCTACTCCTGTTCCTGTGTAACAGGCTCGAGGGGCTGAATGGGCCTCCTCCTGTTCCTGTGTAACAGGCTCGAGGGGCTGAATGGCCTCCTCCTGTTCATGTGTAACAGGCTCGAGGGGCTGAATGGGATCCTCCTGTTCCTGTGTAACAGGCTCGAAGGGTTGAATGGTCTCCTCCTGTTCCTGTGTAACAGGCTCGAGAGGCTGAATGGGCTCGTCCTGTTCCTGTGTAACAGGCTCGAGGGGCTGAATGGGCCTCGTCGTGTTCCTGTGTAACAGGCTCGAGGGGCTGAATGGGCCTACTCCTGTTCCTGTGTAACAGCCTCGAAGGGCTGAATGGGCCTCCTCTTCCTGTGTAACAGGCTCGAGGGGCTGAATGGGCCTACTCCTGTTCCTGTGTAACAGCCTCGAAGGGCTGAATGGGCCTCCTCTTCCTGTGTAACAGGCTCGAGGGGCTGAATGGGCCTCTGACTGTTCCTGTACAGCAGGCTCGAGGGGCTGAATGGGCCTACTTCTGTTCCTGTATAACAGGCTCGAGGGGCTGAATGGGCCGACTCCTGTTCCTGTGTAACAGGCTCGAGGGGTTGAATGGGCCTCCTCCTGTTCCTGTGTAACAGGCTCGAGGGGCTGAATGGTCCTTCTCCTGCTCCTGTGTACAGTGATCGAGGGACTGAATAAGCCTCCTACTGTTCCTGTTTAACAGGCTCGAGGGGCTGAATGGGCCTCCTCCTGTTCCTGTGTAACAGACTCGAGGGGCTGAATGGGCCTCCTGTTCCTGTGTCACAGGCTCAAGGGGCTGAATGGGCCTCTGACTGTTGCTGTGTAACAGGCTCGAGGGGCTGAATGGGCCTCCTCCTGTTCCTGTGTAACAGGCTCGAGGGGCTGAATGGGCCGCCTCCTGTTCCTGTGTAACAGGCTCGAGGGGCTGAATGGCCCTCCTCCTGTTCCTGTGTAACAGACTCGAGGGGCTGAATGGGCCTCCTCCTGTTCCTGTGTAACAGGCTCGAGGGGCTGAATGGGCTCCTCCTGTTCCCGTGTAACAGGCTCGAGGGGCTGAATGGCCTCCTGTTCCCAATGACCCTACGTGAGTCGGTCAGTAGGGAATGGCTTATCACTGCACTGATCTCCTTCACCCTTCCCCCTCTGAGCCCAGGGACAATCAGTGTGTAGATTGTCAGAGTGTGAAATGGACGGGGGCTCCGTGAGCCACTCATAGCAGCTCAGTGAACATCTGAAGTGCGTTGCCTCAAGTGTTCAAAGGCCCATCACTGAACCAATTGCAACGCTCGTTGTAAATGCCGCAATTGGGCCCAGGAGGGGACGCGATTCGGGCAAGAATTCCTTTGTTCGACAGAATGAGCGCTACCTTCAACACAATGTCCACAGGTAGGCTCGGGTCACACAAACCCTTTCACAAACCCACCCTCACCTCCTCATCAATCCTTTCTCTGCAGTGGAAGAAAGAAAAGACTTGCATTTCGATAGCACCTCTCACCGCCTCAGGCCGTCCCAACGCGCTTCACAGCCGATGAAGCACAGGCACTGTTGGAAAGTAGAAACCCCTTTTTTGAGCGGGGTGTGAGGGGGGGCAGGGGGAATTGATTTATAGTTTTACTTAAAATAGTTGTAATGTAGAAAACACAGCAGCCAATTTGTGCACAGCAAGCTCCCACAAACAGCAATGTGATAACGACCCAGATCAGCTGTTTTAGTGATGTTGGTTGTGGGATAAATATAGGCCCCAGGACACCGGGGAGAACTCCCAGGCTCGTCTTCCAATTGTGGCCGTGAGATCTTTTACATCCAACAGAAAGGGCAGACAAGGCCCCGGTTTAACATCTCACCTGAAAGTTGGCCCCTCCGACAGTGCGGCACTCCCTCAGAACTGCCCCTCCGACAATGCTTGACAAATCTTCGAGAATTTTTTGAGGATGTAACTTGTCGAGTGGACAAGGGAGAACCAGTGGATGTGGTGTATTTGGATTTTCAAAAGGCTTTTGACAAGGTCCCACACAAGAGATTAGTGTGCAAAATTAAAACACATGGTATTGGGGGTAATATATTGCTGTGGATAGAGAACTGGTTGGCAGACAGGAAGCAAAGAGTAGGAATAAAGGGTTCCTTTTCAGAATGGCAGGCAGTGACTAGTGGGCTACCGCAAGGTTGAGTGCTGGGACCCCAGCTATTTACAATATACATTAATGATTTAGACGAAGGAGTTGAATGTAATATTTCCAAGTTTGCAGATGACACTAAGCTGGGTGGCAGTGTGAGCTGTGAGGAGGATGTTAAGAGGCTGCAGGGTGACTTGAATAGGTTAGGTGAGTGGGAAAATGCATGGCAGATGCAGTATAATGTGGATAAATGTGAGGTTATCCACTTTGGTGGCAAAAACAGGAAGGCAGAATATTATCTGAATAGTGACAGATTAGGAAAAGGGGAGATGCAACGAGACCTGGGTGTCATGGTACATCAGTCATTGAAAGTTGGCATGCAGGTACAGCAGGCGGTGAAGAAGGCAAATGGTATGTTGGCCTTCATAGCGAGAGGATTTGAATATAGGAGCAGGGAGGTCTTACCGCAGTTGTACAGGGCCTTGGTGAGGCCACACCTTGACTATTGTGTACAGTTTTGGTCTCTTAATCTGAGGAAGGAGATTCTTGCTATTGAGGGAGTGCAGCGAAGATTCACCAGACTGATTCCCGGGATGGCAGGACTGACATATGAAGAAAGATTGGATCGACTAGGCTTATATTCACTGGAATTTAGAAGGATGAGAGGGGATCTCATAGAAACACATAAAATTCTGATGGGTTTGGACAGGTTAGATGCAGGAAGAATGTTCCAGATGTTGGGGAAGTCCAGAACCAGGGGACACAGTCTAAGGATAAGGGGTAAGCCATTTAGGACTGAGATGAGGAGAAACTTCTTCACTCAGAGAATTGTGAACCTGTGGAATTCTCTACCACAGAAAGTTGTTGAGGCCAGTTCGTTGGATATATTTAAAAGGGAGTTAGATATGGCCCTTATGGCTAAAGGGGTCAAGGGGTATGGAGAGAAAGCAGGAATGGGGTACTGAGGGAATGATCAGCCATGATCATATTGAATGGCGGTGCAGGCTCGAGGGGCTGAATGGCCGACTCCTGCACCTATTTTCTATGTTTCTATGACAGTGCGGCGCTCCCTCAGTACTGCCCCTCCAACAGTGTGGCTCTCCCTCAGTACTACACAGGGAGTGTCAGTCGGGGTTATGGGGTTCATGTCTGTGGAGTGGGGGGTTGAAAACTGTCACAGGACAGAGAGTGGAGAGCACCAGTTCAAACTGTCACAGGAGCATCCAGTCGTGCCCCGGTAACTGCCCCCAAAGGAAGTGGAGTGTGGGAAATTGCACTCCGCTTCCAGTGAGGGGTGGTAAGGCCAATTCTGCGGCGGGAGCAGGATTTCCATACTGGGGGGTAAAATTCCCTGCCCCAGAAGGTTACCGCCCCCAAGATGTGAGCCTGTGCGGGGAGGCAGAGGGAAGATGAGGGGAGACGGGGGCGGGGGATGGAGGGGAGAGTGGTGGAGGTGGGGGGCGGAGAAACCCAGGGCGGGGGACAGGAGGGGCCACATTGCAGCGAAGGTCTGGGGGGGCGAAGTGTGTTGGAGGGGCGGGCCTGGGGGCTCTGTGCCTCGGTGCGGGGAGTGTTCGGAGTGGGGTGGACGGGCTGACTGCGCAGATGGCGGTTGGTGGATGTGGTGTGGTTGGCGTCGCGGGGGCGTGGCTCCGGGGTGGCCGGGGCTGGGGGCTCGACATCCGGGGGTGTTCGGCATTTGGGAAGGTTTCTGACGGGACGGGACGGGTTGGGTGCGGGGGGAGTGTTCCCGGTGTTGGGTGGGTCCGGAGGTGGGGGGTGGGGCATGCTCTTGGGATGGGGGGGGGTGGGCTGTTTGGGGCTGTGATTGGGAGAGACTTCTTCACTCGGGGAGTTGTTGGCCTGTGGTGTTCCCTGCCGCGGAGAGTTGTTGATGCCAGTTCATTGGATGTGTTCGGGGGGGAGTTGGATGTGGTCCTTGCGGCTGGGGGGGTCGGGGGGTGTGGAGGGGGCGTGGGGGGGGAGGTGCTGGGGTGGGTGATCAGCCAGGATCATATTGAATGGTGGTGCAGGCTCGAAGGGCCGAATGGCCGACTCCTGCACCTATTTTCTATGTTTCTATGTTTCTATGAACCTGCAACCTTCAGACTCAGTGCTGAGAGAGTGCGAGCAATGGAGCCACGCTGACACAGAAGCCATGACTGAGAGAGACACTTGGCATCGCCGAGCCTATCTCCTTATTTCCTTCTTTCGTTCCCTTTTCTTCAGCGAGGTCACGGTGCTGGACCTGTGACATCGAGCGAGGTCAAAGGTGAGCACTGCTGTCCAATCACAGCTCCAGCACTGAGAGCTGGACAAGCAATCCATCACGGGGTCAGCTACTCTGTTACACACAGCGACGTGTCTGGACATTCCTGCTGCTGTTGTGGAGTGAGCGAGGTCACTGGGTTGATGCACCTTGTCCTCCTGCAGTAACTCACCCTGATGCCACTGCCTTACCTGTGCGAATGCTTCAGAACATTTAATTAGACCCAGATAAACAGTCAAAAATTAACCGACCAATAATCTCACGGCGAACACACTTTCCTCAACCGATATTCTGCCCCAGTTGCAGCCTGTCCATCGAATGTACAGCACAGAAACAGGCCATTCGGCCCATCGGCTTCGTGCCGGTGTTTATGCTCCACACGAACCTCCTCCCACTCCTCTCCAACTCACGCCATCACCATATCGGGAACCAGGGACCATAGGATAAGGGGTCGGCCGTTTAGGACCGAGATGAGGAGAAACTTCTTCATTCAGAGGGTGGTGAATCTTTGGAATTCTCTGCCCCATAGGGCTGTGGAGGCTCAGTCTTTGAGTATATTCAAGGCTGAGATTGATAAATTTTTGGATATTAAGAGAATCAAGGGATGTGGGGATAGTGCAGGAAAGTGGAGTTGAGGTCGAAGATCAGCCATGATCTTATTGAATGGTGGAGCAGGCTCGAGGAGCCCAATGGCCTCCTCCTGTTCCTATGTAACAGGCTCGAAGGGCTGAATGGCCTCCTCCTGTTCCTGTGTAACAGGCTCGAAGGGCTGAATGGCCTCCTCCTGTTCCTGTGTAACAGGCTCGAGGGGCTGAATGGGCCTCCTCCTGTTCCTGTGTAACAGGCTCGAGCGGCTGAATGGGCCTCCTCCTGTTCCTGTGTAACAGGCTCGAGGGGCTGAATGGGCCATCTCATGCTCCTGTGTACAGGGATCGAGGGACTGAATAAGCCTCCTACTGTTCCTGTTTAACAGGCTCGAGGGGCTAAATGGGCCTCCTCCTGTTCCTGTGTAACAGGCTCGAGAGGCTGAATTGGCTCCTCCTGTTCCTGTATAACAGGCTCGAGGGGCTGAATGGTCCTCGTCCTGTTCCTGTGTAACAGGCTCGAGGGGTTGAATGGCTTCCACCTATTCCTGTGTAACAGGTTCGAGGGGCTGAATGGGCCTCCTCCTGTTCCTGTGTAACAGGATCGAGGGCCTGAATGGGCCTCCTCCTGATCCTGTGTAACATGTTTGAGTGGCTGAATGGGCCTCCTGTTCCTGTGTAACGGGCTCGAGGAGCTGAATGGGCCTCCTCCTGTTCCTGTGTAACAGGCTCGAGGGGCTGAATGGGCTCCTCCTGTTCCTGTGTAACAGGCTCGAAGGGTTGAATGGTCTCTTCCTGTTCCTGTGTAACAGGCTCGAGAGGCTGAATGGGCTCCTCCTGTTCCTGTGTAACAGGCTCGAGGGGCTGAATGGGCCTCGTCCTGTTCCTGTGTAACAGGCTCGAGGGGCTGAATGGGCCTCCTCCTGTTCCTGTGTAACAGCCTCGAGGGGACGAATGGGCCTCTTCTTCCTGTGTAACAGGCTCGAGGGGCTGAATGGGCCTCTGACTGTTCCTGTGCAGCATGCTCGAGGGGCTGAATGGGCCTACTTCTGTTCCTGTGTAACAGGCTCGAGGGACTGAATGGGCCTACTCCTGTTCCTGTGTAACAGGCTCGAGGGGTTGAATGGGCCTCCTCCTGTTCCTGTGTAACAGGCTCGAGGGGCTGAATGGGATCCTCCTGTTCCTGTGTAACAGGCTCGAAGGGTTGAATGGTCTCCTCCTGTTCCTGTGTAACAGGCTCGAGAGGCTGAATGGGCTCGTCCTGTTCCTGTGTAACAGGCTCGAGGGGCTGAATGGGCCTCGTCCTGTTCCTGTGTAACAGGCTCGAGGGGCTGAATGGGCCTACTCCTGTTCCTGTGTAACAGCCTCGAAGGGCTGAATGGGCCTCCTCTTCCTGTGTAACAGGCTCGAGGGGCTGAATGGGCCTACTCCTGTTCCTGTGTAACAGCCTCGAAGGGCTGAATGGGCCTCCTCTTCCTGTGTAACAGGCTCGAGGGGCTGAATGGGCCTCTGACTGTTCCTGTACAGCAGGCTCGAGGGGCTGAATGGGCCTACTTCTGTTCCTGTATAACAGGCTCGAGGGGCTGAATGGGCCGACTCCTGTTCCTGTGTAACAGGCTCGAGGGGTTGAATGGGCCTCCTCCTGTTCCTGTGTAACAGGCTCGAGGGGCTGAATGGTCCTCCTCCTGTTCCTGTGTAACAGGCTCGAGGGGCTTTATGAGCCTCCTCCTGTTCCTATGTAACGGGCTCGAGGAGCTGAATGAGCCTCCTGTTCCTGTGTAACAGGCTCGAGGGGCTGAATGGGCCGCCTCCTGTTCCTGTGTAATGGGTTCGAGGGCCTCAATGGGCCTCCTCCTGATCCTGTGTAACTTGCTTGAGTGGCTGAATGGGCCTCCTGTTCCTGTGTAATGGGCTCGAGGGGCTGAATGGGCCTCCTCCTGTTCTTGTGTCATGGGTTCGAGGGGCTGAATGGGCCTCCTGATCCTGTGTAACTTGCTTGAGGGGCTGAATGGGCCTTATCCTGTTCCTGTGTAACAGGCTCGAGGGGCTGAATGAGCCTCCTCCTGCTCCTGTTTACAGGGATCAAGGGCCCAATAAGCCTCCTACTGTTCCTGTGTAACAGGCTCGTGGGGCTGAATGAGCCTCCTGTTCCTATGTAAGAGGCTCGAGGGACTGAATGGGCCTTCGATTCCTGTGCAACAGGCTCGAGGGGCTGAATGGGCCTCCTGTTCCTGTGTAACAGGCTCGAGGGGCTGAATGGGCCATCTCCTGCTCCTGTGTACAGGGATCGAGGGACTGAATAAGCCTCCTACTGTTCCTGTTTAACAGGCTCGAGGCGCTGAATGGGCCTCCTCCTGTTCCTGTGTAACAGGCTCAAGGGGCTGAATGGGCCTCTTCCTGTTCCTGTGTAACAGGCTCGAGGGGCTGAATGGGCCTCCTCTTCCTGTGCAACAGGCTCAAGGGGCTGAATGGGCCTCTGACTGTTCCTGTGTAACAGGCTCGAGGGGCTGAATGGGCCTACTTCTGTTCCTGTGTAACAGGCTCGAGGTGCAGAATGGACCTACTCCTGTTCCTGTGTAACAGGCTCGAGGGGCTGAATGGGCCTCCTCCTGTTCCTGTGTAACAGGCTCGAGGGGCTGAATGGCCTCCTCCTGTTCATGTGTAACAGGCTCGAGGGGCTGAATGGGATCCTCCTGTTCCTGTGTAACAGGCTCGAAGGGTTGAATGGTCTCCTCCTGTTCCTGTGTAACAGGCTCGAGAGGCTGAATGGGCTCGTCCTGTTCCTGTGTAACAGGCTCGAGGGGCTGAATGGGCCTCGTCGTGTTCCTGTGTAACAGGCTCGAGGGGCTGAATGGGCCTACTCCTGTTCCTGTGTAACAGCCTCGAAGGGCTGAATGGGCCTCCTCTTCCTGTGTAACAGGCTCGAGGGGCTGAATGGGCCTACTCCTGTTCCTGTGTAACAGCCTCGAAGGGCTGAATGGGCCTCCTCTTCCTGTGTAACAGGCTCGAGGGGCTGAATGGGCCTCTGACTGTTCCTGTACAGCAGGCTCGAGGGGCTGAATGGGCCTACTTCTGTTCCTGTATAACAGGCTCGAGGGGCTGAATGGGCCGACTCCTGTTCCTGTGTAACAGGCTCGAGGGGTTGAATGGGCCTCCTCCTGTTCCTGTGTAACAGGCTCGAGGGGCTGAATGGTCCTTCTCCTGCTCCTGTGTACAGTGATCGAGGGACTGAATAAGCCTCCTACTGTTCCTGTTTAACAGGCTCGAGGGGCTGAATGGGCCTCCTCCTGTTCCTGTGTAACAGACTCGAGGGGCTGAATGGGCCTCCTGTTCCTGTGTCACAGGCTCAAGGGGCTGAATGGGCCTCTGACTGTTGCTGTGTAACAGGCTCGAGGGGCTGAATGGGCCTCCTCCTGTTCCTGTGTAACAGGCTCGAGGGGCTGAATGGGCCGCCTCCTGTTCCTGTGTAACAGGCTCGAGGGGCTGAATGGCCCTCCTCCTGTTCCTGTGTAACAGACTCGAGGGGCTGAATGGGCCTCCTCCTGTTCCTGTGTAACAGGCTCGAGGGGCTGAATGGGCTCCTCCTGTTCCCGTGTAACAGGCTCGAGGGGCTGAATGGCCTCCTGTTCCCAATGACCCTACGTGAGTCGGTCAGTAGGGAATGGCTTATCACTGCACTGATCTCCTTCACCCTTCCCCCTCTGAGCCCAGGGACAATCAGTGTGTAGATTGTCAGAGTGTGAAATGGACGGGGGCTCCGTGAGCCACTCATAGCAGCTCAGTGAACATCTGAAGTGCGTTGCCTCAAGTGTTCAAAGGCCCATCACTGAACCAATTGCAACGCTCGTTGTAAATGCCGCAATTGGGCCCAGGAGGGGACGCGATTCGGGCAAGAATTCCTTTGTTCGACAGAATGAGCGCTACCTTCAACACAATGTCCACAGGTAGGCTCGGGTCACACAAACCCTTTCACAAACCCACCCTCACCTCCTCATCAATCCTTTCTCTGCAGTGGAAGAAAGAAAAGACTTGCATTTCGATAGCACCTCTCACCGCCTCAGGCCGTCCCAACGCGCTTCACAGCCGATGAAGCACAGGCACTGTTGGAAAGTAGAAACCCCTTTTTTGAGCGGGGTGTGAGGGGGGGCAGGGGGAATTGATTTATAGTTTTACTTAAAATAGTTGTAATGTAGAAAACACAGCAGCCAATTTGTGCACAGCAAGCTCCCACAAACAGCAATGTGATAACGACCCAGATCAGCTGTTTTAGTGATGTTGGTTGTGGGATAAATATAGGCCCCAGGACACCGGGGAGAACTCCCAGGCTCGTCTTCCAATTGTGGCCGTGAGATCTTTTACATCCAACAGAAAGGGCAGACAAGGCCCCGGTTTAACATCTCACCTGAAAGTTGGCCCCTCCGACAGTGCGGCACTCCCTCAGAACTGCCCCTCCGACAATGCTTGACAAATCTTCGAGAATTTTTTGAGGATGTAACTTGTCGAGTGGACAAGGGAGAACCAGTGGATGTGGTGTATTTGGATTTTCAAAAGGCTTTTGACAAGGTCCCACACAAGAGATTAGTGTGCAAAATTAAAACACATGGTATTGGGGGTAATATATTGCTGTGGATAGAGAACTGGTTGGCAGACAGGAAGCAAAGAGTAGGAATAAAGGGTTCCTTTTCAGAATGGCAGGCAGTGACTAGTGGGCTACCGCAAGGTTGAGTGCTGGGACCCCAGCTATTTACAATATACATTAATGATTTAGACGAAGGAGTTGAATGTAATATTTCCAAGTTTGCAGATGACACTAAGCTGGGTGGCAGTGTGAGCTGTGAGGAGGATGTTAAGAGGCTGCAGGGTGACTTGAATAGGTTAGGTGAGTGGGAAAATGCATGGCAGATGCAGTATAATGTGGATAAATGTGAGGTTATCCACTTTGGTGGCAAAAACAGGAAGGCAGAATATTATCTGAATAGTGACAGATTAGGAAAAGGGGAGATGCAACGAGACCTGGGTGTCATGGTACATCAGTCATTGAAAGTTGGCATGCAGGTACAGCAGGCGGTGAAGAAGGCAAATGGTATGTTGGCCTTCATAGCGAGAGGATTTGAATATAGGAGCAGGGAGGTCTTACCGCAGTTGTACAGGGCCTTGGTGAGGCCACACCTTGACTATTGTGTACAGTTTTGGTCTCTTAATCTGAGGAAGGAGATTCTTGCTATTGAGGGAGTGCAGCGAAGATTCACCAGACTGATTCCCGGGATGGCAGGACTGACATATGAAGAAAGATTGGATCGACTAGGCTTATATTCACTGGAATTTAGAAGGATGAGAGGGGATCTCATAGAAACACATAAAATTCTGATGGGTTTGGACAGGTTAGATGCAGGAAGAATGTTCCAGATGTTGGGGAAGTCCAGAACCAGGGGACACAGTCTAAGGATAAGGGGTAAGCCATTTAGGACTGAGATGAGGAGAAACTTCTTCACTCAGAGAATTGTGAACCTGTGGAATTCTCTACCACAGAAAGTTGTTGAGGCCAGTTCGTTGGATATATTTAAAAGGGAGTTAGATATGGCCCTTATGGCTAAAGGGGTCAAGGGGTATGGAGAGAAAGCAGGAATGGGGTACTGAGGGAATGATCAGCCATGATCATATTGAATGGCGGTGCAGGCTCGAGGGGCTGAATGGCCGACTCCTGCACCTATTTTCTATGTTTCTATGACAGTGCGGCGCTCCCTCAGTACTGCCCCTCCAACAGTGTGGCTCTCCCTCAGTACTACACAGGGAGTGTCAGTCGGGGTTATGGGGTTCATGTCTGTGGAGTGGGGGGTTGAAAACTGTCACAGGACAGAGAGTGGAGAGCACCAGTTCAAACTGTCACAGGAGCATCCAGTCGTGCCCCGGTAACTGCCCCCAAAGGAAGTGGAGTGTGGGAAATTGCACTCCGCTTCCAGTGAGGGGTGGTAAGGCCAATTCTGCGGCGGGAGCAGGATTTCCATACTGGGGGGTAAAATTCCCTGCCCCAGAAGGTTACCGCCCCCAAGATGTGAGCCTGTGCGGGGAGGCAGAGGGAAGATGAGGGGAGACGGGGGCGGGGGATGGAGGGGAGAGTGGTGGAGGTGGGGGGCGGAGAAACCCAGGGCGGGGGACAGGAGGGGCCACATTGCAGCGAAGGTCTGGGGGGGCGAAGTGTGTTGGAGGGGCGGGCCTGGGGGCTCTGTGCCTCGGTGCGGGGAGTGTTCGGAGTGGGGTGGACGGGCTGACTGCGCAGATGGCGGTTGGTGGATGTGGTGTGGTTGGCGTCGCGGGGGCGTGGCTCCGGGGTGGCCGGGGCTGGGGGCTCGACATCCGGGGGTGTTCGGCATTTGGGAAGGTTTCTGACGGGACGGGACGGGTTGGGTGCGGGGGGAGTGTTCCCGGTGTTGGGTGGGTCCGGAGGTGGGGGGTGGGGCATGCTCTTGGGATGGGGGGGGGTGGGCTGTTTGGGGCTGTGATTGGGAGAGACTTCTTCACTCGGGGAGTTGTTGGCCTGTGGTGTTCCCTGCCGCGGAGAGTTGTTGATGCCAGTTCATTGGATGTGTTCGGGGGGGAGTTGGATGTGGTCCTTGCGGCTGGGGGGGTCGGGGGGTGTGGAGGGGGCGTGGGGGGGGAGGTGCTGGGGTGGGTGATCAGCCAGGATCATATTGAATGGTGGTGCAGGCTCGAAGGGCCGAATGGCCGACTCCTGCACCTATTTTCTATGTTTCTATGTTTCTATGAACCTGCAACCTTCAGACTCAGTGCTGAGAGAGTGCGAGCAATGGAGCCACGCTGACACAGAAGCCATGACTGAGAGAGACACTTGGCATCGCCGAGCCTATCTCCTTATTTCCTTCTTTCGTTCCCTTTTCTTCAGCGAGGTCACGGTGCTGGACCTGTGACATCGAGCGAGGTCAAAGGTGAGCACTGCTGTCCAATCACAGCTCCAGCACTGAGAGCTGGACAAGCAATCCATCACGGGGTCAGCTACTCTGTTACACACAGCGACGTGTCTGGACATTCCTGCTGCTGTTGTGGAGTGAGCGAGGTCACTGGGTTGATGCACCTTGTCCTCCTGCAGTAACTCACCCTGATGCCACTGCCTTACCTGTGCGAATGCTTCAGAACATTTAATTAGACCCAGATAAACAGTCAAAAATTAACCGACCAATAATCTCACGGCGAACACACTTTCCTCAACCGATATTCTGCCCCAGTTGCAGCCTGTCCATCGAATGTACAGCACAGAAACAGGCCATTCGGCCCATCGGCTTCGTGCCGGTGTTTATGCTCCACACGAACCTCCTCCCACTCCTCTCCAACTCACGCCATCACCATATCGGGAACCAGGGACCATAGGATAAGGGGTCGGCCGTTTAGGACCGAGATGAGGAGAAACTTCTTCATTCAGAGGGTGGTGAATCTTTGGAATTCTCTGCCCCATAGGGCTGTGGAGGCTCAGTCTTTGAGTATATTCAAGGCTGAGATTGATAAATTTTTGGATATTAAGAGAATCAAGGGATGTGGGGATAGTGCAGGAAAGTGGAGTTGAGGTCGAAGATCAGCCATGATCTTATTGAATGGTGGAGCAGGCTCGAGGAGCCCAATGGCCTCCTCCTGTTCCTATGTAACAGGCTCGAAGGGCTGAATGGCCTCCTCCTGTTCCTGTGTAACAGGCTCGAAGGGCTGAATGGCCTCCTCCTGTTCCTGTGTAACAGGCTCGAGGGGCTGAATGGGCCTCCTCCTGTTCCTGTGTAACAGGCTCGAGCGGCTGAATGGGCCTCCTCCTGTTCCTGTGTAACAGGCTCGAGGGGCTGAATGGGCCATCTCATGCTCCTGTGTACAGGGATCGAGGGACTGAATAAGCCTCCTACTGTTCCTGTTTAACAGGCTCGAGGGGCTAAATGGGCCTCCTCCTGTTCCTGTGTAACAGGCTCGAGAGGCTGAATTGGCTCCTCCTGTTCCTGTATAACAGGCTCGAGGGGCTGAATGGTCCTCGTCCTGTTCCTGTGTAACAGGCTCGAGGGGTTGAATGGCTTCCACCTATTCCTGTGTAACAGGTTCGAGGGGCTGAATGGGCCTCCTCCTGTTCCTGTGTAACAGGATCGAGGGCCTGAATGGGCCTCCTCCTGATCCTGTGTAACATGTTTGAGTGGCTGAATGGGCCTCCTGTTCCTGTGTAACGGGCTCGAGGAGCTGAATGGGCCTCCTCCTGTTCCTGTGTAACAGGCTCGAGGGGCTGAATGGGCTCCTCCTGTTCCTGTGTAACAGGCTCGAAGGGTTGAATGGTCTCTTCCTGTTCCTGTGTAACAGGCTCGAGAGGCTGAATGGGCTCCTCCTGTTCCTGTGTAACAGGCTCGAGGGGCTGAATGGGCCTCGTCCTGTTCCTGTGTAACAGGCTCGAGGGGCTGAATGGGCCTCCTCCTGTTCCTGTGTAACAGCCTCGAGGGGACGAATGGGCCTCTTCTTCCTGTGTAACAGGCTCGAGGGGCTGAATGGGCCTCTGACTGTTCCTGTGCAGCATGCTCGAGGGGCTGAATGGGCCTACTTCTGTTCCTGTGTAACAGGCTCGAGGGACTGAATGGGCCTACTCCTGTTCCTGTGTAACAGGCTCGAGGGGTTGAATGGGCCTCCTCCTGTTCCTGTGTAACAGGCTCGAGGGGCTGAATGGTCCTCCTCCTGTTCCTGTGTAACAGGCTCGAGGGGCTTTATGAGCCTCCTCCTGTTCCTGTGTAACGGGCTCGAGGAGCTGAATGAGCCTCCTGTTCTTGTGTAACAGGCTCGAGGGGCTGAATGGCCTCCTCCTGTTCCTGTGTAACATGCTCGAGGGTCTGAATGGGCCTCCTCATGTTCATGTGTAACAGGCTCGAGGGGCTGAATGGCTTCCTCCTATTCCTGTATAACAGTTTTGAGGGGCTGAATGGGCCTCCTCCTGTTCCTGTGTCACAGGCTCGAGGGGCTGAATGGGGCTCTTCCTGTTCATGTGTAACAGGCTCGAGGGGCTGAATGGCCTTCTCCTGTTCCTGTGTAACAGTCTCGAAGGGTTGAATGGTCTCCTCCTGTTCCTGTGTAACAGGCTCGAAGGGTTGAATGGTCTCCTCCTGTTCCTGTGTCATAGGCTCGAGAGGCTGAATGGGCCTCCTCCTGTTCCTGTGTAACAGGCTCGAGGGGCTGAATGGGCCTCCTCCTGTTCCAGAGTAACAGGCTCGAGGGGCTGAATGGGCCTCCTCCTGTTCCTGTGTAACAGGCTCGAGGGGCTGAATGGCTTCCTCCTATTCCTGTGTAACAGGTTTGAGGGGCTGAATGGGCCTCCTCCTGTTCCTGTGTAACAGGCTCGAGGGGCTGAATGGGCCTCTTCCTGTTCCTGTGTAACAGGCACGAGGGGCTGAATGGCCTCCTCCTGTTCCTGTGTAACAGGCTCGAGGGGATGAATGGGCTCCTCCTGTTCCTGTGTAACAGGCTCGTGGGGTTGAATGGTCTCCTCCTATTCCTGTGTAACAGGCTCGAGGGGATGAATGGGCTCCTCCTGTTCCTGTGTAACAGGCTCGAGGGGCTGAATGGGCTCCTCCCGTTCCTATGTAACAGGTTCGAGGGGCTGAATGGGCTCCTCCTGTTCCTGTGGAACAGGCTCGAAGGGTTGAATGGTCTCCTCCTGTTCCTGTGTAACAGGCTCGAGGGGCTGAATGGGCTCCTCCTGTTCCTGTGTAACAGGCTCGAGGGGCTGAATGGACCGCCTCCTGTTCCTGTGTAACAGGCTCGAGGGGCTGAATGGCCTCCTCCTGTTCCTGTGTAACAGGCTCGAGGGGCTGAATGGCCTCCTCCTGTTCCTGTGTAACAAGCTCGTGGAGCTGAATGGGTCTCTGCCTGTTCCTGTGTAACAGGCTCGAGGGGCTGAATGGGCCGCCTCCTGTTCCTGTGTAATAGGTTCGAGGACCTGAATGGGCCTCCTCCTGATCCTGTGTAACTTGCTTGAGTGGCTGAATGGGCCTCCTGTTCCTGTGTAATGGGCTCGAGGGGCTGAATGGGCCTCCTCCTGTTCTTGTTTCATGGGATCGAGGGCCCAATAAGCCTCCTACTGTTCCTGTGTAACAGGCTCGAAGGGCTGAATGGCCTCCTCCTGTTCCTGTGTAACAGGCTCGAGGGGCTGAATGGGCCTCCTCCTGTTCCTGTGTAACAGGCTCGAGCGGCTGAATGGGCCTCCTCCTGTTCCTGTGTAACAGGCTCGAGGGGCTGAATGGGCCATCTCATGCTCCTGTGTACAGGGATCGAGGGACTGAATAAGCCTCCTACTGTTCCTGTTTAACAGGCTCGAGGGGCTAAATGGGCCTCCTCCTGTTCCTGTGTAACAGGCTCGAGAGGCTGAATTGGCTCCTCCTGTTCCTGTATAACAGGCTCGAGGGGCTGAATGGTCCTCGTCCTGTTCCTGTGTAACAGGCTCGAGGGGTTGAATGGCTTCCTCCTATTCCTGTGTAACAGGTTCGAGGGGCTGAATGGGCCTCCTCCTGTTCTTGTTTCATGGGATCGAGGGCCCAATAAGCCTCCTACTGTTCCTGTGTAACAGGCTCGTGGGGCTGAATGAGCCTCCTCCTGTTCCTGTTTAACAGGCTCGAGGGGCTGAATGGGACTCCTGTTCCTATGTAAGAGGCTCGAGGGACTGAATGGGCCTTCTATCCCTGTGCAACAGGTTCGATTTGCTGAATGGGCCTCCTCCTGTTCCCGTCTAACAGGCTCGAGGGGCTGAATGGGCCTCCTCCTGTTCCTGTGTAACAGACTCGAGGGGCTGAATGGGCCGCCTCCTGTTCCTGTGGAACAGTCTCGAGGGGCTGAATGGCCTTCTCCTGTTCCTGTGTAACACGCTCCAAGGGCTGAATGGGCCTCCTACTGTTCCTGTGTAACAGGCTCAAGGGGCTGAATAGGCCTCCTCCTGTTCCTGTGTAAATGGCTCGAGGGGCTGAATGGGACTCCTGTTCCTATGTAAGAGGCTCAAGGGGCTGAATGGGCCTCCTATTCCTGTGTAACAGGCTCGAGGGGCAGAATGAGCCTCCTCCTGCTCCTGTGTACAGGGATCACGGGCCCAATAAGCCTCCTACTGTTCCTGTGTAACAGGCTCGTGGGGCTGAATGAGCCTCCTCCTGTTCCTGTTTAACAGGGATCGAGGGGCTGAATGGGACTCCTGTTCCTATGTAAGAGGCTCGAGGGACTGAATGGGCCTTCTATCCCTGTGTAACAGGCTCGATTTGCTGAATGGGCCTCCTCCTGTTCCTGTCTAACAGGCTCGAGGGGCTGAATGGGCCTCCTCCTGTTCCTGTGTAACAGACTCGAGGGGCTGATTGGGCCGCCTCCTGTTCCTGTGGAACAGACTCGAGGGGCTGAATGGGCCTCCTCCTGTTCCTGTGTAACAGGCTCGAGGGGCTGAATGGGCTCCTCCTGTTCCCGTGTAACAGGCTCGAGGGGCTGAATGGCCTCCTGTTCCCAATGACCCTACGTGAGTCGGTCAGTAGGGAATGGCTTATCACTGCACTGATCTCCTTCACCCTTCCCCCTCTGAGCCCAGGGACAATCAGTGTGTAGATTGTCAGAGTGTGAAATGGACGGGGGCTCCGTGAGCCACTCATAGCAGCTCAGTGAACATCTGAAGTGCGTTGCCTCAAGTGTTCAAAGGCCCATCACTGAACCAATTGCAACGCTCGTTGTAAATGCCGCAATTGGGCCCAGGAGGGGACGCGATTCGGGCAAGAATTCCTTTGTTCGACAGAATGAGCGCTACCTTCAACACAATGTCCACAGGTAGGCTCGGGTCACACAAACCCTTTCACAAACCCACCCTCACCTCCTCATCAATCCTTTCTCTGCAGTGGAAGAAAGAAAAGACTTGCATTTCGATAGCACCTCTCACCGCCTCAGGCCGTCCCAACGCGCTTCACAGCCGATGAAGCACAGGCACTGTTGGAAAGTAGAAACCCCTTTTTTGAGCGGGGTGTGAGGGGGGGCAGGGGGAATTGATTTATAGTTTTACTTAAAATAGTTGTAATGTAGAAAACACAGCAGCCAAAATTGTGCACAGCAAGCTCCCACAAACAGCAATGTGATAACGACCCAGATCAGCTGTTTTAGTGATGTTGGTTGTGGGATAAATATAGGCCCCAGAACACCGGGGAGAACTCCCAGGCTCGTCTTCCAATTGTGGCCGTGAGATCTTTTACATCCAACAGAAAGGGCAGACAAGGCCCCGGTTTAACATCTCACCTGAAAGTTGGCCCCTCCGACAGTGCGGCACTCCCTCAGAACTGCCCCTCCGACAATGCTTGACAAATCTTCGAGAATTTTTTGAGGATGTAACTTGTCGAGTGGACAAGGGAGAACCAGTGGATGTGGTGTATTTGGATTTTCAAAAGGCTTTTGACAAGGTCCCACACAAGAGATTAGTGTGCAAAATTAAAACACATGGTATTGGGGGTAATATATTGCTGTGGATAGAGAACTGGTTGGCAGACAGGAAGCAAAGAGTAGGAATAAAGGGTTCCTTTTCAGAATGGCAGGCAGTGACTAGTGGGCTACCGCAAGGTTGAGTGCTGGGACCCCAGCTATTTACAATATACATTAATGATTTAGACGAAGGAGTTGAATGTAATATTTCCAAGTTTGCAGATGACACTAAGCTGAGTGGCAGTGTGAGCTGTGAGGAGGATGTTAAGAGGCTGCAGGGTGACTTGAATAGGTTAGGTGAGTGGGAAAATGCATGGCAGATGCAGTATAATGTGGATAAATGTGAGGTTATCCACTTTGGTGGCAAAAACAGGAAGGCAGAATATTATCTGAATAGTGACAGATTAGGAAAAGGGGAGATGCAACGAGACCTGGGTGTCATGGTACATCAGTCATTGAAAGTTGGCATGCAGGTACAGCAGGCGGTGAAGAAGGCAAATGGTATGTTGGCCTTCATAGCGAGAGGATTTGAATATAGGAGCAGGGAGGTCTTACCGCAGTTGTACAGGGCCTTGGTGAGGCCACACCTTGACTATTGTGTACAGTTTTGGTCTCTTAATCTGAGGAAGGAGATTCTTGCTATTGAGGGAGTGCAGCGAAGATTCACCAGACTGATTCCCGGGATGGCAGGACTGACATATGAAGAAAGATTGGATCGACTAGGCTTATATTCACTGGAATTTAGAAGGATGAGAGGGGATCTCATAGAAACACATAAAATTCTGATGGGTTTGGACAGGTTAGATGCAGGAAGAATGTTCCAGATGTTGGGGAAGTCCAGAACCAGGGGACACAGTCTAAGGATAAGGGGTAAGCCATTTAGGACTGAGATGAGGAGAAACTTCTTCACTCAGAGAATTGTGAACCTGTGGAATTCTCTACCACAGAAAGTTGTTGAGGCCAGTTCGTTGGATATATTTAAAAGGGAGTTAGATATGGCCCTTATGGCTAAAGGGGTCAAGGGGTATGGAGAGAAAGCAGGAATGGGGTACTGAGGGAATGATCAGCCATGATCATATTGAATGGCGGTGCAGGCTCGAGGGGCTGAATGGCCGACTCCTGCACCTATTTTCTATGTTTCTATGACAGTGCAGCACTCGCTCAGTACTGTCCCTCAGACAGTGCGGCACTCCCTCAGTACTGCCCCTCCGACAGTGCGGCGCTCCCTCAGTACTGCCCCTCCGACAGTGTGGCTCTCTCTCAGTACTGCCCGTCCGACAGTGCGGCGCTCCCTCAGTACTGCCCCTCCGACAGTGTGGCTCTCCCTCAGTACTACACAGGGAGTGTCAGTCGGGGTTATGGGGTTCATGTCTGTGGAGTGGGGGGTTGAAAACTGTCACAGGACAGAGAGTGGAGAGCACCAGTTCAAACTGTCACAGGAGCATCCAGTCGTGCCCCGGTAACTGCCCCCAAAGGAAGTGAAGTGTGGGAAATTGCACTCCGCTTCCAGTGAGGGGTGGTAAGGCCAATTCTGCGGCGGGAGCAGGATTTCCATACTGGGGGGTAAAATTCCCTGCCCCAGAAGGTTACAGCCCCCAAGATGTGAGCCTGTGCAGGGAGGCAGAGGGAAGATGAGGGGAGACGGGGGCGGGGGATGGAGGGGAGAGTGGTGGAGGTGGGGGGCGGAGAAACCCAGGGCGGGGGACAGGAGGGGCCACATTGCAGCGAAGGTCTGGGGGGGCGAAGTGTGTTGGAGGGGCGGGCCTGGGGGCTCTGTGCCTCGGTGCGGGGAGTGTTCGGAGTGGGGTGGACGGGCTGACTGCGCAGATGGCGGTTGGTGGATGTGGTGTGGTTGGCGTCGCGGGGGCGTGGCTCCGGGGTGGCCGGGGCTGGGGGCTCGACATCCGGGGGTGTTCGGCATTTGGGAAGGTTTCTGACGGGACGGGACGGGTTGGGTGCGGGGGGAGTGTTCCCGGTGTTGGGTGGGTCCGGAGGTGGGGGGTGCGGCATGCTCTTGGGATGGGGGGGGTGGGCTGTTTGGGGCTGTGATTGGGAGAGACTTCTTCACTCGGGGAGTTGTTGGCCTGTGGTGTTCCCTGCCGCGGAGAGTTGTTGATGCCAGTTCATTGGATGTGTTCGGGGGGGAGTTGGATGTGGTCCTTGCGGCTGGGGGGGTCGGGGGGTGTGGAGGGGGCGTGGGGGGGGAGGTGCTGGGGTGGGTGATCAGCCAGGATCATATTGAATGGTGGTGCAGGCTCGAAGGGCCGAATGGCCGACTCCTGCACCTATTTTCTATGTTTCTATGTTTCTATGAACCTGCAACCTTCAGACTCAGTGCTGAGAGAGTGCGAGCAATGGAGCCACGCTGACACAGAAGCCATGACTGAGAGAGACACTTGGCATCGCCGAGCCTATCTCCTTATTTCCTTCTTTCGTTCCCTTTTCTTCAGCGAGGTCACGGTGCTGGACCTGTGACATCGAGCGAGGTCAAAGGTGAGCACTGCTGTCCAATCACAGCTCCAGCACTGAGAGCTGGACAAGCAATCCATCACGGGGTCAGCTACTCTGTTACACACAGCGACGTGTCTGGACATTCCTGCTGCTGTTGTGGAGTGAGCGAGGTCACTGGGTTGATGCACCTTGTCCTCCTGCAGTAACTCACCCTGATGCCACTGCCTTACCTGTGCGAATGCTTCAGAACATTTAATTAGACCCAGATAAACAGTCAAAAATTAACCGACCAATAATCTCACGGCGAACACACTTTCCTCAACCGATATTCTGCCCCAGTTGCAGCCTGTCCATCGAATGTACAGCACAGAAACAGGCCATTCGGCCCATCGGCTTCGTGCCGGTGTTTATGCTCCACACGAACCTCCTCCCACTCCTCTCCAACTCACGCCATCACCATATCGGGAACCAGGGACCATAGGATAAGGGGTCGGCCGTTTAGGACCGAGATGAGGAGAAACTTCTTCATTCAGAGGGTGGTGAATCTTTGGAATTCTCTGCCCCATAGGGCTGTGGAGGCTCAGTCTTTGAGTATATTCAAGGCTGAGATTGATAAATTTTTGGATATTAAGAGAATCAAGGGATGTGGGGATAGTGCAGGAAAGTGGAGTTGAGGTCGAAGATCAGCCATGATCTTATTGAATGGTGGAGCAGGCTCGAGGAGCCCAATGGCCTCCTCCTGTTCCTATGTAACAGGCTCGAAGGGCTGAATGGCCTCCTCCTGTTCCTGTGTAACAGGCTCGAAGGGCTGAATGGCCTCCTCCTGTTCCTGTGTAACAGGCTCGAGGGGCTGAATGGGCCTCCTCCTGTTCCTGTGTAACAGGCTCGAGCGGCTGAATGGGCCTCCTCCTGTTCCTGTGTAACAGGCTCGAGGGGCTGAATGGGCCATCTCATGCTCCTGTGTACAGGGATCGAGGGACTGAATAAGCCTCCTACTGTTCCTGTTTAACAGGCTCGAGGGGCTAAATGGGCCTCCTCCTGTTCCTGTGTAACAGGCTCGAGAGGCTGAATTGGCTCCTCCTGTTCCTGTATAACAGGCTCGAGGGGCTGAATGGTCCTCGTCCTGTTCCTGTGTAACAGGCTCGAGGGGTTGAATGGCTTCCTCCTATTCCTGTGTAACAGGTTCGAGGGGCTGAATGGGCCTCCTCCTGTTCCTGTGTAACAGGATCGAGGGCCTGAATGGGCCTCCTCCTGATCCTGTGTAACATGTTTGAGTGGCTGAATGGGCCTCCTGTTCCTGTGTAATGGGCTCGAGGAGCTGAATGGGCCTCCTCCTGTTCCTGTGTAACAGGTTCGAGGGGCTGAATGGCCTCCTCCTGTTCCTGTGTAACAGGCTCGAGGGGCTGAATGGGCTCCTCCTGTTCCTGTGTAACAGGCTCGAAGGGTTGAATGGTCTCTTCCTGTTCCTGTGTAACAGGCTCGAGAGGCTGAATGGGCTCCTCCTGTTCCTGTGTAACAGGCTCGAGGGGCTGAATGGGCCTCGTCCTGTTCCTGTGTAACAGGCTCGAGGGGCTGAATGGGCCTCCTCCTGTTCCTGTGTAACAAACTCGAGGGGACGAATGGGCCTCTTCTTCCTGTGTAACAGGCTCGAGGGGCTGAATGGGCCTCTGACTGTTCCTGTGCAGCATGCTCGAGGGGCTGAATGGGCCTACTTCTGTTCCTGTGTAACAGGCTCGAGGGACTGAATGGGCCTACTCCTGTTCCTGTGTAACAGGCTCGAGGGGTTGAATGGGCCTCCTCCTGTTCCTGTGTAACAGGCTCGAGGGGCTGAATGGTCCTCCTCCTGTTCCTGTGTAACAGGCTCGAGGGGCTTTATGAGCCTCCTCCTGTTCCTGTGTAACGGGCTCGAGGAGCTGAATGAGCCTCCTGTTCTTGTGTAACAGGCTCGAGGGGCTGAATGGCCTCCTCCTGTTCCTGTGTAACATGCTCGAGGGTCTGAATGGGCCTCCTCATGTTCATGTGTAACAGGCTCGAGGGGCTGAATGGCTTCCTCCTATTCCTGTATAACAGTTTTGAGGGGCTGAATGGGCCTCCTCCTGTTCCTGTGTCACAGGCTCGAGGGGCTAAATGGGGCTCTTCCTGTTCATTTGTAACAGGCTCGAGGGGCTGAATGGCCTTCTCCTGTTCCTGTGTAACAGTCTCGAAGGGTTGAATGGTCTCCTCCTGTTCCTGTGTAACAGGCTCGAAGGGTTGAATGGTCTCCTCCTGTTCCTGTGTCATAGGCTCGAGAGGCTGAATGGGCCTCCTCCTGTTCCTGTGTAACAGGCTCGAGGGGCTGAATGGGCCTCCTCCTGTTCCAGAGTAACAGGCTCGAGGGGCTGAATGGGCCTCCTCCTGTTCCTGTGTAACAGGCTCGAGGGGCTGAATGGCTTCCTCCTATTCCTGTGTAACAGGTTTGAGGGGCTGAATGGGCCTCCTCCTGTTCCTGTGTAACAGGCTCGAGGGGCTGAATGGGCCTCTTCCTGTTCCTGTGTAACAGGCACGAGGGGCTGAATGGCCTCCTCCTGTTCCTGTGTAACAGGCTCGAGGGGATGAATGGGCTCCTCCTGTTCCTGTGTAACAGGCTCGAGGGGCTGAATGGGCTCATCCCGTTCCTATGTAACAGGTTCGAGGGGCTGAATGGGCTCCTCCTGTTCCTGTGGAACAGGCTCGAAGGGTTGAATGGTCTCCTCCTGTTCCTGTGTAACAGGCTCGAGGGGCTGAATGGGCTCCTCCTGTTCCTGTGTAACAGGCTCGAGGGGCTGAATGGACCGCCTCCTGTTCCTGTGTAACAGGCTCGAGGGGCTGAATGGCCTCCTCCTGTTCCTGTGTAACAGGCTCGAGGGGCTGAATGGCCTCCTCCTGTTCCTGTGTAACAAGCTCGTGGAGCTGAATGGGTCTCTGCCTGTTCCTGTGTAACAGGCTCGAGGGGCTGAATGGGCCGCCTCCTGTTCCTGTGTAATAGGTTCGAGGACCTGAATGGGCCTCCTCCTGATCCTGTGTAACTTGCTTGAGTGGCTGAATGGGCCTCCTGTTCCTGTGTAATGGGCTCGAGGGGCTGAATGGGCCTCCTCCTGTTCTTGTTTCATGGGATCGAGGGGCTGAATGGGCCTCCTGATCCTGTGTAACTTGCTTGAGGGGCTGAATGGGCCTCCTCCTGCTCCTGTGTACAGGGATCAAGGGCCCAATAAGCCTCCTACTGTTCCTGTGTAACAGGCTCGTGGGGCTGAATGAGCCTCCTCCTGTTCCTGTTTAACAGGCTCGAGGGGCTGAATGGGACTCCTGTTCCTATGTAAGAGGCTCGAGGGACTGAATGGGCCTTCTATCCCTGTGCAACAGGTTCGATTTGCTGAATGGGCCTCCTCCTGTTCCCGTCTAACAGGCTCGAGGGGCTGAATGGGCCTCCTCCTGTTCCTGTGTAACAGACTCGAGGGGCTGAATGGGCCGCCTCCTGTTCCTGTGGAACAGACTCGAGGGGCTGAATGGCCTTCTCCTGTTCTTGTGTAACACGCTCCAAGGGCTGAATGGGCCTCCTACTGTTCCTGTGTAACAGGCTCAAGGGGCTGAATAGGCCTCCTCCTGTTCCTGTGTAAATGGCTCGAGGGGCTGAATGGGACTCCTGTTCCGATGTAAGAGGCTCAAGGGGCTGAATGGGCCTCCTATTCCTGTGTAACAGGCTCGAGGGGCAGAATGAGCCTCCTCCTGCTCCTGTGTACAGGGATCACGGGCCCAATAAGCCTCCTACTGTTCCTGTGTAACAGGCTCGTGGGGCTGAATGAGCCTCCTCCTGTTCCTGTTTAACAGGGATCGAGGGGCTGAATGGGACTCCTGTTCCTATGTAAGAGGCTCGAGGGACTGAATGGGCCTTCTATCCCTGTGTAACAGGCTCGATTTGCTGAATGGGCCTCCTCCTGTTCCTGTCTAACAGGCTCGAGGGGCTGAATGGGCCTCCTCCTGTTCCTGTGTAACAGACTCGAGGGGCTGATTGGGCCGCCTCCTGTTCCTGTGTAACAGGCTCGAGGGGCTGAATGGGCCGCCTCCTGTTCCTGTGGAACAGACTCGAGGGGCTGAATGGGCCTCCTCCTGTTCCTGTGTAACAGGCTCGAGGGGCTGAATGGGCTCCTCCCGTTCCCGTGTAACAGGCTCGAGGGGCTGAATGGGCCTCCTCCTGTTCCTGTGTAACAGGCTTGAGTGGCTGAATGGCCTCCTCCTGTTCCTGTGTAACAGGCTCGAGGGGCTGAATGTGCCTTCTCCTGTTCCTGTGTAACACGCTCGAAGGGCTGAATGGGCCTCCTACTGTTCCTGTGTAACAGGCTCAATGGGCTGAATAGGCCTCCTCCTGTTCCTGTGTAAATGGCTCGAGGGGCTGAATGGGACTCCTGTTCCTATGTAAGAGGCTCGAGGGGCTGAATGGGCCTCCTATTCCTGTGTAACAGGCTCGAGGGGCTGAATGGGCCTCCTGTTCCTGTGTAACAGGCTCGAGGGGCTGAATGGTCCTCCTCCAGTTCCTGTGTAACAGGCTCGAGGGGCTGAATGGCTTCCTCCTATTCCTGTGTAACAGGTTTGAGGGGCTGAATGGGCCTCCTCCTGTTCCTGTGTTACAGGCTCGAGGGGCTGAATGGGCCTCTTCCTGTTCCTGTGTAACAGGCTCGAGGGGCTGAATGGGCCTCCTCCTGTTCATGTGTAACAGGCTCGAGGGGCTGAATGGGCTCCTCCTGTTCCTGTGTAACAGGCTCGAAGGGTGGAATGGTCTCCTCCTGTTCCTGTGTAACAGGCTCGAGAGGCTGAATGGGCTCCTCCTGTTCCTGTGTAACAGGCTCGAGGGGCTGAATGGGCCGCCTCCTGTTCCTGTGTAACAGGCTCGAGGGGCTGAATGGGCCTACTCCTGTTCCTGTGTAACAGGCTCGAGGGGCTGAATGGGCCTCCTCTTCCTGTGTAACAGGCTCGAGGGGCTGAATGGGCCTCTGACTGTTCCTGTGCAACAGGCTCGAGGGGCTGAATGGGACTACTTCTGTTCCTGTGTTACAGGCTCGAGGGGCTGAATGGGCCTACGCCTGTTCCTGTGTAACAGGCTCGAGGGGCTGAATGGGCCTCCTCCTGTTCCTGTGTAACAGGCTCGAGGGGCTGAATGGGCCTACTCCTGTTCCTGTGCAACAGGTTCGAGGGGCTGAATGGGCCTGCTCCTGTTCCTGTGTAACAGGTTCGAGGGGCTGTATAAGCCTCCTCCTGTTCCTGTATAACAGGTTTGAGGGGCTGAATGGGCCTCCTCCTGTTCCTGTGTAACAGGCTCGAGGGGCTGAATGGCCTCCTCCTGTTCCTGTGTAACAGGCTCGAGGGGCTGAATGGCCTCCTCCTGTTCCTGTGTAACAGGCTCGAGGGGCTGAATGGGCCGCCTCCTGTTCCTGTGTAATGGGTTCGAGGGCCTCAATGGGCCTCCTCCTGATCCTGTGTAACTTGCTTGAGTGGCTGAATGGGCCTCCTGTTCCTGTGTAATGGGCTCGAGGGGCTGAATGGGCCTCCTCCTGTTCTTGTGTCATGGGTTCGAGGGGCTGAATGGGCCTCCTGATCCTGTGTAACTTGCTTGAGGGGCTGAATGGGCCTCCTCCTCTTCCTGTGTAACAGGCTCGAGGGGCTGAATGAGCCTCCTCCTGCTCCTGTTTACAGGGATCAAGGGCCCAATAAACCTCCTACTGTTCCTGTGTAACAGGCTCGCGGGGCTGAATGAGCCTCCTCCTGTTCCTGTTTAACAGGCTCGAGGGGCTGAATGGGACTCCTGTTCCTATGTTAGAGGCTCGAGGGACTGAATGGGCCTTAGATTCCTGTGTAACAGGCTCGACGGGCTGAATGGGCCTCCTGTTCCTGTGTACAGGGATCGAGGGACTGAATAAGCCTCCTACTGTTCCTGTTTAACAGGCTCGAGGCGCTGAATGGGCCTCCTCCTGTTCCTGTGTAACAGGCCCGAGGGGCTGAATGGGCCTCCTCCTGTTCCTGTGTATCAGGCTCGAGGGGCTGAATGGGCCTCCTCTTCCTGTGTAACAGGCTCGAGAGGCTGAATGGGCCTCTGACTGTTCCTGTGTAACAGGCTCGAGGGGCTGAATGGGCCTACTTCTGTTCCTGTGTAAAAAGCTCGAGGGGCTGAATGGGTCTACTCCTGTTCCTCTGTAACAGGCTCGAGGGGCTGAATGGGCCTCCTCCTGTTCCTGTGTAACAGGCTCGAGGGGCTGAATGGCCTCCTCCTGTTCCTGTGTAACAGGCTCGAGGGGCTGAATGGGCCTCCTCCTGTTCCTGTCTAACAGGCTCGAGGGGCTGAATGGGCCTCCTCCTGTTCCTGTGTAACAGACTCGAGGGGCTGATTGGGCCGCCTCCTGTTCCTGTGGAACAGACTCGAGGGGCTGAATGGGCCTCCTCCTGTTCCTGTGTAACAGGCTCGAGGGGCTGAATGGCCTCCTCCTCTTCCTGTGTAACAGGCTCGCGGGGCTGAATGGGCCTCCTCCTGTTCCTGTGTAACAGGCTTGAGTGGCTGAATGGCCTCCTCCTGTTCCTGTGTAACAGGCTCGAGGGGCTGAATGGGCCTTCTCCTGTTCCTGTGTAACACGCTCGAAGGGCTGAATGGGCCTCCTACTGTTCCTGTGTAACAGGCTCAATGGGCTGAATAGGCCTCCTCCTGTTCCTGTGTAAATGGCTCGAGGGGCTGAATGGGACTCCTGTTCCTATGTAAGAGGCTCGAGGGGCTGAATGGGCCTCCTATTCCTGTGTAACAGGCTCGAGGGGCTGAATGGGCCTCCTGTTCCTGTGTAACAGGCTCGAGGGGCTGAATGGTCCTCCTCCAGTTCCTGTGTAACAGGCTCGAGGGGCTGAATGGCTTCCTCCTATTCCTGTGTAACAGGTTTGAGGGGCTGAATGGGCCTCCTCCTGTTCCTGTGTTACAGGCTCGAGGGGCTGAATGGGCCTCTTCCTGTTCCTGTGTAACAGGCTCGAGGGGCTGAATGGGCCTCCTCCTGTTCCTGTGTAACAGGCTCGAGGGGCTGAATGGGCCTACTCCTGTTCCTGTGCAACAGGTTCGAGGGGCTGAATGGGCCTGCTCCTGTTCCTGTGTAACAGGTTCGAGGGGCTGTATAAGCCTCCTCCTGTTCCTGTATAACGGGCTCGAGGAGCTGAATGGGCCTCCTGTTCCTGTGTAACAGGCTCGAGGGGCTGAATGGCCTCCTCCTGTTCCTGTATAACAGGATCGAGGGGCTGAATGGCCTCCTCGTCTTCCTGTGCAACAGGCTCGAGGGGCTGAATGGCCACCTCCTGTTCCTGTGTAACAGGCTTGAGGGGCTGAATGGCCTCCTCCTGTTCCTGTGTAACAGGCTCGAGGGGTGAATGGGCCTCCGCCTGTTCCTGTGTAACAGGCTCGAGGGGCTGAATGGGCCGCCTCCTGTTCCTGTGTAATGGGTTCGAGGGCCTGAATGGGCCTCCTCCTGATCCTGTGTAACTTGCTTGAGTGGCTGAATGGGCCTCCTGTTCCTGTGTAATGGGCTCGAGGGGCTGAATGGGCCTCCTCCTGTTCTTGTGTCATGGGTTCGAGGGGCTGAATGGGCCTCCTGATCCTGTGTAACTTGCTCGAGGGGCTGAATGAGCCTCCTCCTGCTCCTGTTTACAGGGATCAAGGGCCCAATAAACATCCTACTGTTCCTGTGTAACAGGCTCGCGGGGCTGAATGAGCCTCCTCCTGTTCCTGTTTAACAGGCTCGAGGGGCTGAATGGGACTCCTGTTCCTATGTAAGAGGCTCGAGGGACTGAATGGGCCTTAGATTCCTGTGTAACAGGCTCGACGGGCTGAATGGGCCTCCTGTTCCTGTGTAACAGGCTCGAGGGGCTGAATGGGCCATCTCCTGCTCCTGTGTACAGAGATCGAGGGACTGAATAAGCCTCCTACTGTTCCTGTTTAACAGGCTCGAGGCGCTGAATGGGCCTCCTCCTGTTCCTGTGTAACAGGCTCGAGGGGCTGAATGGGCCTCCTCCTGTTCCTGTGTATCAGGCTCGAGGGGCTGAATGGGCCTCCTCTTCCTGTGTAACAGGCTCGAGGGGCTGAATGGGCCTCTGACTGTTCCTGTGTAACAGGCTCGAGGGGCTGAATGGGCCTCCTCCTGTTCCTGTGTAAAAAGCTCGAGGGGCTGAATGGCCTCCTCCTGTTCCTGTGTAACAGGCTCGAGGGGCTGAATGGGCCTCCTCCTGCTCCTGTTTACAGGGATCAAGGGCCCAATAAGCCTCCTACTGTTCCTGTGTAACAGTCTCGCGGGGCTGAATGAGCCTCCTCCTGTTCCTGTTTAACAGGCTCGAGGGGCTGAATGGGCCTCCTGTTCCTGTGTAACAGGCTCGAGGGGCTGAATGGGCCATCTCCTGCTCCTGTGTACAGGGATCGAGGGACTGAATAAGCCTCCTACTGTTCCTGTTTAACAGGCTCGAGGCGCTGAATGGGCCTCCTCCTGTTCCTGTGTAACAGGCCCGAGGGGCTGAATGGACCTCCTCCTGTTCCTGTGTAACAGGCTCGAGGGGCTGAATGGGCCTACTTCTGTTCCTGTGTAAAAAGCTCGAGGGGCTGAATGGGTCTACTCCTGTTCCTCTGTAACAGGCTCGAGGGGCTGAATGGGCCTCCTCCTGTTCCTGTGTAACAGGCTCGAGGGGCTGAATGGCCTCCTCCTGTTCCTGTGTAACAGGCTCGAGGGGCTGAATGGGCCTCCTCCTGTTCATGTGTAACAGGCTCGAGGGGCTGAATGGGCTCCTCCTGTTCCTGTGTAACAGGCTCGAAGGGTTGAATGGTCTCCTCCTGTTCCTGTGTAACAGGCTTGAGAGGCTGAATGGGCTCCTCCTGTTCCTGTGTAACAGGCTCGAGGGGCTGAATGGGCCGCCTCCTGTTCCTGTGTAATGGGTTCGAGGGCCTCAATGGGCCTCCTCCTGATCCTGTGTAACTTGCTTGAGTGGCTGAATGGGTCTCCTGTTCCTGTGTAATGGGCTCGAGGGGCTGAATGGGCCTCCTCCTGTTCTTGTGTCATGGGTTCGAGGGCTGAATGGGCCTCCTGATCCTGTGTAACTTGCTTGAGGGGCTGAATGGGCCTCCTCCTGTTCCTGTGTAACAGGCTCGAGGGGCTGAATGAGCCTCCTCCTGCTCCTGTTTACAGGGATCAAGGGCCCAATAAGCCTCCTACTGTTCCTGTGTAACAGGCTCGTGGGGCTGAATGAGCCTCCTCCTGTTCCTGTTTAACAGGCTCGAGGGGCTGAATGCGCCTCCTGTTCCTATGTAAGAGGCTCGAGGGACTGAATGGGCCTTCGATTCCTGTGTAACAGGCTCGAGGGGCTGAATGGGCCTCCTGTTCCTGTGTAACAGGCTCGAGGGGCTGAATGGGCCATCTCCTGCTCCTGTGTACAGGGATCGAGGGACTGAATAAGCCTCCTACTGTTCCTGTTTAACAGGCTCGAGGCGCTGAATGGGCCTCCTCCTGTTCCTGTGTAACAGGCTCAAGGGGCTGAATGGGCCTCTTCCTGTTCCTGTGTAACAGGCTCGAGGGGCTGAATGGGCCTTCTCTTCCTGTGTAACAGGCTCAAGGGGCTGAATGGGCCTCTGACTGTTCCTGTGTAACAGGCTCGAGGGGCTGAATGGGCCATCTCCTGCTCCTGTGTACAGGGATCGAGGGACTGAATAAGCCTCCTACTGTTCCTGTTTAACAGGCTCGAGGCGCTGAATGGGCCTCCTCCTGTTCCTGTGTAACAGGCCCGAGGGGCTGAATGGGCCTCCTCCTGTTCCTGTGTAACAGGCTCGAGGGGCTGAATGGGCCTACTTCTGTTCCTGTGTAAAAAGCTCGAGGGGCTGAATGGGTCTACTCCTGTTCCTCTGTAACAGGCTCGAGGGGCTGAATGGGCCTCCTCCTGTTCCTGTGTAACAGGCTCGAGGGGCTGAATGGCCTCCTCCTGTTCCTGTGTAACAGGCTCGAGGGGCTGAATGGGCCTCCTCCTGTTCATGTGTAACAGGCTCGAGGGGCTGAATGGGCTCCTCCTGTTCCTGTGTAACAGGCTCGAAGGGTTGAATGGTCTCCTCCTGTTCCTGTGTAACAGGCTTGAGAGGCTGAATGGGCTCCTCCTGTTCCTGTGTAACAGGCTCGAGGGGCTGAATGGGCCGCCTCCTGTTCCTGTGTAATGGGTTCGAGGGCCTCAATGGGCCTCCTCCTGATCCTGTGTAACTTGCTTGAGTGGCTGAATGGGTCTCCTGTTCCTGTGTAATGGGCTCGAGGGGCTGAATGGGCCTCCTCCTGTTCTTGTGTCATGGGTTCGAGGGCTGAATGGGCCTCCTGATCCTGTGTAACTTGCTTGAGGGGCTGAATGGGCCTCCTCCTGTTCCTGTGTAACAGGCTCGAGGGGCTGAATGAGCCTCCTCCTGCTCCTGTTTACAGGGATCAAGGGCCCAATAAGCCTCCTACTGTTCCTGTGTAACAGGCTCGTGGGGCTGAATGAGCCTCCTCCTGTTCCTGTTTAACAGGCTCGAGGGGCTGAATGGGCCTCCTGTTCCTATGTAAGAGGCTCGAGGGACTGAATGGGCCTTCGATTCCTGTGTAACAGGCTCGAGGGGCTGAATGGGCCTCCTGTTCCTGTGTAACAGGCTCGAGGGGCTGAATGGGCCATCTCCTGCTCCTGTGTACAGGGATCGAGGGACTGAATAAGCCTCCTACTGTTCCTGTTTAACAGGCTCGAGGCGCTGAATGGGCCTCCTCCTGTTCCTGTGTAACAGGCTCAAGGGGCTGAATGGGCCTCTTCCTGTTCCTGTGTAACAGGCTCGAGGGGCTGAATGGGCCTTCTCTTCCTGTGTAACAGGCTCAAGGGGCTGAATGGGCCTCTGACTGTTCCTGTGTAACAGGCTCGAGGGGCTGAATGGGCCTACTTCTGTTCCTGTGTAACAGGCTCGAGCGGCTGAATGGACCTACTCCTGTTCCTGTGTAACAGGCTCGAGGGGCTGAATGGGCCTCCTCCTGTTCCTGTGTAACAGGCTCGAGGGGCTGAATGACCTCCTCCTGTTCCTGTGTAACAGGCTCGAGGGGCTGAATGGGCCTCCTCCTGTTCATGTGTAACAGGCTCGAGGGGCTGAATGGGCTCCTCCTGTTCCTGTGTAACAGGCTCGAAGGGTTGAATGGTCTCCTCCTGTTCCTGTGCAACAGGCTCGAGAGGCTGAATGGGCTCGTCCTGTTCCTGTGTAACAGGCTCGAGGGGCTGAATGGGCCTCGTCCTGTTCCTGTGTAACAGGCTCGAGGGGCTGAATGGGCCTCCTCCTGTTCCTGTGGAACAGGCTCGAGGGGTTGAATGGGCCTCCTCCTGTTCCTGTGTAACAGGCTCGAGGGGCTGAATGGTCTCCTCCTGTTCCTGTGTAATAGGCTCGAAGGGTTGAATGGTCTCCTCCTGTTCCTGTGTAACAGGCTCGAGAAGCTGAATGGGCTCCTCCTGTTTCTGTGTAACTGGCTCGAGGGGCTGAATGGGCCTCCTCCTGTTCCTGTGCAACAGGCTCGAGGGGCTGAATGGGCCATCTCATGCTCCTGTGTACAGGGATCGAGGGACTGAATAAGCCTCCTACTGTTCCTGTTTAACAGGCTCGAGGGGCTAAATGGGCCTCCTCCTGTTCCTGTGTATCAGGCTCGAGAGGCTGAATGGGCCTCCTCCTGTTCCTGTGTAACAGCCTCGAAGGGCTGAATGGGCCTCCTCTTCCTGTGTAACAGGCTCGAGGGGCTGAATGGGCCTCTGACTGTTCCTGTACAGCAGGCTCGAGGGGCTGAATGGGCCTACTTCTGTTCCTGTGTGACAGGCTCGAGGGGCTGAATGGGCCGACTCCTGTTCCTGTGTAACAGGCTCGAGGGGTTGAATGGGCCTCCTCCTGTTCCTGTGTAACAGGCTCGAGGGGCTGAATGGTCCTCCTCCTGTTCCTTTGTAACAGGCTTGAGGGGCTTTATGAGCCTCCTCCTGTTCCTATGTAACGGGCTCGAGGAGCTGAATGAGCCTCCTGTTCCTGTGTAACAGGCTCGAGGGGCTGAATGGCCTCCTCCTGTTCCTGTGTAACATGCTCGAGTGTCTGAATGGGCCTCCTCCTGTTCATGTGTAACAGGCTCGAGGGGCTGAATGGCCTTCTCCTGTTCCTGTGTAATAGGCTCGAGTGGCTGAATGGGCTCCTCCTGTTCCGGTGTAACAGGCTCGAGGCGTTGAATGGGCTCCTCCTGTTCCTGTGTAACAGTCTCGAAGGGGTTGAATGGTCTCCTCCTGTTCCTGTGTGACAGGCTCGAAGGGTTGAATGGTCTCCTCCTGTTCCTGTGTCATAGGCTCGAGAGGCTGAATGGGCCTCCTCCTGTTCCTGTGTAACAGGCTCGAGGGGCTGAATGGGCCTCCTCCTGTTCCTGTGTAACAGGCTCGAGGGGCTGAATGGGCCTCCTCCTGTTCCTGTGTAACAGGCTCGAGGGGCTGAATGGGCCTCCTCCTGTTCCTGTGTAACAGGTTTGAGGGGCTGAATGGGCCTCCTCCTGTTCCTGTGTAACAGGCTCGAGGGGCTGAATGGGCCTCTTCCTGTTCCTGTGTAACAGGCTCGAGGGGCTGAATGGCCTCCTCCTGTTCCTGTGTCATCGGCTCGAGAGGCTGAATGGGCCTCCTCCTGTTCCTGTGTAACAGGCTCGAGAGGCTGAATGGGCCTCCTCCTGTTCCTGTGTAACAGGCTCGAGGGGCTGAATGGGCCTCCTCCTGTTCCTGTGTAACAGGCTCGAGGGGCTGAATGGGCCTCCTCCTGTTCCTGTGTAACAGGTTTGAGGGGCTGAATGTGCCTCCTCCTGTTCCTGTGTAACAGGCTCAAGGGGCTGAATGGGCCTACTCCTGTTCCTGTGTAACAGGCTCGAGGGGCTGAATGGGCCTCCTCTTCCTGTGTAACAGGCTCGAGGGGCTGAATGGGCCTCTGACTGTTCCTGTGCAACAGGCTCGAGGGGCTGAATGGGACTACTTCTGTTCCTGTGTAACAGGCTCGAGGGGCTGAATGGCCTCCTCCTGTTCCTGTGTAACAGGATCGAGGGGCTGAATGGGCCTTCTCCTGTTCATGTGTAACAGGCTCGACTGGCTGAATGGCTTCCTCATGTTCCTGTATAACAGGTTTGAGGGGCTGAATGGGCCTCCTCCTGTTCCTGTGTAACAGGCTCGAGGGGCTGAATGGCCTCCTCCTGTTCCTGTGTAACAGGATCGAGGGGCTGAATGGGCCTTCTCCTGTTCATGTGTAACAGGCTCGACTGGCTGAATGGCTTCCTCATGTTCCTGTATAACAGGTTTGAGGGGCTGAATGGGCCTCCTCCTGTTCCTGTGTAACAGGCTCGAGGGGCTGAATGGCCTCCTCCTGTTCCTGTGTAACAGGCTCGAGGGGCTGAATGGCCTCCTCCTGTTCCTGTGTAACAGGCTCGAGGGGTGAATGGGCCTCCGCCTGTTCCTGTGTAACAGGCTCGAGGGGCTGAATGGGCCGCCTCCTGTTCCTGTGTAATGGGTTCGAGGGCCTGAATGGGCCTCCTCCTGATCCTGTGTAACTTGCTTGAGTGGCTGAATGGGCCTCCTGTTCCTGTGTAATGGGCTCGAGGGGCTGAATGGGCCTCCTCCTGTTCTTGTGTCATGGGTTCGAGGGGCTGAATGGGCCTCCTGATCCTGTGTAACTTGCTTGAGGGGCTGAATGGGCCTCCTCCTCTTCCTGTGTAACAGGCTCGAGGGGCTGAATGAGACTCCTCCTGCTCCTGTTTACAGGGATCAAGGGCCCAATAAACCTCCTAATGTTCCTGTGTAACAGGCTCGCGGGGCTGAATGAGCCTCCTCCTGTTCCTGTTTAATAGGCTCGAGGGGCTGAATGGGACTCCTGTTCCGATGTAAGAGGCTCGAGGGACTGAATGGGCCTTAGATTCCTGTGTAACAGGCTCGAGGGGCTGAATGGGCCTCTGACTGTTCCTGTGTAACAGGCTCGAGGGGCTGAATGGGCCTCCTCCTGTTCCTGTGTAACAGGATCGAGGGGCTGAATGGCCTCCTCCTGTTCCTGTGTAACAGGCTCGAGGGGCTGAATGGGCCTCCTCCTGCTCCTGTTTACAGGGATCAAGGGCCCAATAAGCCTCCTACTGTTCCTGTGTAACAGTCTCGCGGGGCTGAATGAGCCTCCTCCTGCTCCTGTTTAACAGGCTCGAGGGGCTGAATGGGCCTCCTGTTCCTGTGTAACAGGCTCGAGTGGCTGAATGGGCCATCTCCTGCTCCTGTGTACAGGGATCGAGGGACTGAATAAGCCTCCTACTGTTCCTGTTTAACAGTCTCGCGGGGCTGAATGGGCCTCCTCCTGTTCCTGTGTAACAGGCCCGAGGGGCTGAATGGGCCTCCTCCTGTTCCTGTGTATCAGGCTTGAGGGGCTGAATGGGCCTCCTCTTCCTGTGTAACAGGCTCGAGAGGCTTAATGGGCCTCTGACTGTTCCTGTGTAACAGGCTCGAGGGGCTGAATGGGCCCACTTCTGTTCCTGTGTAACAAGCTCGAGGGGCTGAATGGGCCTACTCCTGTTCCTCTGTAACAGGCTCGAGGGGCTGAATGGGCCTCCTCCTGTTCCTGTGCAACAGGCTCGAGGGGCTGAATGGCCTCCTCCTGTTCCTGTGTAACAGGCTCGAGGGGCTGAATGGGCCTCCTCCTGTTCATGTGTAACAGGCTCGAGGGGCTGAATGGGCTCCTCCTGTTCCTGTGTAACAGGCTCGAAGGGTTGAATGGTCTCCTCCTGTTCCTGTGTAACAGGCTTGAGAGGCTGAATGGGCTCCTCCTGTTCCTGTGTAACAGGCTCGAGGGGCTGAATGGGCCGCCTCCTGTTCCTGTGTAATGGGTTCGAGGGCCTCAATGGGCCTCCTCCTGATCCTGTGTAACTTGCTTGAGTGGCTGAATGGGCCTCCTGTTCCTGTGTAATGGGCTCGAGGGGCTGAATGGGCCTCCTCCTGTTCTTGTGTCATGGGTTCGAGGGGCTGAATGGGCCTCCTGATCCTGTGTAACTTGCTTGAGGGGCTGAATGGGCCTTCTCCTGTTCCTGTGTAACAGGCTCGAGGGGCTGAATGAGCCTCCTCCTGCTCCTGTTTACAGGGATCAAGGGCCCAATAAGCCTCCTACTGTTCCTGTGTAACAGGCTCGTGGGGCTGAATGAGCCTCCTGTTCCTATGTAAGAGGCTCGAGGGACTGAATGGGCCTTCGATTCCTGTGCAACAGGCTCGAGGGGCTGAATGGGCCTCCTGTTCCTGTGTAACAGGCTCGAGGGGCTGAATGGGCCATCTCCTGCTCCTGTGTACAGGGATCGAGGGACTGAATAAGCCTCCTACTGTTCCTGTTTAACAGGCTCGAGGGGCTGAATGGGCCTCCTCTTCCTGTGCAACAGGCTCAAGGGGATGAATGGGCCTCTGACTGTTCCTGTGTAACAGGCTCGAGGGGCTGAATGGGCCTACTTCTGTTCCTGTGTAACAGGCTCGAGGTGCAGAATGGACCTACTCCTGTTCCTGTGTAACAGGCTCGAGGGGCTGAATGGGCCTCCTCCTGTTCCTGTGTAACAGGCTCGAGGGGCTGAATGGCCTCCTCCTGTTCCTGTGTAACAGGCTCGAGGGGCTGAATGGGCCTCCTCCTGTTCATGTGTAACAGGCTCGAGGGGCTGAATGGGATCCTCCTGTTCCTGTGTAACAGGCTCGAAGGGTTGAATGGTCTCCTCCTGTTCCTGTGTAATAGGCTCGAGAGGCTGAATGGGCTCGTCCTGTTCCTGTGTAACAGGCTAGAGGGGCTGAATGGGCCTCGTCCTGTTCCTGTGTAACAGGCTCGAGGGGCTGAATGGGCCTACTCCTGTTCCTGTGTAACAGCCTCGAAGGGCTGAATGGGCCTCCTCTTCCTGTGTAACAGGCTCGAGGGGCTGAATGGGCCTCTGACTGTTCCTGTACAGCAGGCTCGAGGGGCTGAATGGGCCTACTTCTGTTCCTGTATAACAGGCTCGAGGGGCTGAATGGGCCGACTCCTGTTCCTGTGTAACAGGCTCGAGGGGTTGAATGGGCCTCCTCCTGTTCCTGTGTAACAGGCTCGAGGGGCTGAATGGTCCTCCTCCTGTTCCTGTGTAACAGGCTCGAGGGGCTTTATGAGCCTCCTCCTGTTCCTATGTAACGGGCTCGAGGAGCTGAATGAGCCTCCTGTTCCTGTGTAACAGGCTCGAGGGGCTGAATGGCCTCCTCCTGTTCCTGTGTAACATGCTCGAGTGTCTGAATGGGCCTCCTCCTGTTCATGTGTAACAGGCTCGAGGGGCTGAATGGCTTCCTCCTATTCCTGTATAACAGGTTTGAGGGGCTGAATGGGCCTCCTCCTGTTCCTGTGTAACAGGCTCGAGGGGCTGAATGGGGCTCTTCCTGTTCATGTGTAACAGGCTCGAGTGGCTGAATGGCCTTCTCCTGTTCCTGTGTAACAGGCTCGAGGGGTTGAATGGGCTCCTCCTGTTCCTGTGTAACAGTCTCGAAGGGGTTGAATGGTCTCCTCCTGCTCCTGTGTGACAGGCTCGAAGGGTTGAATGGTCTCCTCCTGTTCCTGTGTAACAGGCTCGAGAGGCTGAATGGGCCTCCTCCTGTTCCTGTGTAACAGGCTCGAGGGGCTGAATGGGCCTCCTCCTGTTCCTGTGTAACAGGCTCGAGGGGCTGAATGGGCCTCCTCCTGTTCCTGTGTAACAGGTTTGAGGGGCTGAATGTGCCTGCTCCTGTTCCTGTGTAACAGGCTCGAGGGGCTGAATGGGCCTACTCCTGTTCCTGTGTAACAGGCTCGAGGGGCTGAATGGGCCTCCTCTTCCTGTGTAACAGGCTCGAGGGGCTGAATGGGCCTCTGACTGTTCCTGTGCAACAGGCTCGAGGGGCTGAATGGGACTACTTCTGTTCCTGTGTTACAGGCTCGAGGGGCTGAATGGGTCTACGCCTGTTCCTGTGTAACAGGCTCGAGGGGCTGAATGGTCCTCCTCCTGTTCCTGTGTAACAGGCTTGAGGGGCTGAATGGGCCGACTCCTGTTCCTGTGCAACAGGTTCGAGGGGCTGAATGGGCCTGCTCCTGTTCCTGTGTAACAGGTTCGAGGGGCTGTATAAGCCTCCTCCTGTTCCTGTGTAACGGGCTCGAGGAGCTGAATGGGCCTCCTGTTCCTGTGTAACAGGCTCGAGGGGCTGAATGGCCTCCTCCTGTTCCTGTGTAACAGGATCGAGGGGCTGAATGGGCCTTCTCCTGTTCATGTGTAACAGGCTCGACTGGCTGAATGGCTTCCTCATGTTCCTGTATAACAGGTTTGAGGGGCTGAATGGGCCTCCTCCTGTTCCTGTGTAACAGGCTCGAGGGGCTGAATGGCCTCCTCCTGTTCCTGTGTAACAGGCTCGAGGGGCTGAATGGCCTCCTCCTGTTCCTGTGTAACAGGCTCGAGGGGTGAATGGGCCTCCGCCTGTTCCTGTGTAACAGGCTCGAGGGGCTGAATGGGCCGCCTCCTGTTCCTGTGTAATGGGTTCGAGGGCCTGAATGGGCCTCCTCCTGATCCTGTGTAACTTGCTTGAGTGGCTGAATGGGCCTCCTATTCCTGTGTAATGGGCTCGAGGGGCTGAATGGGCCTCCTCCTGTTCTTGTGTCATGGGTTCGAGGGGCTGAATGGGCCTCCTGATCCTGTGTAACTTGCTTGAGGGGCCCAATAAACCTCCTAATGTTCCTGTGTAACAGGCTCGCGGGGCTGAATGAGCCTCCTCCTGTTCCTGTTTAATAGGCTCGAGGGGCTGAATGGGACTCCTGTTCCGATGTAAGAGGCTCGAGGGACTGAATGGGCCTTAGATTCCTGTGTAACAGGCTCGAGGGGCTGAATGGGCCTCTGACTGTTCCTGTGTAACAGGCTCGAGGGGCTGAATGGGCCTCCTCCTGTTCCTGTGTAACAGGATCGAGGGGCTGAATGGCCTCCTCCTGTTCCTGTGTAACAGGCTCGAGGGGCTGAATGGGCCTCCTCCTGCTCCTGTTTACAGGGATCAAGGGCCCAATAAGCCTCCTACTGTTCCTGTGTAACAGTCTCGCGGGGCTGAATGAGCCTCCTCCTGCTCCTGTTTAACAGGCTCGAGGGGCTGAATGGGCCTCCTGTTCCTGTGTAACAGGCTCGAGTGGCTGAATGGGCCATCTCCTGCTCCTGTGTACAGGGATCGAGGGACTGAATAAGCCTCCTACTGTTCCTGTTTAACAGTCTCGCGGGGCTGAATGGGCCTCCTCCTGTTCCTGTGTAACAGGCCCGAGGGGCTGAATGGGCCTCCTCCTGTTCCTGTGTATCAGGCTTGAGGGGCTGAATGGGCCTCCTCTTCCTGTGTAACAGGCTCGAGAGGCTTAATGGGCCTCTGACTGTTCCTGTGTAACAGGCTCGAGGGGCTGAATGGGCCCACTTCTGTTCCTGTGTAACAAGCTCGAGGGGCTGAATGGGCCTACTCCTGTTCCTCTGTAACAGGCTCGAGGGGCTGAATGGGCCTCCTCCTGTTCCTGTGCAACAGGCTCGAGGGGCTGAATGGCCTCCTCCTGTTCCTGTGTAACAGGCTCGAGGGGCTGAATGGGCCTCCTCCTGTTCATGTGTAACAGGCTCGAGGGGCTGAATGGGCTCCTCCTGTTCCTGTGTAACAGGCTCGAAGGGTTGAATGGTCTCCTCCTGTTCCTGTGTAACAGGCTTGAGAGGCTGAATGGGCTCCTCCTGTTCCTGTGTAACAGGCTCGAGGGGCTGAATGGGCCGCCTCCTGTTCCTGTGTAATGGGTTCGAGGGCCTCAATGGGCCTCCTCCTGATCCTGTGTAACTTGCTTGAGTGGCTGAATGGGCCTCCTGTTCCTGTGTAATGGGCTCGAGGGGCTGAATGGGCCTCCTCCTGTTCTTGTGTCATGGGTTCGAGGGGCTGAATGGGCCTCCTGATCCTGTGTAACTTGCTTGAGGGGCTGAATGGGCCTTCTCCTGTTCCTGTGTAACAGGCTCGAGGGGCTGAATGAGCCTCCTCCTGCTCCTGTTTACAGGGATCAAGGGCCCAATAAGCCTCCTACTGTTCCTGTGTAACAGGCTCGTGGGGCTGAATGAGCCTCCTGTTCCTATGTAAGAGGCTCGAGGGATTGAATGGGCCTTCGATTCCTGTGCAACAGGCTCGAGGGGCTGAATGGGCCTCCTGTTCCTGTGTAACAGGCTCGAGGGGCTGAATGGGCCATCTCCTGCTCCTGTGTACAGGGATCGAGGGACTGAATAAGCCTCCTACTGTTCCTGTTTAACAGGCTCGAGGCGCTGAATGGGCCTCCTCCTGTTCCTGTGTAACAGGCTCAAGGGGCTGAATGGGCCTCTTCCTGTTCCTGTGTAACAGGCTCGAGGGGCTGAATGGGCCTCCTCTTCCTGTGCAACAGGCTCAAGGGGATGAATGGGCCTCTGACTGTTCCTGTGTAACAGGCTCGAGGGGCTGAATGGGCCTACTTCTGTTCCTGTGTAACAGGCTCGAGGTGCAGAATGGACCTACTCCTGTTCCTGTGTAACAGGCTCGAGGGGCTGAATGGACCTCCTCCTGTTCCTGTGTAACAGGCTCGAGGGGCTGAATGGCCTCCTCCTGTTCCTGTGTAACAGGCTCGAGGGGCTGAATGGGCCTCCTCCTGTTCATGTGTAACAGGCTCGAGGGGCTGAATGGGATCCTCCTGTTCCTGTGTAACAGGCTCGAAGGGTTGAATGGTCTCCTCCTGTTCCTGTGTAACAGGCTCGAGAGGCTGAATGGGCTCGTCCTGTTCCTGTGTAACAGGCTCGAGGGGCTGAATGGGCCTCGTCCTGTTCCTGTGTAACAGGCTCGAGGGGCTGAATGGGCCTACTCCTGTTCCTGTGTAACAGCCTCGAAGGGCTGAATGGGCCTCCTCTTCCTGTGTAACAGGCTCGAGGGGCTGAATGGGCCTCTGACTGTTCCTGTACAGCAGGCTCGAGGGGCTGAATGGGCCTACTTCTGTTCCTGTATAACAGGCTCGAGGGGCTGAATGGGCCGACTCCTGTTCCTGTGTAACAGGCTCGAGGGGTTGAATGGGCCTCCTCCTGTTCCTGTGTAACAGGCTCGAGGGGCTGAATGGTCCTCCTCCTGTTCCTGTGTAACAGGCTCGAGGGGCTTTATGAGCCTCCTCCTGTTCCTATGTAACGGGCTCGAGGAGCTGAATGAGCCTCCTGTTCCTGTGTAACAGGCTCGAGGGGCTGAATGGCCTCCTCCTGTTCCTGTGTAACATGCTCGAGTGTCTGAATGGGCCTCCTCCTGTTCATGTGTAACAGGCTCGAGGGGCTGAATGGCTTCCTCCTATTCCTGTATAACAGGTTTGAGGGGCTGAATGGGCCTCCTCCTGTTCCTGTGTAACAGGCTCGAGGGGCTGAATGGGGCTCTTCCTGTTCATGTGTAACAGGCTCGAGTGGCTGAATGGCCTTCTCCTGTTCCTGTGTAACAGGCTCGAGGGGTTGAATGGGCTCCTCCTGTTCCTGTGTAACAGTCTCGAAGGGGTTGAATGGTCTCCTCCTGCTCCTGTGTGACAGGCTCGAAGGGTTGAATGGTCTCCTCCTGTTCCTGTGTAACAGGCTCGAGAGGCTGAATGGGCCTCCTCCTGTTCCTGTGTAACAGGCTCGAGGGGCTGAATGGGCCTCCTCCTGTTCCTGTGTAACAGGCTCGAGGGGCTGAATGGGCCTCCTCCTGTTCCTGTGTAACAGGTTTGAGGGGCTGAATGTGCCTCCTCCTGTTCCTGTGTAACAGGCTCGAGGGGCTGAATGGGCCTACTCCTGTTCCTGTGTAACAGGCTCGAGGGGCTGAATGGGCCTCCTCTTCCTGTGTAACAGGCTCGAGGGGCTGAATGGGCCTCTGACTGTTCCTGTGCAACAGGCTCGAGGGGCTGAATGGGACTACTTCTGTTCCTGTGTTACAGGCTCGAGGGGCTGAATGGGCCTACGCCTGTTCCTGTGTAACAGGCTCGAGGGGCTGAATGGTCCTCCTCCTGTTCCTGTGTAACAGGCTTGAGGGGCTGAATGGGCCTACTCCTGTTCCTGTGCAACAGGTTCGAGGGGCTGAATGGGCCTGCTCCTGTTCCTGTGTAACAGGTTCGAGGGGCTGTATAAGCCTCCTCCTGTTCCTGTGTAACGGGCTCGAGGAGCTGAATGGGCCTCCTGTTCCTGTGTAACAGGCTCGAGGGGCTGAATGGCCTCCTCCTGTTCCTGTGTAACAGGATCGAGGGGCTGAATGGGCCTTCTCCTGTTCATGTGTAACAGGCTCGACTGGCTGAATGGCTTCCTCATGTTCCTGTATAACAGGTTTGAGGGGCTGAATGGGCCTCCTTCTGTTCCTGTGTAACAGGCTCGAGGGGCTGAATGGCCTCCTCCTGTTCCTGTGTAACAGGCTCGAGGGGCTGAATGGCCTCCTCCTGTTCCTGTGTAACAGGCTCGAGGGGTGAATGGGCCTCCGCCTGTTCCTGTGTAACAGGCTCGAGGGGCTGAATGGGCCGCCTCCTGTTCCTGTGTAATGGGTTCGAGGGCCTGAATGGGCCTCCTCCTGATCCTGTGTAACTTGCTTGAGTGGCTGAATGGGCCTCCTGTTCCTGTGTAATGGGCACGAGGGGCTGAATGGGCCTCCTCCTGTTCTTGTGTCATGGGTTCGAGGGGCTGAATGGGCCTCCTCCTGATCCTGTGTAACTTGCTTGAGTGGCTGAATGGGCCTCCTGTTCCTGTGTAATGGGCTTGAGGGGCTGAATGGGCCTCCTCCTCTTCCTGTGTAACAGGCTCGAGGGGCTGAATGAGACTCCTCCTGCTCCTGTTTACAGGGATCAAGGGCCCAATAAACCTCCTAATGTTCCTGTGTAACAGGCTCGCGGGGCTGAATGAGCCTCCTCCTGTTCCTGTTTAATAGGCTCGAGGGGCTGAATGGGACTCCTGTTCCGATGTAAGAGGCTCGAGGGACTGAATGGGCCTTAGATTCCTGTGTAACAGGCTCGAGGGGCTGAATGGGCCTCTGACTGTTCCTGTGTAACAGGCTCGAGGGGCTGAATGGGCCTCCTCCTGTTCCTGTGTAACAGGATCGAGGGGCTGAATGGCCTCCTCCTGTTCCTGTGTAACAGGCTCGAGGGGCTGAATGGGCCTCCTCCTGCTCCTGTTTACAGGGATCAAGGGCCCAATAAGCCTCCTACTGTTCCTGTGTAACAGTCTCGCGGGGCTGAATGAGCCTCCTCCTGTTCCTGTTTAACAGGCTCGAGGGGCTGAATGGGCCTCCTGTTCCTGTGTAACAGGCTCGAGTGGCTGAATGGGCCATCTCCTGCTCCTGTGTACAGGGATCGAGGGACTGAATAAGCCTCCTACTGTTCCTGTTTAACAGTCTCGCGGGGCTGAATGGGCCTCCTCCTGTTCCTGTGTAACAGGCCCGAGGGGCTGAATGGGCCTCCTCCTGTTCCTGTGTATCAGGCTTGAGGGGCTGAATGGGCCTCCTCTTCCTGTGTAACAGGCTCGAGAGGCTTAATGGGCCTCTGACTGTTCCTGTGTAACAGGCTCGAGGGGCTGAATGGGCCCACTTCTGTTCCTGTGTAACAAGCTCGAGGGGCTGAATGGGCCTACTCCTGTTCCTCTGTAACAGGCTCGAGGGGCTGAATGGGCCTCCTCCTGTTCCTGTGCAACAGGCTCGAGGGGCTGAATGGCCTCCTCCTGTTCCTGTGTAACAGGCTCGAGGGGCTGAATGGGCCTCCGCCTGTTCATGTGTAACAGGCTCGAGGGGCTGAATGGGCTCCTCCTGTTCCTGTGTAACAGGCTCGAAGGGTTGAATGGTCTCCTCCTGTTCCTGTGTAACAGGCTTGAGAGGCTGAATGGGCTCCTCCTGTTCCTGTGTAACAGGCTCGAGGGGCTGAATGGGCCGCCTCCTGTTCCTGTGTAATGGGTTCGAGGGCCTCAATGGGCCTCCTCCTGATCCTGTGTAACTTGCTTGAGTAGCTGAATGGGCCTCCTGTTCCTGTGTAATGGGCTCGAGGGGCTGAATGGGCCTCCTCCTGTTCTTGTGTCATGGGTTCGAGGGGCTGAATGGGCCTCCTGATCCTGTGTAACTTGCTTGAGGGGCTGAATGGGCCTTCTCCTGTTCCTGTGTAACAGGCTCGAGGGGCTGAATGAGCCTCCTCCTGCTCCTGTTTACAGGGATCAAGGGCCCAATAAGCCTCCTACTGTTCCTGTGTAACAGGCTCGTGGGGCTGAATGGGCCTCCTGCTGTTCCTGTGTAACAGGCTCAAGGGGCTGAATGGGCCTCTTCCTGTTCCTGTGTAACAGGCTCGAGGGGCTGAATGGGCCTCCTCTTCCTGTGCAACAGGCTCAAGGGGATGAATGGGCCTCTGACTGTTCCTGTGTAACAGGCTCGAGGGGCTGAATGGGCCTACTTCTGTTCCTGTGTAACAGGCTCGAGGTGCAGAATGGACCTACTCCTGTTCCTGTGTAACAGGCTCGAGGGGCTGAATGGACCTCCTCCTGTTCCTGTGTAACAGGCTCGAGGGGCTGAATGGCCTCCTCCTGTTCCTGTGTAACAGGCTCGAGGGGCTGAATGGGCCTCCTCCTGTTCATGTGTAACAGGCTCGAGGGGCTGAATGGGATCCTCCTGTTCCTGTGTAACAGGCTCGAAGGGTTGAATGGTCTCCTCCTGTTCCTGTGTAACAGGCTCGAGAGGCTGAATGGGCTCGTCCTGTTCCTGTGTAACAGGCTCGAGGGGCTGAATGGGCCTCGTCCTGTTCCTGTGTAACAGGCTCGAGGGGCTGAATGGGCCTACTCCTGTTCCTGTGTAACAGCCTCGAAGGGCTGAATGGGCCTCCTCTTCCTGTGTAACAGGCTCGAGGGGCTGAATGGGCCTCTGACTGTTCCTGTACAGCAGGCTCGAGGGGCTGAATGGGCCTACTTCTGTTCCTGTATAACAGGCTCGAGGGGCTGAATGGGCCGACTCCTGTTCCTGTGTAACAGGCTCGAGGGGTTGAATGGGCCTCCTCCTGTTCCTGTGTAACAGGCTCGAGGGGCTGAATGGTCCTCCTCCTGTTCCTGTGTAACAGGCTCGAGGGGCTTTATGAGCCTTCTCCTGTTCCTATGTAACGGGCTCGAGGAGCTGAATGAGCCTCCTGTTCCTGTGTAACAGGCTCGAGGGGCTGAATGGCCTCCTCCTGTTCCTGTGTAACATGCTCGAGTGTCTGAATGGGCCTCCTCCTGTTCATGTGTAACAGGCTCGAGGGGCTGAATGGCTTCCTCCTATTCCTGTATAACAGGTTTGAGGGGCTGAATGGGCCTCCTCCTGTTCCTGTGTAACAGGCTCGAGGGGCTGAATGGGGCTCTTCCTGTTCATGTGTAACAGGCTCGAGTGGCTGAATGGCCTTCTCCTGTTCCTGTGTAACAGGCTCGAGGGGTTGAATGGGCTCCTCCTGTTCCTGTGTAACAGTCTCGAAGGGGTTGAATGGTCTCCTCCTGCTCCTGTGTGACAGGCTCGAAGGGTTGAATGGTCTCCTCCTGTTCCTGTGTAACAGGCTCGAGAGGCTGAATGGGCCTCCTCCTGTTCCTGTGTAACAGGCTCGAGGGGCTGAATGGGCCTCCTCCTGTTCCTGTGTAACAGGCTCGAGGGGCTGAATGGGCCTCCTCCTGTTCCTGTGTAACAGGTTTGAGGGGCTGAATGTGCCTCCTCCTGTTCCTGTGTAACAGGCTCGAGGGGCTGAATGGGCCTACTCCTGTTCCTGTGTAACAGGCTCGAGGGGCTGAATGGGCCTCCTCTTCCTGTGTAACAGGCTCGAGGGGCTGAATGGGCCTCTGACTGTTCCTGTGCAACAGGCTCGAGGGGCTGAATGGGACTACTTCTGTTCCTGTGTTACAGGCTCGAGGGGCTGAATGGGCCTACGCCTGTTCCTGTGTAACAGGCTCGAGGGGCTGAATGGTCCTCCTCCTGTTCCTGTGTAACAGGCTTGAGGGGCTGAATGGGCCTACTCCTGTTCCTGTGTAACAGGCTCGAGGGGCTGAATGAGCCTCCTCCTGCTCCTGTTTACAGGGATCAAGGGCCCAATAAGCCTCCTACTGTTCCTGTGTAACAGGCTCGTGGGGCTGAATGGGCCTCCTCCTGTTCCTGTGTAACAGGCTCAAGGGGCTGAATGGGCCTCTTCCTGTTCCTGTGTAACAGGCTCGAGGGGCTGAATGGGCCTCCTCTTCCTGTGCAACAGGCTCAAGGGGATGAATGGGCCTCTGACTGTTCCTGTGTAACAGGCTCGAGGGGCTGAATGGGCCTACTTCTGTTCCTGTGTAACAGGCTCGAGGTGCAGAATGGACCTACTCCTGTTCCTGTGTAACAGGCTCGAGGGGCTGAATGGACCTCCTCCTGTTCCTGTGTAACAGGCTCGAGGGGCTGAATGGCCTCCTCCTGTTCCTGTGTAACAGGCTCGAAGGGTTGAATGGTCTCCTCCTGTTCCTGTGTAACAGGCTCGAGAGGCTGAATGGGCTCGTCCTGTTCCTGTGTAACAGGCTCGAGGGGCTGAATGGGCCTCGTCCTGTTCCTGTGTAACAGGCTCGAGGGGCTGAATGGGCCTACTCCTGTTCCTGTGTAACAGCCTCGAAGGGCTGAATGGGCCTCCTCTTCCTGTGTAACAGGCTCGAGGGGCTGAATGGGCCTCTGACTGTTCCTGTACAGCAGGCTCGAGGGGCTGAATGGGCCTACTTCTGTTCCTGTATAACAGGCTCGAGGGGCTGAATGGGCCGACTCCTGTTCCTGTGTAACAGGCTCGAGGGGTTGAATGGGCCTCCTCCTGTTCCTGTGTAACAGGCTCGAGGGGCTGAATGGTCCTCCTCCTGTTCCTGTGTAACAGGCTCGAGGGGCTTTATGAGCCTCCTCCTGTTCCTATGTAACGGGCTCGAGGAGCTGAATGAGCCTCCTGTTCCTGTGTAACAGGCTCGAGGGGCTGAATGGCCTCCTCCTGTTCCTGTGTAACATGCTCGAGTGTCTGAATGGGCCTCCTCCTGTTCATGTGTAACAGGCTCGAGGGGCTGAATGGCTTCCTCCTATTCCTGTATAACAGGTTTGAGGGGCTGAATGGGCCTCCTCCTGTTCCTGTGTAACAGGCTCGAGGGGCTGAATGGGGCTCTTCCTGTTCATGTGTAACAGGCTCGAGTGGCTGAATGGCCTTCTCCTGTTCCTGTGTAACAGGCTCGAGGGGTTGAATGGGCTCCTCCTGTTCCTGTGTAACAGTCTCGAAGGGGTTGAATGGTCTCCTCCTGCTCCTGTGTGACAGGCTCGAAGGGTTGAATGGTCTCCTCCTGTTCCTGTGTAACAGGCTCGAGAGGCTGAATGGGCCTCCTCCTGTTCCTGTGTAACAGGCTCGAGGGGCTGAATGGGCCTCCTCCTGTTCCTGTGTAACAGGCTCGAGGGGCTGAATGGGCCTCCTCCTGTTCCTGTGTAACAGGTTTGAGGGGCTGAATGTGCCTCCTCCTGTTCCTGTGTAACAGGCTCGAGGGGCTGAATGGGCCTACTCCTGTTCCTGTGTAACAGGCTCGAGGGGCTGAATGGGCCTCCTCTTCCTGTGTAACAGGCTCGAGGGGCTGAATGGGCCTCTGACTGTTCCTGTGCAACAGGCTCGAGGGGCTGAATGGGACTACTTCTGTTCCTGTGTTACAGGCTCGAGGGGCTGAATGGGCCTACGCCTGTTCCTGTGTAACAGGCTCGAGGGGCTGAATGGTCCTCCTCCTGTTCCTGTGTAACAGGCTTGAGGGGCTGAATGGGCCTACTCCTGTTCCTGTGCAACAGGTTCGAGGGGCTGAATGGGCCTGCTCCTGTTCCTGTGTAACAGGTTCGAGGGGCTGTATAAGCCTCCTCCTGTTCCTGTGTAACGGGCTCGAGGAGCTGAATGGGCCTCCTGTTCCTGTGTAACAGGCTATTGGGGGCTGAATGGCCTCCTCCTGTTCCTGTGTAACAGGATCGAGGGGCTGAATGGGCCTTCTCCTGTTCATGTGTAACAGGCTCGACTGGCTGAATGGCTTCCTCATGTTCCTGTATAACAGGTTTGAGGGGCTGAATGGGCCTCCTCCTGTTCCTGTGTAACAGGCTCGAGGGGCTGAATGGCCTCCTCATGTTCCTGTGTAACAGGCTCGAGGGGCTGAATGGCCTCCTCCTGTTCCTGTGTAACAGGCTCGAGGGGTGAATGGGCCTCCGCCTGTTCCTGTGTAACAGGCTCGAGGGGCTGAATGGGCCGCCTCCTGTTCCTGTGTAATGGGTTCGAGGGCCTGAATGGGCCTCCTCCTGATCCTGTGTAACTTGCTTGAGTGGCTGAATGGGCCTCCTGTTCCTGTGTAATGGGCTCGAGGGGCTGAATGGGCCTCCTCCTGTTCTTGTGTCATGGGTTCGAGGGGCTGAATGGGCCTCCTCCTGATCCTGTGTAACTTGCTTGAGTGGCTGAATGGGCCTCCTGTTCCTGTGTAATGGGCTTGAGGGGCTGAATGGGCCTCCTCCTCTTCCTGTGTAACAGGCTCGAGGGGCTGAATGAGACTCCTCCTGCTCCTGTTTACAGGGATCAAGGGCCCAATAAACCTCCTAATGTTCCTGTGTAACAGGCTCGCGGGGCTGAATGAGCCTCCTCCTGTTCCTGTTTAATAGGCTCGAGGGGCTGAATGGGACTCCTGTTCCGATGTAAGAGGCTCGAGGGACTGAATGGGCCTTAGATTCCTGTGTAACAGGCTCGAGGGGCTGAATGGGCCTCTGACTGTTCCTGTGTAACAGGCTCGAGGGGCTGAATGGGCCTCCTCCTGTTCCTGTGTAACAGGATCGAGGGGCTGAATGGCCTCCTCCTGTTCCTGTGTAACAGGCTCGAGGGGCTGAATGGGCCTCCTCCTGCTCCTGTTTACAGGGATCAAGGGCCCAATAAGCCTCCTACTGTTCCTGTGTAACAGTCTCGCGGGGCTGAATGAGCCTCCTCCTGTTCCTGTTTAACAGGCTCGAGGGGCTGAATGGGCCTCCTGTTCCTGTGTAACAGGCTCGAGTGGCTGAATGGGCCATCTCCTGCTCCTGTGTACAGGGATCGAGGGACTGAATAAGCCTCCTACTGTTCCTGTTTAACAGTCTCGCGGGGCTGAATGGGCCTCCTCCTGTTCCTGTGTAACAGGCCCGAGGGGCTGAATGGGCCTCCTCCTGTTCCTGTGTATCAGGCTTGAGGGGCTGAATGGGCCTCCTCTTCCTGTGTAACAGGCTCGAGAGGCTTAATGGGCCTCTGACTGTTCCTGTGTAACAGGCTCGAGGGGCTGAATGGGCCCACTTCTGTTCCTGTGTAACAAGCTCGAGGGGCTGAATGGGCCTACTCCTGTTCCTCTGTAACAGGCTCGAGGGGCTGAATGGGCCTCCTCCTGTTCCTGTGCAACAGGCTCGAGGGGCTGAATGGCCTCCTCCTGTTCCTGTGTAACAGGCTCGAGGGGCTGAATGGGCCTCCTCCTGTTCATGTGTAACAGGCTCGAGGGGCTGAATGGGCTCCTCCTGTTCCTGTGTAACAGGCTCGAAGGGTTGAATGGTCTCCTCCTGTTCCTGTGTAACAGGCTTGAGAGGCTGAATGGGCTCCTCCTGTTCCTGTGTAACAGGCTCGAGGGGCTGAATGGGCCGCCTCCTGTTCCTGTGTAATGGGTTCGAGGGCCTCAATGGGCCTCCTCCTGATCCTGTGTAACTTGCTTGAGTGGCTGAATGGGCCTCCTGTTCCTGTGTAATGGGCTCGAGGGGCTGAATGGGCCTCCTCCTGTTCTTGTGTCATGGGTTCGAGGGGCTGAATGGGCCTCCTGATCCTGTGTAACTTGCTTGAGGGGCTGAATGGGCCTTCTCCTGTTCCTGTGTAACAGGCTCGAGGGGCTGAATGAACCTCCTCCTGCTCCTGTGTACAGGGATCAAGGGCCCAATAAGCCTCCTACTGTTCCTGTGTAACAGGCTCGTGGGGCTGAATGAGCCTCCTGTTCCTATGTAAGAGGCTCGAGGGACTGAATGGGCCTTCGATTCCTGTGCAACAGGCTCGAGGGGCTGAATGGGCCTCCTGTTCCTGTGTAACAGGCTCGAGGGGCTGAATGGGCCATCTCCTGCTCCTGTGTACAGGGATCGAGGGACTGAATAAGCCTCCTACTGTTCCTGTTTAACAGGCTCGAGGCGCTGAATGGGCCTCCTCCTGTTCCTGTGTAACAGGCTCAAGGGGCTGAATGGGCCTCTTCCTGTTCCTGTGTAACAGGCTCGAGGGGCTGAATGGGCCTCCTCTTCCTGTGCAACCGGCTCAAGGGGATGAATGGGCCTCTGACTGTTCCTGTGTAACAGGCTCGAGGGGCTGAATGGGCCTACTTCTGTTCCTGTGTAACAGGCTCGAGGTGCAGAATGGACCTACTCCTGTTCCTGTGTAACAGGCTCGAGGGGCTGAATGGGCCTCCTCCTGTTCCTGTGTAACAGGCTCGAGGGGCTGAATGGCCTCCTCCTGTTCCTGTGTAACAGGCTCGAGGGGCTGAATGGGCCTCCTCCTGTTCATGTGTAACAGGCTCGAGGGGCTGAATGGGATCCTCCTGTTCCTGTGTAACAGGCTCGAAGGGTTGAATGGTCTCCTCCTGTTCCTGTGTAACAGGCTCGAGAGGCTGAATGGGCTCGTCCTGTTCCTGTGTAACAGGCTAGAGGGGCTGAATGGGCCTCCTCCTGTTCCTGTGTAACAGGCTCGAGGGGCTGAATGGGCCTACTCCTGTTCCTGTGTAACAGCCTCGAAGGGCTGAATGGGCCTCCTCCTCCTGTGTAACAGGCTCGAGGGGCTGAATGGGCCTCTGACTGTTCCTGTACAGCAGGCTCGAGGGGCTGAATGGGCCTACTTCTGTTCCTGTATAACAGGCTCGAGGGGCTGAATGGGCCGACTCCTGTTCCTGTGTAACAGGCTCGAGGGGTTGAATGGGCCTCCTCCTGTTCCTGTGTAACAGGCTCGAGGGGCTGAATGGTCCTCCTCCTGTTCCTGTGTAACAGGCTCGAGGGGCTTTATGAGCCTCCTCCTGTTCCTATGTAACGGGCTCGAGGAGCTGAATGAGCCTCCTGTTCCTGTGTAACAGGCTCGAGGGGCTGAATGGCCTCCTCCTGTTCCTGTGTAACATGCTCGAGTGTCTGAATGGGCCTCCTCCTGTTCATGTGTAACAGGCTCGAGGGGCTGAATGGCTTCCTCCTATTCCTGTATAACAGGTTTGAGGGGCTGAATGGGCCTCCTCCTGTTCCTGTGTAACAGGCTCGAGGGGCTGAATGGGGCTCTTCCTGTTCATGTGTAACAGGCTCGAGTGGCTGAATGGCCTTCTCCTGTTCCTGTGTAACAGGCTCGAGGGGTTGAATGGGCTCCTCCTGTTCCTGTGTAACAGTCTCGAAGGGGTTGAATGGTCTCCTCCTGCTCCTGTGTGACAGGCTCGAAGGGTTGAATGGTCTCCTCCTGTTCCTGTGTAACAGGCTCGAGAGGCTGAATGGGCCTCCTCCTGTTCCTGTGTAACAGGCTCGAGGGGCTGAATGGGCCTCCTCCTGTTCCTGTGTAACAGGCTCGAGGGGCTGAATGGGCCTCCTCCTGTTCCTGTGTAACAGGTTTGAGGGGCTGAATGTGCCTGCTCCTGTTCCTGTGTAACAGGCTCGAGGGGCTGAATGGGCCTACTCCTGTTCCTGTGTAACAGGCTCGAGGGGCTGAATGGGCCTCCTCTTCCTGTGTAACAGGCTCGAGGGGCTGAATGGGACTACTTCTGTTCCTGTGTTACAGGCTCGAGGGGCTGAATGGGCCTACGACTGTTCCTGTGTAACAGGCTCGAGGGGCTGAATGGTCCTCCTCCTGTTCCTGTGTAACAGGCTTGAGGGGCTGAATGGGCCTACTCCTGTTCCTGTGCAACAGGTTCGAGGGGCTGAATGGGCCTGCTCCTGTTCCTGTGTAACAGGTTCGAGGGGCTGTATAAGCCTCCTCCTGTTCCTGTGTAACGGGCTCGAGGAGCTGAATGGGCCTCCTGTTCCTGTGTAACAGGCTCGAGGGGCTGAATGGCCTCCTCCTGTTCCTGTGTAACAGGATCGAGGGGCTGAATGGGCCTTCTCCTGTTCATGTGTAACAGGCTCGACTGGCTGAATGGCTTCCTCATGTTCCTGTATAACAGGTTTGAGGGGCTGAATGGGCCTCCTCCTGTTCCTGTGTAACAGGCTCGAGGGGCTGAATGGCCTCCTCCTGTTCCTGTGTAACAGGCTCGAGGGGCTGAATGGCCTCCTCCTGTTCCTGTGTAACAGGCTCGAGGGGTGAATGGGCCTCCGCCTGTTCCTGTGTAACAGGCTCGAGGGGCTGAATGGGCCGCCTCCTGTTCCTGTGTAATGGGTTCGAGGGCCTGAATGGGCCTCCTCCTGATCCTGTGTAACTTGCTTGAGTGGCTGAATGGGCCTCCTGTTCCTGTGTAATGGGCTCGAGGGGCTGAATGGGCCTCCTCCTGTTCTTGTGTCATGGGTTCGAGGGGCTGAATGGGCCTCCTGATCCTGTGTAACTTGCTTGAGGGGCTGAATGGGCCTCCTCCTCTTCCTGTGTAACAGGCTCGAGGGGCTGAATGAGACTCCTCCTGCTCCTGTTTACAGGGATCAAGGGCCCAATAAACCTCCTAATGTTCCTGTGTAACAGGCTCGCGGGGCTGAATGAGCCTCCTCCTGTTCCTGTTTAATAGGCTCGAGGGGCTGAATGGGACTCCTGTTCCGATGTAAGAGGCTCGAGGGACTGAATGGGCCTTAGATTCCTGTGTAACAGGCTCGAGGGGCTGAATGGGCCTCTGACTGTTCCTGTGTAACAGGCTCGAGGGGCTGAATGGGCCTCCTCCTGTTCCTGTGTAACAGGATCGAGGGGCTGAATGGCCTCCTCCTGTTCCTGTGTAACAGGCTCGAGGGGCTGAATGGGCCTCCTCCTGCTCCTGTTTACAGGGATCAAGGGCCCAATAAGCCTCCTACTGTTCCTGTGTAACAGTCTCGCGGGGCTGAATGAGCCTCCTCCTGTTCCTGTTTAACAGGCTCGAGGGGCTGAATAGGCCTCCTGTTCCTGTGTAACAGGCTCGAGTGGCTGAATGGGCCATCTCCTGCTCCTGTGTACAGGGATCGAGGGACTGAATAAGCCTCCTACTGTTCCTGTTTAACAGTCTCGCGGGGCTGAATGGGCCTCCTCCTGTTCCTGTGTAACAGGCCCGAGGGGCTGAATGGGCCTCCTCCTGTTCCTGTGTATCAGGCTTGAGGGGCTGAATGGGCCTCCTCTTCCTGTGTAACAGGCTCGAGAGGCTTAATGGGCCTCTGACTGTTCCTGTGTAACAGGCTCGAGGGGCTGAATGGGCCCACTTCTGTTCCTGTGTAACAAGCTCGAGGGGCTGAATGGGCCTACTCCTGTTCCTCTGTAACAGGCTCGAGGGGCTGAATGGGCCTCCTCCTGTTCCTGTGCAACAGGCTCGAGGGGCTGAATGGCCTCCTCCTGTTCCTGTGTAACAGGCTCGAGGGGCTGAATGGGCCTCCTCCTGATCCTGTGTAACTTGCTTGAGTGGCTGAATGGGCCTCCTGTTCTTGTGTAATGGGCTCGAGGGGCTGAATGGGCCTCCTCCTGTTCTTGTGTCATGGGTTCGAGGGGCTGAATGGGCCTCCTGATCCTGTGTAACTTGCTTGAGGGGCTGAATGGGCCTTCTCCTGTTCCTGTGTAACAGGCTCGAGGGGCTGAATGAGCCTCCTCCTGCTCCTGTTTACAGGGATCAAGGGCCCAATAAGCCTCCTACTGTTCCTGTGTAACAGGCTCGTGGGGCTGAATGAGCCTCCTGTTCCTATGTAAGAGGCTCGAGGGACTGAATGGGCCTTCGATTCCTGTGCAACAGGCTCGAGGGGCTGAATGGGCCTCCTGTTCCTGTGTAACAGGCTCGAGGGGCTGAATGGGCCATCTCCTGCTCCTGTGTACAGGGATCGAGGGACTGAATAAGCCTCCTACTGTTCCTGTTTAACAGGCTCGAGGCGCTGAATGGGCCTCCTCCTGTTCCTGTGTAACAGGCTTAAGGGGCTGAATGGGCCTCTTCCTGTTCCTGTGTAACAGGCTCGAGGGGCTGAATGGGCCTCCTCTTCCTGTGCAACAGGCTCAAGGGGATGAATGGGCCTCTGACTGTTCCTGTGTAACAGGCTCGAGGGGCTGAATGGGCCTACTTCTGTTCCTGTGTAACAGGCTCGAGGTGCAGAATGGACCTACTCCTGTTCCTGTGTAACAGGCTCGAGGGGCTGAATGGGCCTCCTCCTGTTCCTGTGTAACAGGCTCGAGGGGCTGAATGGCCTCCTCCTGTTCCTGTGTAACAGGCTCGAGGGGCTGAATGGGCCTCCTCCTGTTCATGTGTAACAGGCTCGAGGGGCTGAATGGGATCCTCCTGTTCCTGTGTAACAGGCTCGAAGGGTTGAATGGTCTCCTCCTGTTCCTGTGTAACAGGCTCGAGAGGCTGAATGGGCTCGTCCTGTTCCTGTGTAACAGGCTCGAGGGGCTGAATGGGCCTCGTCCTGTTCCTGTGTAACAGGCTCGAGGGGCTGAATGGGCCTACTCCTGTTCCTGTGTAACAGCCTCGAAGGGCTGAATGGGCCTCCTCTTCCTGTGTAACAGGCTCGAGGGGCTGAATGGGCCTCTGACTGTTCCTGTACAGCAGGCTCGAGGGGCTGAATGGGCCTACTTCTGTTCCTGTATAACAGGCTCGAGGGGCTGAATGGGCCGACTCCTGTTCCTGTGTAACAGGCTCGAGGGGTTGAATGGGCCTCCTCCTGTTCCTGTGTAACAGGCTCGAGGGGCTGAATGGTCCTCCTCCTGTTCCTGTGTAACAGGCTCGAGGGGCTTTATGAGCCTCCTCCTGTTCCTATGTAACGGGCTCGAGGAGCTGAATGAGCCTCCTGTTCCTGTGTAACAGGCTCGAGGGGCTGAATGGCCTCCTCCTGTTCCTGTGTAACATGCTCGAGTGTCTGAATGGGCCTCCTCCTGTTCATGTGTAACAGGCTCGAGGGGCTGAATGGCTTCCTCCTATTCCTGTATAACAGGTTTGAGGGGCTGAATGGGCCTCCTCCTGTTCCTGTGTAACAGGCTCGAGGGGCTGAATGGGGCTCTTCCTGTTCATGTGTAACAGGCTCGAGTGGCTGAATGGCCTTCTCCTGTTCCTGTGTAACAGGCTCGAGGGGTTGAATGGGCTCCTCCTGTTCCTGTGTAACAGTCTCGAAGGGGTTGAATGGTCTCCTCCTGCTCCTGTGTGACAGGCTCGAAGGGTTGAATGGTCTCCTCCTGTTCCTGTGTAACAGGCTCGAGAGGCTGAATGGGCCTCCTCCTGTTCCTGTGTAACAGGCTCGAGGGGCTGAATGGGCCTCCTCCTGTTCCTGTGTAACAGGCTCGAGGGGCTGAATGGGCCTCCTCCTGTTCCTGTGTAACAGGTTTGAGGGGCTGAATGTGCCTCCTCCTGTTCCTGTGTAACAGGCTCGAGGGGCTGAATGGGCCTACTCCTGTTCCTGTGTAACAGGCTCGAGGGGCTGAATGGGCCTCCTCTTCCTGTGTAACAGGCTCGAGGGGCTGAATGGGCCTCTGACTGTTCCTGTGCAACAGGCTCGAGGGGCTGAATGGGACTACTTCTGTTCCTGTGTTACAGGCTCGAGGGGCTGAATGGGCCTACGCCTGTTCCTGTGTAACAGGCTCGAGGGGCTGAATGGTCCTCCTCCTGTTCCTGTGTAACAGGCTTGAGGGGCTGAATGGGCCTACTCCTGTTCCTGTGCAACAGGTTCGAGGGGCTGAATGGGCCTGCTCCTGTTCCTGTGTAACAGGTTCGAGGGGCTGTATAAGCCTCCTCCTGTTCCTGTGTAACGGGCTCGAGGAGCTGAATGGGCCTCCTGTTCCTGTGTAACAGGCTCGAGGGGCTGAATGGCCTCCTCCTGTTCCTGTGTAACAGGATCGAGGGGCTGAATGGGCCTTCTCCTGTTCATGTGTAACAGGCTCGACTGGCTGAATGGCTTCCTCATGTTCCTGTATAACAGGTTTGAGGGGCTGAATGGGCCTCCTCCTGTTCCTGTGTAACAGGCTCGAGGGGCTGAATGGCCTCCTCCTGTTCCTGTGTAACAGGCTCGAGGGGCTGAATGGCCTCCTCCTGTTCCTGTGTAACAGGCTCGAGGGGTGAATGGGCCTCCGCCTGTTCCTGTGTAACAGGCTCGAGGGGCTGAATGGGCCGCCTCCTGTTCCTGTGTAATGGGTTCGAGGGCCTGAATGGGCCTCCTCCTGATCCTGTGTAACTTGCTTGAGTGGCTGAATGGGCCTCCTGTTCCTGTGTAATGGGCTCGAGGGGCTGAATGGGCCTCCTCCTGTTCTTGTGTCATGGGTTCGAGGGGCTGAATGGGCCTCCTGATCCTGTGTAACTTGCTTGAGGGGCTGAATGGGCCTCCTCCTCTTCCTGTGTAACAGGCTCGAGGGGCTGAATGAGACTCCTCCTGCTCCTGTTTACAGGGATCAAGGGCCCAATAAACCTCCTAATGTTCCTGTGTAACAGGCTCGCGGGGCTGAATGAGCCTCCTCCTGTTCCTGTTTAATAGGCTCGAGGGGCTGAATGGGACTCCTGTTCCGATGTAAGAGGCTCGAGGGACTGAATGGGCCTTAGATTCCTGTGTAACAGGCTCGAGGGGCTGAATGGGCCTCTGACTGTTCCTGTGTAACAGGCTCGAGGGGCTGAATGGGCCTCCTCCTGTTCCTGTGTAACAGGATCGAGGGGCTGAATGGCCTCCTCCTGTTCCTGTGTAATAGGCTCAAGGGGCTGAATGGGCCTCCTCCTGCTCCTGTTTACAGGGATCAAGGGCCCAATAAGCCTCCTACTGTTCCTGTGTAACAGTCTCGCGGGGCTGAATGAGCCTCCTCCTGTTCCTGTTTAACAGGCTCGAGGGGCTGAATGGGCCTCCTGTTCCTGTGTAACAGGCTCGAGTGGCTGAATGGGCCATCTCCTGCTCCTGTGTACAGGGATCGAGGGACTGAATAAGCCTCCTACTGTTCCTGTTTAACAGTCTCGCGGGGCTGAATGGGCCTCCTCCTGTTCCTGTGTAACAGGCCCGAGGGGCTGAATGGGCCTCCTCCTGTTCCTGTGTATCAGGCTTGAGGGGCTGAATGGGCCTCCTCTTCCTGTGTAACAGGCTCGAGAGGCTTAATGGGCCTCTGACTGTTCCTGTGTAACAGGCTCGAGGGGCTGAATGGGCCCACTTCTGTTCCTGTGTAACAAGCTCGAGGGGCTGAATGGGCCTACTCCTGTTCCTCTGTAACAGGCTCGAGGGGCTGAATGGGCCTCCTCCTGTTCCTGTGCAACAGGCTCGAGGGGCTGAATGGCCTCCTCCTGTTCCTGTGTAACAGGCTCGAGGGGCTGAATGGGCCTCCTCCTGTTCATGTGTAACAGGCTCGAGGGGCTGAATGGGCTCCTCCTGTTCCTGTGTAACAGGCTCGAAGGGTTGAATGGTCTCCTCCTGTTCCTGTGTAACAGGCTTGAGAGGCTGAATGGGCTCCTCCTGTTCCTGTGTAACAGGCTCGAGGGGCTGAATGGGCCGCCTCCTGTTCCTGTGTAATGGGTTCGAGGGCCTCAATGGGCCTCCTCCTGATCCTGTGTAACTTGCTTGAGTGGCTGAATGGGCCTCCTGTTCCTGTGTAATGGGCTCGAGGGGCTGAATGGGCCTCCTCCTGTTCTTGTGTCATGGGTTCGAGGGGCTGAATGGGCCTCCTGATCCTGTGTAACTTGCTTGAGGGGCTGAATGGGCCTTCTCCTGTTCCTGTGTAACAGGCTCGAGGGGCTGAATGAGCCTCCTCCTGCTCCTGTTTACAGGGATCAAGGGCCAATAAGCCTCCTACTGTTCCTGTGTAACAGGCTCGTGGGGCTGAATGAGCCTCCTGTTCCTATGTAAGAGGCTCGAGGGACTGAATGGGCCTTCGATTCCTGTGCAACAGGCTCGAGGGGCTGAATGGGCCTCCTGTTCCTGTGTAACAGGCTCGAGGGGCTGAATGGGCCATCTCCTGCTCCTGTGTACAGGGATCGAGGGACTGAATAAGCCTCCTACTGTTCCTGTTTAACAGGCTCGAGGCGCTGAATGGGCCTCCTCCTGTTCCTGTGTAACAGGCTCAAGGGGCTGAATGGGCCTCTTCCTGTTCCTGTGTAACAGGCTCGAGGGGCTGAATGGGCCTCCTCTTCCTGTGCAACCGGCTCAAGGGGATGAATGGGCCTCTGACTGTTCCTGTGTAACAGGCTCGAGGGGCTGAATGGGCCTACTTCTGTTCCTGTGTAACAGGCTCGAGGTGCAGAATGGACCTACTCCTGTTCCTGTGTAACAGGCTCGAGGGGCTGAATGGGCCTCCTCCTGTTCCTGTGTAACAGGCTCGAGGGGCTGAATGGCCTCCTCCTGTTCCTGTGTAACAGGCTCGAGGGGCTGAATGGGCCTCCTCCTGTTCATGTGTAACAGGCTCGAGGGGCTGAATGGGATCCTCCTGTTCCTGTGTAACAGGCTCGAAGGGTTGAATGGTCTCCTCCTGTTCCTGTGTAACAGGCTCGAGAGGCTGAATGGGCTCGTCCTGTTCCTGTGTAACAGGCTCGAGGGGCTGAATGGGCCTCGTCCTGTTCCTGTGTAACAGGCTCGAGGGGCTGAATGGGCCTACTCCTGTTCCTGTGTAACAGCCTCGAAGAGCTGAATGGGCCTCCTCTTCCTGTGTAACAGGCTCGAGGGGCTGAATGGGCCTCTGACTGTTCCTGTACAGCAGGCTCGAGGGGCTGAATGGGCCTACTTCTGTTCCTGTATAACAGGCTCGAGGGGCTGAATGGGCCGACTCCTGTTCCTGTGTAACAGGCTCGAGGGGTTGAATGGGCCTCCTCCTGTTCCTGTGTAACAGGCTCGAGGGGCTGAATGGTCCTCCTCCTGTTCCTGTGTAACAGGCTCGAGGGGCTTTATGAGCCTCCTCCTGTTCCTATGTAACGGGCTCGAGGAGCTGAATGAGCCTCCTGTTCCTGTGTAACAGGCTCGAGGGGCTGAATGGCCTCCTCCTGTTCCTGTGTAACATGCTCGAGTGTCTGAATGGGCCTCCTCCTGTTCATGTGTAACAGGCTCGAGGGGCTGAATGGCTTCCTCCTATTCCTGTATAACAGGTTTGAGGGGCTGAATGGGCCTCCTCCTGTTCCTGTGTATCAGGCTCGAGGGGCTGAATGGGGCTCTTCCTGTTCATGTGTAACAGGCTCGAGTGGCTGAATGGCCTTCTCCTGTTCCTGTGTAACAGGCTCGAGGGGTTGAATGGGCTCCTCCTGTTCCTGTGTAACAGTCTCGAAGGGGTTGAATGGTCTCCTCCTGCTCCTGTGTGACAGGCTCGAAGGGTTGAATGGTCTCCTCCTGTTCCTGTGTAACAGGCTCGAAGGGTTGAATGGTCTCCTCCTGTTCGTGTGTCATAGGCTCGAGAGGCTGAATGGGCCTCCTCCTGTTCCTGTGTAACAGGCTCGAGGGGCTGAATGGGCCTCCTCCTGTTCCTGTGTAACAGGCTCGAGGGGCTGAATGGGCCTCCTCCTGTTCCTGTGTAACAGGCTCGAGGGGCTGAATGGGCCTCTTCCTGTTCCTGTGTAACAGGCTCGAGGGGCTGAATGGCCTCCACCTATTCCTGTGTAACAGGCTCGAGGGGCTGAATGGGCCTACGCCTGTTCCTGTGTAACAGGCTCGAGGGGCTGAATGGTCCTCCTCCTGTTCCTGTGTAACAGGCTTGAGGGGCTGAATGGGCCTACTCCTGTTCCTGTGCAACAGGTTCGAGGGGCTGAATGGGCCTGCTCCTGTTCCTGTGTAACAGGTTCGAGGGGCTGTATAAGCCTCCTCCTGTTCCTGTGTAACGGGCTCGAGGAGCTGAATGGGCCTCCTGTTCCTGTGTAACAGGCTCGAGGGGCTGAATGGCCTCCTCCTGTTCCTGTGTAACAGGATCGAGGGGCTGAATGGGCCTTCTCCTGTTCATGTGTAACAGGCTCGACTGGCTGAATGGCTTCCTCATGTTCCTATATAACAGGTTTGAGGGGCTGAATGGGCCTCCTCCTGTTCCTGTGTAACAGGCTCGAGGGGCTGAATGGCCTCCTCCTGTTCCTGTGTAACAGGCTCGAGGGGCTGAATGGGCCGCCTCCTGTTCCTGTGTAATGGGTTCGAGGGCCTGAATGGGCCTCCTCCTGATCCTGTGTAACTTGCTTGAGTGGCTGAATGGGCCTCCTGTTCCTGTGTAATGGGCTCGAGGGGCTGAATGGGCCTCCTCCTGTTCTTGTGTCATGGGTTCGAGGGGCTGAATGGGCCTCCTGATCCTGTGTAACTTGCTTGAGGGGCTGAATGGGCCTCCTCCTCTTCCTGTGTAACAGGATCGAGGGGCTGAATGAGACTCCTCCTGCTCCTGTTTACAGGGATCAAGGGCCCAATAAACCTCCTAATGTTCCTGTGTAACAGGCTCGCGGGGCTGAATGAGCCTCCTCCTGTTCCTGTTTAATAGGCTCGAGGGGCTGAATGGGACTCCTGTTCCGATGTAAGAGGCTCGAGGGACTGAATGGGCCTTAGATTCCTGTGTAACAGGCTCGAGGGGCTGAATGGGCCTCTGACTGTTCCTGTGTAACAGGCTCGAGGGGCTGAACGGCCTCCTCCTGTTCCTGTGTAACAGGCTCGAGGGGATGAATGTGCTCCTCCTGTTCCTGTGTAACAGGCTCGTGGGGTTGAATGGTCTCCTCCTATTCCTGTGTAACAGACTCGAGGGGATGAATGGGCTCCTCCTGTTCCTGTGTAACAGGCTCGAGGGGCTGAATGGCCTCCTCCTGTTCCTGTGTAACAGGATCGAGGGGCTGAATGGGCCTTCTCCTGTTCATGTGTAACAGGCTCGACTGGCTGAATGGCTTCCTCATGTTCCTGTATAACAGGTTTGAGGGGCTGAATGGGCCTCCTCCTGTTCCTGTGTAACAGGCTCGAGGGGCTGAATGGCCTCCTCCTGTTCCTGTGTAACAGGCTCGAGGGGCTGAATGGCCTCCTCCTGTTCCTGTGTAACAGGCTCGAGGGGTGAATGGGCCTCCGCCTGTTCCTGTGTAACATGCTCGAGGGGCTGAATGGGCCGCCTCCTGTTCCTGTGTAATGGGTTCGAGGGCCTGAATGGGCCTCCTCCTGATCCTGTGTAACTTGCTTGAGTGGCTGAATGGGCCTCCTGTTCCTGTGTAATGGGCTCGAGGGGCTGAATGGGCCTCCTCCTGTTCTTGTGTCATGGGTTCGAGGGGCTGAATGGGCCTCCTGATCCTGTGTAACTTGCTTGAGGGGCTGAATGGGCCTCCTCCTCTTCCTGTGTAACAGGCTCGAGGGGCTGAATGAGACTCCTCCTGCTCCTGTTTACAGGGATCAAGGGCCCAATAAACCTCCTAATGTTCCTGTGTAACAGGCTCGCGGGGCTGAATGAGCCTCCTCCTGTTCCTGTTTAATAGGCTCGAGAGGCTGAATGGGCCTCCTCCTGTTCCTGTGTAACAGGCTCGAGGGGCTGAATGGGCCTCCTCCTGTTCCTGTGTAACAGGCTCGAGGGGCTGAATGGGCCTCCTCCTGTTCCTGTGTAACAGGCTCGAGGGGCTGAATGGGCCTCTTCCTGTTCCTGTGTAACAGGCTCGAGGGGCTGAATGGCCTCCACCTATTCCTGTGTAACAGGCTCGAGGGGCTGAATGGGCCTACGCCTGTTCCTGTGTAACAGGCTCGAGGGGCTGAATGGTCCTCCTCCTGTTCCTGTGTAACAGGCTTGAGGGGCTGAATGGGCCTACTCCTGTTCCTGTGCAACAGGTTCGAGGGGCTGAATGGGCCTGCTCCTGTTCCTGTGTAACAGGTTCGAGGGGCTGTATAAGCCTCCTCCTGTTCCTGTGTAACGGGCTCGAGGAGCTGAATGGGCCTCCTGTTCCTGTGTAACAGGCTCGAGGGGCTGAATGGCCTCCTCCTGTTCCTGTGTAACAGGATCGAGGGGCTGAATGGGCCTTCTCCTGTTCATGTGTAACAGGCTCGACTGGCTGAATGGCTTCCTCATGTTCCTGTATAACAGGTTTGAGGGGCTGAATGGGCCTCCTCCTGTTCCTGTGTAACAGGCTCGAGGGGCTGAATGGCCTCCTCCTGTTCCTGTGTAACAGGCTCGAGGGGCTGAATGGCCTCCTCCTGTTCCTGTGTAACAGGCTCGAGGGGTGAATGGGCCTCCGCCTGTTCCTGTGTAACAGGCTCGAGGGGCTGAATGGGCCGCCTCCTGTTCCTGTGTAATGGGTTCGAGGGCCTGAATGGGCCTCCTCCTGATCCTGTGTAACTTGCTTGAGTGGCTGAATGGGCCTCCTGTTCCTGTGTAATGGGCTCGAGGGGCTGAATGGGCCTCCTCCTGTTCTTGTGTCATGGGTTCGAGGGGCTGAATGGGCCTCCTGATCCTGTGTAACTTGCTTGAGGGGCTGAATGGGCCTCCTCCTCTTCCTGTGTAACAGGATCGAGGGGCTGAATGAGACTCCTCCTGCTCCTGTTTACAGGGATCAAGGGCCCAATAAACCTCCTAATGTTCCTGTGTAAAAGGCTCGCGGGGCTGAATGAGCCTCCTCCTGTTCCTGTTTAATAGGCTCGAGGGGCTGAATGGGACTCCTGTTCCGATGTAAGAGGCTCGAGGGACTGAATGGGCCTTAGATTCCTGTGTAACAGGCTCGAGGGGCTGAATGGGCCTCTGACTGTTCCTGTGTAACAGGCTCGAGGGGCTGAACGGCCTCCTCCTGTTCCTGTGTAACAGGCTCGAGGGGATGAATGGGCTCCTCCTGTTCCTGTGTAACAGGCTCGTGGGGTTGAATGGTCTCCTCCTATTCCTGTGTAACAGACTCGAGGGGATGAATGGGCTCCTCCTGTTCCTGTGTAACAGGCTCGAGGGGCTGAATGGCCTCCTCCTGTTCCTGTGTAACAGGATCGAGGGGCTGAATGGGCCTTCTCCTGTTCATGTGTAACAGGCTCGACTGGCTGAATGGCTTCCTCATGTTCCTGTATAACAGGTTTGAGGGGCTGAATGGGCCTCCTCCTGTTCCTGTGTAACAGGCTCGAGGGGCTGAATGGCCTCCTCCTGTTCCTGTGTAACAGGCTCGAGGGGCTGAATGGCCTCCTCCTGTTCCTGTGTAACAGGCTCGAGGGGTGAATGGGCCTCCGCCTGTTCCTGTGTAACATGCTCGAGGGGCTGAATGGGCCGCCTCCTGTTCCTGTGTAATGGGTTCGAGGGCCTGAATGGGCCTCCTCCTGATCCTGTGTAACTTGCTTGAGTGGCTGAATGGGCCTCCTGTTCCTGTGTAATGGGCTCGAGGGGCTGAATGGGCCTCCTCCTGTTCTTGTGTCATGGGTTCGAGGGGCTGAATGGGCCTCCTGATCCTGTGTAACTTGCTTGAGGGGCTGAATGGGCCTCCTCCTCTTCCTGTGTAACAGGCTCGAGGGGCTGAATGAGACTCCTCCTGCTCCTGTTTACAGGGATCAAGGGCCCAATAAACCTCCTAATGTTCCTGTGTAACAGGCTCGCGGGGCTGAATGAGCCTCCTCCTGTTCCTGTTTAATAGGCTCGAGGGGCTGAATGGGACTCCTGTTCCGATGTAAGAGGCTCGAGGGACTGAATGGGCCTTAGATTCCTGTGTAACAGGCTCGAGGAGCTGAATGGGCCTCCTCCTGTTCCTGTGTAACAGGCTCGAGGTGCTGAACGGCCTCCTCCTGTTCCTGTGTAACAGGCTCGAGGGGATGAATGGGCTCCTCCTGTTCCTGTGTAACAGGCTCGTGGGGTTGAATGGTCTCCTCCTATTCCTGTGTAACAGACTCGAGGGGATGAATGGGCTCCTCCTGTTCCTGTGTAACAGGCTCGAGGGGCTGAATGGGCTCCTCCCGTTCCTATGTAACAGGTTCGAGGGGCTGAATGGGCTCCTCCTGTTCCTGTGTAACAGGCTCGAAGGGTTGAATGGTCTCCTCCTGTTCCTGTGTAACAGGCTCGAGGGGCTGAATGGGCTCCTCCTGTTCCTGTGTAACTGGCTCGAGGGGCTGAATGGGCCGCCTCCTGTTCCTGTGTAACAGGCTCGAGGGGCTGAATGGCCTGCTGCTGTTCCTGTGTAACAGGCTCGAGGGGCTGAATGGCCTCCTCCTGTTCCTGTGTAACAAGCTCGAGGAGCTGAATGGGTCTCTGCCTGTTCCTGTGTAACAGGCTCGAGGGGCTGAATGGGCCGCCTCCTGTTCCTGTGTAATAGGTTCGAGGACCTGAATGGTCCTCCTCCTGATCCTGTGTAACTTGCTTGAGTGGCTGAATGGGCCTCCTGTTCCTGTGTAATGGGCTCGAGGGCCTGAATGGGCCTCCTCCTGTTCTTGAGTCATGGGATCGAGGGGCTGAATGGGCCTCCTGTTCCTGTGTAACTTGCTTGAGGGGCTGAATGGGCCTCCTCCTGTTCCTGTGCAACAGGCTCGAGGGGCTGAATGAGCCTCCTCCTGCTCCTGTGTGCAGGGATCAAGGGCCCAATAAGCCTCCTACTGTTCCTGTGTAACAGGCTCGTGGGGCTGAATGGGCCTCCTCCTGTTCCTGTGTAACAGGCTCGAGGGGCTGAATGGGCCTACTTCTGTTCCTGCGTAACAGGCTCGAGGGGCTGAATGGGCCTACTCCTGTTCCTCTGTAACAGGCTCGAGGGGCTGAATGGGCCTCCTCCTGTTCCTGTGTAACAGGCTCGAGGGGCTGAATGGCCTCCTCCTGTTCCTGTGTAACAGGCTCGAGGGGCTGAATGGGCCTCCTCCTGTTCATGTGTAATTGGCTCGAGGGGCTGAATGGGCTCCTCCTGTTCCTGTGTAACAGGCTCGAAGGGTTGAATGGTCTCCTCCTGTTCCTGTGTAACAGGCTTGAGAGGCTGAATGGGCTCCTCCTGTTCCTGTGTAACAGGCTCGAGAGGCTGAATGGGCTCCTCCTGTTCCTGTGTAACAGGCTCGAGGGGCTGAATGGGCCTCGTCCTGCTCCTGTGTACAGGAATCGAGGGACTGAATAAGCCTCCTACTGTTCCTGTTTAACAGGCTCGAGGGGCTGAATGGGCCTCCTCCTGTTCCTGTGTAACAGGCTCGAGGGGCTAAATGGGCCTCCTCCTGTTCCTATGTAACAGGCTCGAGGGGCTGAATGGGCCTCCTCTTCTTGTGTAACAGGCTTGAGGGGCTGAATGGGCCTCTGACTGTTCCTGTGTAACAGGCTCGAGGGGCTGAATGGGCCTCCTCCTGTTCCTATGTAACAGGCTCGAGGGGCTGAATGGGCCTCCTCTTCCTGTGTAACAGGCTTGAGGGGCTGAATGGAATTACTTCTGTTCCTGTGTAACAGGCTCGAGGGGCTGAATGGGCCTACTCCTGTTCCTGTGTAACAGGCTCGAGGGGCTGAATGGGCCTCCTCCTGTTCCTGTGTAACGGGCGCGAGGAGCTGAATGGGCCTCCTGTTCCTGTGTAACAGGCTCGAGGGGCTGAATGGCCTCCTCCTTTTCCTGTGTAACAGTGTCGATGGGCTGAATGGGCCTCCTCCTGTTCATGTGTAACAGGCTTGAGGGGCTGAATGGCTTTCTCCTATTCCTGTGTAACAGGTTCGAGGGGCTGAATGTGCCTCCTCCTGTTCCTGTCTAAAAGGCTCGAGGGGCTGAATGGGCCTCCTCCTGTTCCTGTGTAACAGACTCGAGGGGCTGAATGGGCCGCCTCCTGTTCCTGTGTAACAGACTCGAGGGGCTGAATGGGCCTCCTCCTGTTCCTGTGTAACAGGCTCGAGGGGCTGAATGGCCTCCTCCTCTTCCTGTGTAACAGGCTCGCGGGGCTGAATGGGCCTCCTCCTTTTCCTGTGTAACAGGCTTGAAGGGCTGAATGGGCCTCCTCCTGTTCCTGTGTAACAGGCTCGAGGGGCTGAATGGGCCTTCTCCTGTTCCTGTGTAACACGCTCGAAGGGCTGAATGAGCCTCCTTCTGTTCCTGTGTAACAGGCTCAAGAGGCTGAATAGGCCTCCTCCTGTTCCTGTGTAAATGGCTCGAGGGGCTGAATGAGACTCCTGTTTCTATGTAAGAGGCTCGAGGGGCTGAATGGGCCTCCTATTCCTGTGTAACAGGCTCGAGGGGCTGAATGGGCCTCCTGTTCCTGTGTAACAGGCTCGTGGGGCTGAATGGCCCTTCTCCTGCTCCTGTGTACAGTGATCGAGGGACTGAATAAGCCTCCTACTGTTCCTGTTTAACAGGCTCGAGGGGCTGAATGGGCCTCCTCCTGTTCCTGTGTAACAGACTCAAGGGGCTGAATGGGCCTCCTGTTCCTGTGTCACAGGCTCAAGGGGCTGAATGGGCCTCTGACTGTTGCTGTGTAACAGGCTCGAGGGGCTGAATGGGCCTCCTCCTGTTCCTGTGTAACAGGCTCGAGGGGCTGAATGGGCCTCTGACTGTTCCTGTGTAACAAGCTCGAGGGGCTGAATGGGCCTCCTCTTCCTGTGTAACAGGCTTGAGGGGCTGAATGGAATTACTTCTGTTCCTGTGTAACAGGCTCGAGGGGCTGAATGGGCCTACTCCTGTTCCTGTGTAACAGGCTCGAGGGGCTGAATGGGCCTCCTCCTGTTCCTGTGTAACGGGCGCGAGGAGCTGAATGGGCCTCCTGTTCCTGTGTAACAGGCTCGAGGGGCTGAATGGCCTCCTCCTGTTCCTGTGTAACAGTGTCGATGGGCTGAATGGGCCTCCTCCTGTTCATGTGCAAGAGGCTTGAGGGGCTGATTGGCTTTCTCCTATTCCTGTGTAACAGGTTCGAGGGGCTGAATGTGCCTCCTCCTGTTCCTGTCTAAAAGGCTCGAGGGGCTGAATGGGCCTCCTCCTGTTCCTGTGTAACAGACTCGAGGGGCTGAATGGGCCTCCTCCTGTTCCTGTGTAACAGACTCGATGGGCTGAATGGGCCGCCTCCTGTTCCTGTGTAACAGACTCGAGGGGCTGAATGGGCCTCCTCCTGTTCCTGTGTAACAGGCTCGAGGGGCTGAATGGCCTCCTCCTCTTCCTGTGTAACAGGCTCGCGGGGCTGAATGGGCCTCCTCCTTTTCCTGTGTAACAGGCTTGAAGGGCTGAATGGGCCTCCTCCTGTTCCTGTGTAACAGGCTCGAGGGGCTGAATGGGCCTTCTCCTGTTCCTGTGTAACACGCTCGAAGGGCTGAATGGGCCTCCTTCTGTTCCTGTGTAACAGGCTCAAGAGGCTGAATAGGCCTCCTCCTGTTCCTGTGTAAATGGCTCGAGGGGCTGAATGAGACTCCTGTTCCTATGTAAGAGGCTCGAGGGGCTGAATGGGCCTCCTGTTCCTGTGTAACAGGCTCGTGGGGCTGAATGGCCCTTCTCCTGCTCCTGTGTACAGTGATCGAGGGACTGAATAAGCCTCCTACTGTTCCTGTTTAACAGGCTCGAGGGGCTGAATGGGCCTCCTCCTGTTCCTGTGTAACAGGCTCGAGGGGCTGAATGAGCCTCCTCCTGCTCCTGTGTGCAGGGATCAAGGGCCCAATAAGCCTCCTACTGTTCCTGTGTAACAGGCTCGTGGGGCTGAATGGGCCTCCTCCTGTTCCTGTGTAACAGGCTCGAGGGGCTGAATGGGCCTACTTCTGTTCCTGCGTAACAGGCTCGAGGGGCTGAATGGGCCTACTCCTGTTCCTCTGTAACAGGCTCGAGGGGCTGAATGGGCCTCCTCCTGTTCCTGTGTAACAGGCTCGAGGGGCTGAATGGCCTCCTCCTGTTCCTGTGTAACAGGCTCGAGGGGCTGAATGGGCCTCCTCCTGTTCATGTGTAATTGGCTCGAGGGGCTGAATGGGCTCCTCCTGTTCCTGTGTAACAGGCTCGAAGGGTTGAATGGTCTCCTCCTGTTCCTGTGTAACAGGCTTGAGAGGCTGAATGGGCTCCTCCTGTTCCTGTGTAACAGGCTCGAGAGGCTGAATGGGCTCCTCCTGTTCCTGTGTAACAGGCTCGAGGGGCTGAATGGGCCTCGTCCTGCTCCTGTGTACAGGAATCGAGGGACTGAATAAGCCTCCTACTGTTCCTGTTTAACAGGCTCGAGGGGCTGAATGGGCCTCCTCCTGTTCCTGTGTAACAGGCTCGAGGGGCTAAATGGGCCTCCTCCTGTTCCTATGTAACAGGCTCGAGGGGCTGAATGGGCCTCCTCTTCTTGTGTAACAGGCTTGAGGGGCTGAATGGGCCTCTGACTGTTCCTGTGTAACAGGCTCGAGGGGCTGAATGGGCCTCCTCCTGTTCCTATGTAACAGGCTCGAGGGGCTGAATGGGCCTCCTCTTCCTGTGTAACAGGCTTGAGGGGCTGAATGGAATTACTTCTGTTCCTGTGTAACAGGCTCGAGGGGCTGAATGGGCCTACTCCTGTTCCTGTGTAACAGGCTCGAGGGGCTGAATGGGCCTCCTCCTGTTCCTGTGTAACGGGCGCGAGGAGCTGAATGGGCCTCCTGTTCCTGTGTAACAGGCTCGAGGGGCTGAATGGCCTCCTCCTTTTCCTGTGTAACAGTGTCGATGGGCTGAATGGGCCTCCTCCTGTTCATGTGTAACAGGCTTGAGGGGCTGAATGGCTTTCTCCTATTCCTGTGTAACAGGTTCGAGGGGCTGAATGTGCCTCCTCCTGTTCCTGTCTAAAAGGCTCGAGGGGCTGAATGGGCCTCCTCCTGTTCCTGTGTAACAGACTCGAGGGGCTGAATGGGCCGCCTCCTGTTCCTGTGTAACAGACTCGAGGGGCTGAATGGGCCTCCTCCTGTTCCTGTGTAACAGGCTCGAGGGGCTGAATGGCCTCCTCCTCTTCCTGTGTAACAGGCTCGCGGGGCTGAATGGGCCTCCTCCTTTTCCTGTGTAACAGGCTTGAAGGGCTGAATGGGCCTCCTCCTGTTCCTGTGTAACAGGCTCGAGGGGCTGAATGGGCCTTCTCCTGTTCCTGTGTAACACGCTCGAAGGGCTGAATGAGCCTCCTTCTGTTCCTGTGTAACAGGCTCAAGAGGCTGAATAGGCCTCCTCCTGTTCCTGTGTAAATGGCTCGAGGGGCTGAATGAGACTCCTGTTTCTATGTAAGAGGCTCGAGGGGCTGAATGGGCCTCCTATTCCTGTGTAACAGGCTCGAGGGGCTGAATGGGCCTCCTGTTCCTGTGTAACAGGCTCGTGGGGCTGAATGGCCCTTCTCCTGCTCCTGTGTACAGTGATCGAGGGACTGAATAAGCCTCCTACTGTTCCTGTTTAACAGGCTCGAGGGGCTGAATGGGCCTCCTCCTGTTCCTGTGTAACAGACTCAAGGGGCTGAATGGGCCTCCTGTTCCTGTGTCACAGGCTCAAGGGGCTGAATGGGCCTCTGACTGTTGCTGTGTAACAGGCTCGAGGGGCTGAATGGGCCTCCTCCTGTTCCTGTGTAACAGGCTCGAGGGGCTGAATGGGCCTCTGACTGTTCCTGTGTAACAAGCTCGAGGGGCTGAATGGGCCTCCTCTTCCTGTGTAACAGGCTTGAGGGGCTGAATGGAATTACTTCTGTTCCTGTGTAACAGGCTCGAGGGGCTGAATGGGCCTACTCCTGTTCCTGTGTAACAGGCTCGAGGGGCTGAATGGGCCTCCTCCTGTTCCTGTGTAACGGGCGCGAGGAGCTGAATGGGCCTCCTGTTCCTGTGTAACAGGCTCGAGGGGCTGAATGGCCTCCTCCTGTTCCTGTGTAACAGTGTCGATGGGCTGAATGGGCCTCCTCCTGTTCATGTGCAAGAGGCTTGAGGGGCTGATTGGCTTTCTCCTATTCCTGTGTAACAGGTTCGAGGGGCTGAATGTGCCTCCTCCTGTTCCTGTCTAAAAGGCTCGAGGGGCTGAATGGGCCTCCTCCTGTTCCTGTGTAACAGACTCGAGGGGCTGAATGGGCCTCCTCCTGTTCCTGTGTAACAGACTCGATGGGCTGAATGGGCCGCCTCCTGTTCCTGTGTAACAGACTCGAGGGGCTGAATGGGCCTCCTCCTGTTCCTGTGTAACAGGCTCGAGGGGCTGAATGGCCTCCTCCTCTTCCTGTGTAACAGGCTCGCGGGGCTGAATGGGCCTCCTCCTTTTCCTGTGTAACAGGCTTGAAGGGCTGAATGGGCCTCCTCCTGTTCCTGTGTAACAGGCTCGAGGGGCTGAATGGGCCTTCTCCTGTTCCTGTGTAACACGCTCGAAGGGCTGAATGGGCCTCCTTCTGTTCCTGTGTAACAGGCTCAAGAGGCTGAATAGGCCTCCTCCTGTTCCTGTGTAAATGGCTCGAGGGGCTGAATGAGACTCCTGTTCCTATGTAAGAGGCTCGAGGGGCTGAATGGGCCTCCTGTTCCTGTGTAACAGGCTCGTGGGGCTGAATGGCCCTTCTCCTGCTCCTGTGTACAGTGATCGAGGGACTGAATAAGCCTCCTACTGTTCCTGTTTAACAGGCTCGAGGGGCTGAATGGGCCTCCTCCTGTTCCTGTGTAACAGACTCGAGGGGCTGAATGGGCCTCCTGTTGCTGTGTCACAGGCTCAAGGGGCTGAATGGGCCTCTGACTGTTGCTGTGTAACAGGCTCGAGGGGCTGAATGGGCCTCCTCCTGTTCCTGTGTAACAGGCTCGAGGGGCTGAATGGGCCGCCTCCTGTTCCTGTGTAACAGGCTCGAGGGGCTGAATGGCCCTCCTCCTGTTCCTGTGTAACAGACTCGAGGGGCTGAATGGGCCTCCTCCTGTTCCTGTGTAACAGGCTCGAGGGGCTGAATGGGCTCCTCCTGTTCCCGTGTAACAGGCTCGAGGGGCTGAATGGCCTCCTGTTCCCAATGACCCTACGTGAGTCGGTCAGTAGGGAATGGCTTATCACTGCACTGATCTCCTTCACCCTTCCCCCTCTGAGCCCAGGGACAATCAGTGTGTAGATTGTCAGAGTGTGAAATGGACGGGGGCTCCGTGAGCCACTCATAGCAGCTCAGTGAACATCTGAAGTGCGTTGCCTCAAGTGTTCAAAGGCCCATCACTGAACCAATTGCAACGCTCGTTGTAAATGCCGCAATTGGGCCCAGGAGGGGACGCGATTCGGGCAAGAATTCCTTTGTTCGACAGAATGAGCGCTACCTTCAACACAATGTCCACAGGTAGGCTCGGGTCACACAAACCCTTTCACAAACCCACCCTCACCTCCTCATCAATCCTTTCTCTGCAGTGGAAGAAAGAAAAGACTTGCATTTCGATAGCACCTCTCACCGCCTCAGGCCGTCCCAACGCGCTTCACAGCCGATGAAGCACAGGCACTGTTGGAAAGTAGAAACCCCTTTTTTGAGCGGGGTGTGAGGGGGGGCAGGGGGAATTGATTTATAGTTTTACTTAAAATAGTTGTAATGTAGAAAACACAGCAGCCAAAATTGTGCACAGCAAGCTCCCACAAACAGCAATGTGATAACGACCCAGATCAGCTGTTTTAGTGATGTTGGTTGTGGGATAAATATAGGCCCCAGGACACCGGGGAGAACTCCCAGGCTCGTCTTCCAATTGTGGCCGTGAGATCTTTTACATCCAACAGAAAGGGCAGACAAGGCCCCGGTTTAACATCTCACCTGAAAGTTGGCCCCTCCGACAGTGCGGCACTCCCTCAGAACTGCCCCTCCGACAATGCTTGACAAATCTTCGAGAATTTTTTGAGGATGTAACTTGTCGAGTGGACAAGGGAGAACCAGTGGATGTGGTGTATTTGGATTTTCAAAAGGCTTTTGACAAGGTCCCACACAAGAGATTAGTGTGCAAAATTAAAACACATGGTATTGGGGGTAATATATTGCTGTGGATAGAGAACTGGTTGGCAGACAGGAAGCAAAGAGTAGGAATAAAGGGTTCCTTTTCAGAATGGCAGGCAGTGACTAGTGGGCTACCGCAAGGTTGAGTGCTGGGACCCCAGCTATTTACAATATACATTAATGATTTAGACGAAGGAGTTGAATGTAATATTTCCAAGTTTGCAGATGACACTAAGCTGGGTGGCAGTGTGAGCTGTGAGGAGGATGTTAAGAGGCTGCAGGGTGACTTGAATAGGTTAGGTGAGTGGGAAAATGCATGGCAGATGCAGTATAATGTGGATAAATGTGAGGTTATCCACTTTGGTGGCAAAAACAGGAAGGCAGAATATTATCTGAATAGTGACAGATTAGGAAAAGGGGAGATGCAACGAGACCTGGGTGTCATGGTACATCAGTCATTGAAAGTTGGCATGCAGGTACAGCAGGCGGTGAAGAAGGCAAATGGTATGTTGGCCTTCATAGCGAGAGGATTTGAATATAGGAGCAGGGAGGTCTTACCGCAGTTGTACAGGGCCTTGGTGAGGCCACACCTTGACTATTGTGTACAGTTTTGGTCTCTTAATCTGAGGAAGGAGATTCTTGCTATTGAGGGAGTGCAGCGAAGATTCACCAGACTGATTCCCGGGATGGCAGGACTGACATATGAAGAAAGATTGGATCGACTAGGCTTATATTCACTGGAATTTAGAAGGATGAGAGGGGATCTCATAGAAACACATAAAATTCTGATGGGTTTGGACAGGTTAGATGCAGGAAGAATGTTCCAGATGTTGGGGAAGTCCAGAACCAGGGGACACAGTCTAAGGATAAGGGGTAAGCCATTTAGGACTGAGATGAGGAGAAACTTCTTCACTCAGAGAATTGTGAACCTGTGGAATTCTCTACCACAGAAAGTTGTTGAGGCCAGTTCGTTGGATATATTTAAAAGGGAGTTAGATATGGCCCTTATGGCTAAAGGGGTCAAGGGGTATGGAGAGAAAGCAGGAATGGGGTACTGAGGGAATGATCAGCCATGATCATATTGAATGGCGGTGCAGGCTCGAGGGGCTGAATGGCCGACTCCTGCACCTATTTTCTATGTTTCTATGACAGTGCAGCACTCGCTCAGTACTGTCCCTCAGACAGTGCGGCACTCCCTCAGTACTGCCCCTCCGACAGTGCGGCGCTCCCTCAGTACTGCCCCTCCGACAGTGTGGCTCTCTCTCAGTACTGCCCGTCCGACAGTGCGGCGCTCCCTCAGTACTGCCCCTCCGACAGTGTGGCTCTCCCTCAGTACTACACAGGGAGTGTCAGTCGGGGTTATGGGGTTCATGTCTGTGGAGTGGGGGGTTGAAAACTGTCACAGGACAGAGAGTGGAGAGCACCAGTTCAAACTGTCACAGGAGCATCCAGTCGTGCCCCGGTAACTGCCCCCAAAGGAAGTGGAGTGTGGGAAATTGCACTCCGCTTCCAGTGAGGGGTGGTAAGGCCAATTCTGCGGCGGGAGCAGGATTTCCATACTGGGGGGTAAAATTCCCTGCCCCAGAAGGTTACCGCCCCCAAGATGTGAGCCTGTGCGGGGAGGCAGAGGGAAGATGAGGGGAGACGGGGGCGGGGGATGGAGGGGAGAGTGGTGGAGGTGGGGGGCGGAGAAACCCAGGGCGGGGGACAGGAGGGGCCACATTGCAGCGAAGGTCTGGGGGGGCGAAGTGTGTTGGAGGGGCGGGCCTGGGGGCTCTGTGCCTCGGTGCGGGGAGTGTTCGGAGTGGGGTGGACGGGCTGACTGCGCAGATGGCGGTTGGTGGATGTGGTGTGGTTGGCATCGCGGGGGCGCGGCTCCGGGGTGGCCGGGGCTGGGGGCTCGACATCCGGGGGTGTTCGGCATTTGGGAAGGTTTCTGACGGGACGGGGCGGGTTGGGTGCGGGGGGAGTGTTCCCGGTGTTGGGTGGGTCCGGAGGTGGGGGGTGGGGCATGCTCTTGGGATGGGGGGGGTGGGCTGTTTGGGGCTGTGATTGGGAGAGACTTCTTCACTCGGGGAGTTGTTGGCCTGTGGTGTTCCCTGCCGCGGAGAGTTGTTGATGCCAGTTCATTGGATGTGTTCGGGGGGGAGTTGGATGTGGTCCTTGCGGCTGGGGGGGTCGGGGGGTGTGGAGGGGGCGTGGGGGGGGGAGGTGCTGGGGTGGGTGATCAGCCAGGATCATATTGAATGGTGGTGCAGGCTCGAAGGGCCGAATGGCCGACTCCTGCACCTATTTTCTATGTTTCTATGTTTCTATGAACCTGCAACCTTCAGACTCAGTGCTGAGAGAGTGCGAGCAATGGAGCCACGCTGACACAGAAGCCATGACTGAGAGAGACACTTGGCATCGCCGAGCCTATCTCCTTATTTCCTTCTTTCGTTCCCTTTTCTTCAGCGAGGTCACGGTGCTGGACCTGTGACATCGAGCGAGGTCAAAGGTGAGCACTGCTGTCCAATCACAGCTCCAGCACTGAGAGCTGGACAAGCAATCCATCACGGGGTCAGCTACTCTGTTACACACAGCGACGTGTCTGGATATTCCTGCTGCTGTTGTGGAGTGAGCGAGGTCACTGGGTTGATGCACCTTGTCCTCCTGCAGTAACTCACCCTGATGCCACTGCCTTACCTGTGCGAATGCTTCAGAACATTTAATTAGACCCAGATAAACAGTCAAAAATTAACCGACCAATAATCTCACGGCGAACACACTTTCCTCAACCGATATTCTGCCCCAGTTGCAGCCTGTCCATCGAATGTACAGCACAGAAACAGGCCATTCGGCCCATCGGCTTCGTGCCGGTGTTTATGCTCCACACGAACCTCCTCCCACTCCTCTCCAACTCACGCCATCACCATATCGGGAACCAGGGACCATAGGATAAGGGGTCGGCCGTTTAGGACCGAGATGAGGAGAAACTTCTTCATTCAGAGGGTGGTGAATCTTTGGAATTCTCTGCCCCATAGGGCTGTGGAGGCTCAGTCTTTGAGTATATTCAAGGCTGAGATTGATAAATTTTTGGATATTAAGAGAATCAAGGGATGTGGGGATAGTGCAGGAAAGTGGAGTTGAGGTCGAAGATCAGCCATGATCTTATTGAATGGTGGAGCAGGCTCGAGGAGCCCAATGGCCTCCTCCTGTTCCTATGTAACAGGCTCGAGGGGCTGAATGGGCCTCCTCCTGTTCCTGTGTAACAGGCTCGAGGGGCTGAATGGGCCTCCTCCTGTTCCTGTGTAACGGGGTGAGGGGCTGAATGGGCCTCCTCCTGTTCCTGTGTAACAGGCTCAAGAGGCTGAATGGCCTCCTCCGGTTCCTGTGTAACGGGGTGAGGGGCTGAATGGGCCTCCTCCTGTTCCTGTGTAACAGACTCGAGGGGCTGAATGGCCTCCTCCTGTTCCTGTGTAACAGGCTTGAGGGGCTGAATTGCCTCCTGTTCCTGTGTAACAGGCTCGAGGGGCTGAATGGCCTCCTCCTGTTCCTGTGTAACAGGCTCGAGGGGCTGAGTGGGCTCCTCCTGTTCCTGTGTAACAGGCTCGAGGGGCTGAATGGGCCTCCTCCTGTTCCTGTGTAACAGGCTCGATGGGCTGAATGGCCTCCTCCTTTCCTGTGTAACAGGCTTGAGGGGCTGAATTGCCTCCTGTTCCTGTATAACAGGCTCGAGGGGCTGAATGGCCTCCTCCTGTTCCTGTGTAACTGGCTCGAGGGGCTGAATAGCCTCCTCCTGTTCCTGTGTAACAGGCTCGAGGGGCTGTATGGCCTCCTCCTGTTCCTGTGTAACGGGGTGAGGGGCTGAATGGGCCTCCTCCTGTTCCTGTGTAACAGGCTCGAGGGGCTGAATGGCCTCCTCCTGTTCCTGTGTAACAGGCTCGAGGGGCTGAATGGGCCTCCTCCTCTGTTACAGGCTCGAGGGGCTGAGTGGGCTCCTGTTGCTGTGAACTCGAGGGAGACTTGAGTTGCCCATGGTCCGAATGCTGGCTGTTGATTTGCCATGCTGTTTGAATATAACTGGTTATATTACACCCCGAGGCAGTGATGTTCAATCAGCTCCGCAGTCACAATGAAGTGTAACAATTGCTCTTTCCCAATATGCGGCAGGCCCTAGTTACACCATCGCGGTTATCTGTCACCGACACCCAGCTATCCTCCGCCCCAGTGCGCTCACTAATAATAAAACCTCATCAACACCCAGATCTTGAGGCTAAAACACAAGGGAGGGGTGGCAGTGTCCGTGGATTGGGTGAGGCCTTGTCTTAGCAGCATTCTTACCGTCTGCAGAGTTCAATAAAACAGCAAGCACGCATTAATATCGCAGCTTTAACGTAGTGAAACATTCCCAGGTGCTTCCAGCCAGGCACAGGGGGCAGGGGACAGAACTTGGCCAAAGGAGCATCTTAATGTAGGAGACAGAGCAAAGAGGTTCAGGGAGGGTATTCCAGAGCTTCGGTCCTCGGTCGTTCAAGGCCCAGCACACCAGCCACCACACGGGCTTGACAGAGCTGGGTCTTGGTCCAGTGGCAAGGGTTAACCAGGACGACTGGAGACCAGCTCTGCTGCACGGACCTAGTGCACATACATATCGCAGTGTGGGCTGGTCCGTGCTGTCCCTGGGCCCTCTGCTCTCCTGGGCCCCGATCACATCGCTCTGCAATCTCTCGCCGCTCCTTCACCCCGACCTCGCCTCTCCTGCTGTGCCTGCGCACGCTCCAATCAGCAAACTGCGTTTTGGTGATGCCCAATCGGGTCACCCTCTTCACGACCGTCACCCTCTTGCAGCAGCTCGCGCTGCACCCTGCAGTGACAGGCTCCTGATCTGCCGCTCTCTCGTGTGAATTAGCAAGTCTTGGGTTCATAGACTCACTGCAGAGACTGAAGCCCATAATATAGGCCCACACTCCCAGTACTGAGGGAGCGCGCACTGTCGCAGGGACAGTTCCGGGACGAGCGCGCACTGTCGGAGAGGCAGTACTGAGGGAGCGCCGCATTGTCGGAGGGGCAGTACTGAGGGAGCGCGCACTGTCGGAGAGGCAGTACTGAGGGAGCGCCGCATTGTCGGAGGGGCAGTACTGAGGGAGCGCCGCACTGTCGGAGGGGCAGTACTGAGGGAGCGCCGCACTGTCGGAGGGGCAGTACTGAGGGAGCGCCGCATTGTCGGAGGGGCAGTACTGAGGGAGCACCGCACTGTCGGAGGGGCAGTACTGAGGGAGCGCCGCACTGTCGGAGGGGCAGTACTGAGGGAGCGTGCACTGTCGGAGAGGCAGTACTGAGGTAGCGCGCACTGTCGGAGGGGCAGTATTGAGGGAGTGCCGCAATGTCAGAGGGGCAGTACTGAGGGAGCGCCGCACTGTCGGAGGGGCAGAACTGAGGGAGTGCTGCACTGTCGGAGGGGCAGTACTGAGGGAGCGCCGCACTGTCGGAGGGGCAGTACTGAGGGAGCGCCGCACTGTCGGAGGGGCAGTACTGAGGGAGCGCGCACTGTCGGAGAGGCAGTACTGAGGGAGTGCTGCACTGTCGGAGGGGCAGTACTGAGGGAGCGCCGCACTGTCGGAGGGGCAGTACTGAGGGAGCGGCGCACTGTCGGAGGGGCAGTACTGAGGGAGTGCCGCACTGTCAGAGGGGCAGTACTGAGGGAGTGCCACACTGTCGGAGGGGCAGTACTGAGGGAGCGCGCACTGTCGGAGAGGCAGTACTGAGGTAGCGCGCACTGTCGGAGGGGCAGTATTGAGGGAGTGCCGCAATGTCAGAGGGGCAGTACTGAGGGAGCGCCGCACTGTCGGAGGGGCAGTACTGAGAGAGCGCCGCATTGTCGGAGGGGCAGTACTGAGGGAGCGCCGCAATGTCAGAGGGCCAGTACTGAGGGAGTGCCACACTGTTGGAGGGGCAGTACTGAGGGAGCGCCACACTGTCGGAGGGGCAGTACTGAGGGAGTGCCACACTGTGGGAGGGGCAGTATTGTGGGAGTGCCGCACTGTGGGAGGGGCAGTATTGTGGGAGTGCCGCACTGTCGGAGGGGCAGTACTGAGGGAGCGCCGCACTGTGGGAGGGGCAGTATTGTGGGAGTGCCGCACTGTCGGAGGGGCAGTACTGAGGGAGCGCCGCACTGTCGGAGGGGCAGTACTGAGAGAGCGCCGCATTGTCGGAGGGGCAGTACTGAGGGAGCGCCGCAATGTCAGAGGGCCAGTACTGAGGGAGTGCCACACTGTTGGAGGGGCAGTACTGAGGGAGCGCCACACTGTCGGAGGGGCAGTACTGAGGGAGTGCCGCACTGTCGGAGGGGCAGTACTGAGGGAGTGCCGCACTGTCAGAGGGGCAGTACTGAGGGAGTGCCACACTGTCGGAGGGGCAGTACTGAGGGAGTGCCGCACTGTCGGAGGGGCAGTACTGAGGGAGAGCCGCACTGTCGGAGGGGCAGTACTGAGGGAGCGCCACACTGTCGGAGGGGCAGTACTGAGGGAGTGCCGCACTGTCGGAGGGGCAGTACTGAGGGAGTGCCGCACTGTCGGAGGGGCAGTACTGAGGGAGCGCCGCATTGTCGGAGGGGCAGTACTGAGGGAGCGCCGCACTGTCGGAAGTATTTTTTTTCGGATGAGATGTTACACCAAGGCCTTGTCTGCCCTCTCAGGTGGATGTAAAAGATCCCATGGAACGATTTTGAAGAAGAGCAGGGGGAGTTCTCCCCGTTGTCCTGGGGCAATATTTATCCCTCAACCAACATCACTAAAACAGATTATCTGGTCATTATCACATTGCTGTCTGTGGGAGCTTGCTGTGCACAAATTGGCTGCTACATATCCCACAATATAACAGTGACTACACTCCAAAATGGCTGTGAAGCACTTGGGCAGTCCTGAGGTTGTGACAGCGGCTATAGAAATGGAAGTTCTTTAAGCTTAGCTTGTGGTGCGATAGGGAAGATTGTTTTGAAAGCAGCTGACTGCAGGCACACGTCTTTGATGTGAAATTACCCATTCCGTGGCAACATTTTCTGCTAAATTATAGTGGATCTATAAAAGAAATCCAGATCAGACAGTGGGATTGCTTGTCTGCTGTCTCAATACACCGATTGTGCTGGCTAAAACACACCCATTGATAGCTGTGTCGCCTGTGTTTCTTGCTGATTAGATTAGGTTTCACGGATTTCACATGGTGAAGTCACGAGGAGGCAACATTTAATTAGAGTGGCCTGCCTGATTTATGGAGGAGTCATATGACAAAAAAATAGTCATAAATATAGTTGAGCGGGAAAACATCCATCAGTGATGTGGACGCTCTCGCTGGTTAACCCAGGGCTCCGCATTATCCGGATTTCTGCTTAATTCACTCTCCCTGCTTCAATTCCCGTTGCCTTATTTAACACAAGCTTGTGGAACCTGACAATGAGCAATCGATCATTGGTTTCACCCAGACCCTGAACCCTTGGTGCAAGGCCATTTCTGTTCAGCCAATTATCTCCCTCGCCCAGTCCCGCCTCGCAAAAATCACATTGCTGGCCTGACCTTTCATAAATCACACTCTATCGCCAAATGAGCATCCCACTGAAGGTGATATCTCTGACAGACAGCGGGAGAATCTCAGGACAATCTGGTTCATCATCTTGACACGGCTGGGTGGTTTGACTTCACGATGAGGCATGATTACGGCTCCACATTCGACTGTTGTGATCTGATACCAACTCCATTACAAAGCTCAAAGTGTGGATTTCGCTTTATGCCATGCCAAATTACATTTATCATTTTTTTTTCATATAATGACTTTTTTCTGAGGTCATATCTGGACAGAGCGGGGAGGGAGGGATATAAAGTGAGAGCATTGCTAGGGAGCGTACCGATTCCAAGTCTGAACCTGTTTACTAGCCCTGTGTCGCCTGCCTGCTACTGCCAGGCCTACCTACAAGGCCCGTTTCCCGTAGCAACCTGGCTGTTAGTGCCACTTAAAACCCCAGCCAATTTTCTGCCACTTCCAACCGTATCTAACATGGCTTGGGTCTTGTTTTTATTCATAGAAACATAGAAACATCGAAAATAGGTGCAGGAGTAGGCCATTTGGCCCTCGTGCCTGCACCACCATTCAATAAAATCATGGCTGATCATTCACCTCAGTACCCCTTTCCTGCTTTCTCTCCATACCCCTTGATCCTTTTAGCCGTAAGGGCCATATCTAACTCCCTCTTGAATATATCCAATGAAGTGGCATCAACAACTCTCTGCGGCAGGGAATTCCACAGGTTAACAACTCTCTGAGTGAAGAAGTTTCTCCTCATCTTAGTCCTAAATGGCCTACCCCTTATCCTAAGACTGTGTCCCCTGGTTCTGGACTTCCCCAACATCGGGAACATTCTTCCTGCATCTAACCTGTCCAGTCCAGTCAGAATCTTATACGTTTCTATGAGATCCTCTCTCATCCTTCTAAACTCCAGTGAATACAGGCCCAGTTGATCCAGTCTCTTCTCATATGTCAATCCTACCATCCCGGGAATCAGTCTGGTGAACCTTCGCTGCACTCCCTCAATAGCAAGAATATCCCTCCTCAGATTAGGAGACCAAAACTGAACACAATATTCCAGGTGAGGCCTCACCAAGGCCCTGTACAACTGCAGTAAGATCGCCCTGCTCCGACACTCAAATCCTCTTGCTATGAAGGCCAACATACCATTTGCCTTCTTCACCGCCTGCTGTACCTGCATGCCAACTTTCAGTGACTGATGTACCATGACACCCAGGTCTTGTTGCACCTCCCCTTTTCCTAATCTGCCGCCATTCAGATAATATTCTGCCTTCGCGTTTTTGCCCCCAAAATGGATAACCTCACATTTATCCACATTATACTGCATCTGCCATGCATTTGCCCACTCACCTAACCTGTCCAAGTCACCCTGCAGCCTCTTAGTATCCTCCTCACAGCTCACACCGCCACCCAGTTTAGTGTCATCTGCAAACTTGGAGATATTACTGATACGTCCTTACTATACAGTATAAATGCACACGGGGCCCATGCTTGAGAGAAGGTCAGTCTGTGGCCTGTCCTTTATTCCTTCGCATTCAAGTGATGAGGGTGGGTAGAGCTTCTCCTTTTGTACCTGAAGGTCCAGGTTAGGAGTGTCTCCCACAAGTTCACCACCTAGTGATCATTGTTCTCACAGTGTATAACTTAGGTCAGATTATACATGGGTTACAATGCTGGTTGAATACATGACATCACCTCCCCCCCCCAAAGTCTTGTTGGGTTCACAGGTTAAGTCTCTCTGGTGGTATACGCTCCCTTGTAGAGCCCCTGAGTTGGGGCTCCAGTTGTTGGGCGCTGGCCTGAGTGTCTGCTATTTGCGGTGCCTCAGGCCTATCCGGACTGCCCACAGTGACTGAGCTCTCCTCCCTTTGATTCCAGTGTTCAGTCACCTGTGGTGGAGTGAACTCTATATCATGTTCTTACTCTGCTTCTTCTATGAGATTGCTGAACCTCCTTTTTGTTTGATCCACATGTTTGCGGCAGATTTGTCCACTGGTAAGTTTAACTACCAGAATCCTATTTCCCTCTTTGGCAACCACAGTGCCTGCGAGCCATTTGGGCCCTGCAGCATAGTTGAGAACAAGAATAGGGTCATTTACATCAATACATCGCGCCCGCGCATTCCTGTCATGGTAGTCATAGTGTGACTGGCGCCTGCTCTTGACAATTTATTTCATGGTGGGGTGTATAGGGGATAAACTGGTTTTGAGTGTCCTTTTCATTAGTAGCTCTGCGGGTGGAACCCCTGTGAGCGAGTGTGGTCGGGATCTGTAGGTCAACAGGAGGCGTGATAAGCGGGTTTGTAGGGAACCCCCTTGGATTCTGTTTGATTATCTGCACTGCTCGTTTTGCCTGGCCGTTTGAGGCCGGCTTGAACGGTGCTGTTCTGACATGGTTAATTCCATTGCCTGCCATGAAGTCCTGGAATTCAGTGCTTGTGAAGCACGGGCCATTGTCGCTGACCAAGACGTCCGGTAGAACGTGGGCGGCGAACATTGCCCGTAGACTTTCTACCGTGGCAGAGGATGTGCTTGAATTGAGAATGTCACACTCGATCCATTTGGAGTAAGCGTCTACTATAACCAAAAACATTTTTCCCATGAAAAGACCTGCGTAGTCCACATGAATGCGTGACGAAGGCTTGGCGGGCCATGGCCAGGGGCTAAGGGGGGCTTCCCTGGTGCATTGCCCAGCTGGGCACACGTGTTGCACCTGCGAACACAAAGTTCCAGGTCCACATTATCCCTGGCCACCAAACGTGTGACCTGGCAATTGCCTTCATCGTGACAATGCCCGGGTGCCCATTGTGGAGTTCTCTGATGAACACCTCTCTGCCCATCTGGAGCATGACTACGCGGTTTCCCCACAGTAGGCAATCGGCCTGAATCGAGAGTTCATCCCTGCGCCTGTGAAGTGGTTTAAATTCCTCAGGGCTGCCCAGTCCCCATTCAGGACACATTTCTTGACTAGAGACAATAGCGGGTCTCTATTTGTCCAGACTTTAATCTGACGGGCTGTCACGGGTGAGCCTTCGCTTCCGAAAGCTTCAACAGCCATGACCATCTCAGCACCATGCTCGGTAGCCCCCTCAGTGATGGCTATTGGGAGCCTGCTGAGTGCATCGGCGCAGTTTTCGGTGCCCGGTCTGTGCCAAATTGTATAGTCATAGGCGGCTAACGTGAGTGCCCACCTCTGTATGCGGGCTGATGCGTTTGCATTTATGGCCTTGTTGTCGGCCAAAAGGGACGATGGGGGTTTGTGATCTGTCTCCAGCTCAAATTTCCTGCCAAACAGGTACTGGTGCATTTTCTTTACCGCATATACACATGCGAGCACCTCCTTTTCTACCATCCCGTAGCCCCTTTCTGCCTGGGACAGACTCCTGGAGGCATAAGCTACCGGCTGTAATTGACCCCTGGCATTGACATGCTGCAACACACACCCGACACCATAGGACAACGCATCTCACGTTAACACAAGTTTCTTACATGGGTCATATAGCGCTAACAGATTGTTGGAATATAACAAATTGCGTGCTCTATCAAAAGCCCTTTCCTGGCTGTCCCTCCAGACCCATTCACGACCTTTGCGTAGGAGCACGTGTAGCGGCTCTAACAGCGTGCTCAATTTGGGAAGAAAGTTACCAAAATAGTTCAGGAGCTCCAGGAACGAACGCAGCTCCGTCGTGTTACGGGGTCCAGGTGCTCTCTGGATCGCTTCCGTTTTGGACGCAGTAGGGCTGATCCCGTCTGCTGCTACCCTCATCCCCAGGAATTCTACCTCTGGAGCTAGGAAGACACACTTTGCCTTTTTCAGTCGCAGCCCTACCCGGTCCAATCTGCGTAGCACCTCCTCCAGGTTGTGGAGGTGTTCTTCAGTATCGTAACCCGTGATGAGGATGTCGTCCTGAAAAACCACCGTCCCTGGAATCGACTTGAGGAGGCTTTCCATATTTCGTTGGAAGTTCGCGGCGGCCGAGCGAATCCCGAACGGACATCTGTTGTACTCAAACAACCCCTTGTGTGTCGTGATGGTGGTCAGCTTCTTCGACTCACTTGCCAGCTCCTGGGTCATGTAAGCTGAGATCAGGTCCAATTTTGAAAAAAGTTTGCCACCGGATAGCGTCGCAAAGAGGTCCTCCGCTCTCGGTAGCAGGTACTGGTCTTGGAGTGACACCCGATTGATGGCGGCCTTGTAATCACCACATATCCTGACCGACCCATCCGCCTTGAGCACCGGCACGATCTGGCTCGCCCAGTCACTGAATTCGACTGGCGAGATGATGCCTTCCCTCAGCAGGCGGTCCAATTCGCCTTCTATCTTTTCCCGCAGCATGTACGGCACCGCTCTGGCCTTGTGGTGTACTGGCCTGGCGTCCGGGTTTATGTGAATCACTACCTTGGCCCCGATGAAAGTGCCAATGCCGGGTTGAAATAATGAGTCAAATTTGTCTGTGAGCATGATACTCGCTCCACAGAGGAAATTGCATTGACATCGCCCCATTTCCAGTTCATGACAGCAAGCCAACTCCTCCCCAGTAGTGCGGGACCGTCCCCCGGGACAACCCAGAATGGCAACCTGTTCTCCGAATCTTTGTGAGTCACGACTACCGTGGCGCTGCCTAACACCGGAATTATCTCCTTTGTGCATGTCCGTAGCTGTGCATCAATCGGCGATAATTTTTGGCCTCCTGGCCTTGGACGCCCACAACTTTTCGAACTGTTTGATACCCATCAGGGACTGGCTGGCCCCCCGTGTCTAGCTCCATTGATACTGGGATGCCATTGAGGCGCACTTTAATCATTATCGGTGGCGTCCTGGTGTATGAACTATATACGTGCTCCACATGAACTCGCTGAACTTCAGCTTCCAGCGATTTCCCCCAGCGTTCATTTCTGAATTTCTGCAGGTATTTTGCTCATCTCTGCAAACTCCGGCTGAGTGTGTGCCTCCACGCCTCCACCATGAGCTGTTGTTGGAAACAAAAGGTCCCTTGCCAGTCGATCGTCCCTGACTGCCCCTGTGACTGTCCTTGAGTGCGTCATTAACAGGTGTTGATGGCCCCATTACTGGCCGCATTGTCGCTTGCAATGGCGTGAATCACCGTTCAGCTTGCCATTGTCTCTGTCGAACTCCCCCTCTGGGTTCGACTACATGTTGGGGAATGTCCGATTGCCCTTGTCTGCCTGGAGAACTGTGTGCTGCTTTAACAATGTTGAATCTCTGTCCCAACCATTCCTTAACACAGTACCTCTTGTCTGTTCTGCTAGTGGCCATGCTCGCGTGGTTTAAATCCCAGTTTCTCGTCGCCATTGATATGTCCTTACTATATAGTATAAATGCACATGAGGCCCATGCTTGAGAGAAGGTCAGTCTGTGACTTGTCCTTTATTCCATAACACTCAAGTGATGAGGGTGGGTGGAGCTTCCCCTTTTATACCCGAAGATCCAGGTTAGGAGTGTCTCCCACAAGTTCACCACCTTGTGGTCATTGTTCTCACAGTGTACAACTTAGGTCAGATTATACATGGGTTACAATGCTGGTTGAATACATGACAATTACATTCAATTCCTTCATCTAAATCGTTAATGTATATTGTAAAGAGCTGGGGTCCCAGCACTGAGCCCTGCGGCACTCCACCAGTCACTGCCTGCCATTCTGAAAAGGACCCGTTTATCCCGACTCTCTGCTTCCTGTCTGCCAACCAGTTCTCTATCCATGTCAGTACATTATCCCCAATACCATGCGCTTTAATTTTGCACACCAATCTCTTGTGCGGGACCTTGTCAAAAGCCTTTTGAAAGTCCAAATACACCACATCCACTGGTTCTCCCTTGTCCATTCTGCTCGTTACATCCTCAAAAAATTCTAGAAGATTCATCAAGCATGATTTCCCTTTCACAAATCCATGCTGATTTGGACCGATCCTGTCACTGCTTTCCAAATGTGCTGCTATTTCATCCTTAATGATTGATTCCAACATTTTCCCCACTACTGATGTCAGGCTAACCGGTCTCGAATTACCCGTTTTCTCGCTCCCTCCTTTTTGAAAAAGTGGTGTTACATTAGCTACCCTCCAGTCACTGGCAAGGCCGGCATTTATTGCCCATCCCTAATTGCCCCTTGAGAAGGTGATGGTGAGCCGCCTTCTTGAGCCGCTGCAGTCCGTGTGGTGAAGGTGCTCCCACAGTGCTGTTAGGGAGGGAGTTCCAGGATTGTGACCCAGCGACGATGAAGGAACGGTGATATATTTCCAAGTCAGGATGGTGTGTGACTTAAAAAGGGGGGCAGACAAAAGGCAGGTAACTATCGGCCGGTTAGTTTAACATCTGTAGTGGGGAAAATGCTTGAAACTATCATTAAGGAAGAAATAGCGGGACATCTAGATAGGAATAGTGCAATCAAGCAGACGCAGCACGGATTCATGAAGGGGAAATCATGTTTAACTAATTTACTGGAATTCTTTGAGGATATAACGAGCATGGTGGATAGCGGTGTACCGATGGATGTGGTGTATTTAGATTTCCAAAAGGCATTCGATAAGGTGCCACACAAAAGGTTACTGCAGAAGATATAGGTACGCGGAGTCAGAGGAAATGTATTCGCATGGATAGGGAATTGGCTGGCGAACAGAAAGCAGAGAGTCAGGATAAATGGGTCCTTTTCGGGTTGGAAATCGGTGGTTAGTGGTGTGCCACAGGGATCAGTGCTGGGACCACAACTGTTTACCATTAACATAGATGACCTAGAAGAGGGGACAGAGTGTAGTGTAACAAAATTTGCAGATGACACAAAGATTAGTGGGAAAGCGGGTTGTGTGGAGGACACAGAGAGGCTGCAAAGAGATTTAGATAGGTTAAGCGAATGGGCTAAGGTGTGGCAGATGGAATACAATGTCAGAAAGTGTGAGGTCATCCACATTGGAAAAAAAAACAGTAAAAGGGAATATTATTTGAATGGGGAGAAATTACAACATGCTGAGGTGCAGAGGGACCTGGGGGTCCTTGTGCATGAATCCCAAAAAGTTAGTTTGCAGGTGCAGCAGGTAATCAGGAAGGCGAATGAAATGTTGGCCTTCATTGTGAGAGGGATGGAGTACAAAAGCAGGGAGGTCCTGCTGCAACTGTATAGGGTATTGGTAAGGCCGTACCTGGAGTACTGTGTGCAGTTTTGGTCACCTTACTTAAGGAAGGATATACTGGCTTTGGAGGGGGTACAGAGACGATTCACTAGGCTGATTCCGGAGATGAGGGGGTACCTTATGATGATAGATTGAGTAGACTGGGTCTTTACTCGTTGGAGTTCAGAAGGATGAGGGGTGATCTTATAGAAACATTTAAAATAATGAAAGGGATAGACAAGATAGAGGCAGAGAGGTTGTTTCCACTGGTCGGGGAGACTAGAACTAGGGGGCACAGCCTCAAAATACGGGGGAGCCAATTTAAAACCGAGTTGAGAAGGAATTTCTTCTCCCAGAGGGTTGTGAATCTGTGGAATTCTCTGCCCAAGGAAGCAGTTGAGGCTAGCTCATTGAATGTATTCAAGTCACAGATAGATAGATTTTTAACCAATAAGGGAATTAAGGGTTACGGGGAGCGTGCGGGTAAGTGGAGCTGAGTCCACGGCCAGATCAGCCATGATCTTGTTGAATGGCGGAGCAGGCTCGAGGGGCTAGATGGCCTACTCCTGTTCCTAATTCTTATGTTCTTATGTTTTTATGACTTGGAGGGGAATGTGGAGGTGTTGTTGTCCTTATTCTTCGAGGTCGTGGGTTTGGCAGGTGCTGCCAAAGAAGCCTTGGCGCGTCTAACGTCGGAACAAATAAAAGAGGGTTGGGGAGGAGGCTGTTTGCTGAAACCGCGGTCACAGATTCGGAGCCTGCATAGCAATTCTTCGAACAGGCTCTACAGGCTAACGGGATCGGTGGGAGCGCTCCTTGTTCGCATGGGATTGGCGGCGATCGTGGCACTGGTAGTCCTCCAGCCTCACAACCGTCCAAGATCTCTGTAACCTTCTCCAGCCCCATAACCCTCCCAGATCTCTGTAATCTCCTCCTGCCTCACAACCCTCCCAGATCTCTGTAATCTCCTCCAGCCCCACAACCCTCCAAGATCTCTGTAACCTCCTCCAGCCCCACAACCCTCCCAGATCTCTGTAATCTCCTCCTGCCTCACAACCCTCTGAGATCTCAGTAACATCCTCCAGCCTCACAACCCTCCGAGATCTCTGTAACCTCCTCCAGCCCCACAACCCTCCCAGATCTCTGTAATCTCCTCCTGCCTCACAACCCTCTGAGATCTCTGTAACATCCTCCAGCCTCACAACCCTCCGAGATCTCTGTAACCTCCTCCAGCCCCATAACCCTCCCAGATCTCTGTAATCTCCTCCAGCCTCACAACCCTCTGAGATCTCTGTAACCTCCTCCAGCCCCACAGCCCTCCCAGATCTCTACCACAGAAAGTTGTTGAGGCCAGTTCATTCGATATATTCAAAAGGGAGTTAGATGTGGCCCTTACGGCTAAAGGGATCAAGGGGTATGGAGAGAAAGCAGGAGTGGGGTACTGAAGTTTCATGATCAGCCATGCTCATATTGAATGGTGGTGCAGGCTCGAAGGGCCGAATGGCCCACTCCTGCACATATTTTCTATGTTTCTATCTCTGTAATCTCCTCCAGCACCTCAACCCTCCCAGATCTCTGCATCTCTCCAATTCTGGCCTCTTGAACATCCCTGATTTCCACCATCGGTGGCCGTGCCTTCAGCTGCCTGGCCCTGAGCTCTGGAATTCCCTCCCTAAACCTCTCCGCCTCTCTCTCCTCCTTTAAGATGCTCCTAAAACCCACCTCTTTTACCCAGCTTTTGGTCACCTGCCCCAATATCTCCTTATGTGGCTCAGTGTCTTTGTCTGATAAAGCTTGTGTGAGGGGCCTTGGGATGTTTTACGACGTTAAAGGAGCTTTATAAATGTAAGTTGTTGTTGTTGGAGGGAAAACGTTTAAGGTGCTTTAACGGCCCTGATCGCCATTGTAAAAACAATTGTTGTGGTTGGTTAAGTTCCTTTGGGTAAAGGCCTGTGTTTCGCAGTAAGTATTGAGATCTCATGCTGACTGTGAGCAGTTGGGCATGGTGGGAATGGGGGAAAGGCGAATGGGGAATGGGGAATGGGGCACGGGGGAATGGGGGATTGGGGAATGGGGAATGGGGGAATGGGGGAATGGGGAACGGGGGAATGGGGCATGGGGGAAATGGGGGATTGGGGAATGGGGAACGGGGGAATGGGGGAATGGGGCACGGGGGAATGGGGGATTGGGGAATGGGGAATGGGGGAATGGGGAACGGGGGAATGGGGGAATGGGGAATGGGGCACGGGGGAAATGGGGGAATGGGGAATGGGGGAATGGGGAACAGGGAAATGGGGAATGGGGAACAGAGGGAATGGGGAATGGGGAATGGGGGGACTGGGGAATGAGGGAATGGGGGAATGGGGAATGGGGGGAATGGGGAACTGGGCAATGGGGGAATGGGGGAATGGGAAATGGGGGGACGGGGGGAATGGGGCAATGGGGAATGGGGGTAGGGGTAATTGCTGCCTGCCACGATGATGGAAGGACCTACAATGGACGCTGTCGGGCAGTCTGTCCCTCGACAGTTCCTGACACTGGCCCCACTGTTGGGCCTGTTACTGATCCTCCTGCACAGAGTCGCAGTCGGGCGCAGTCTGGCTGCATCGCCCAATAATGCGGGATAATTGTTTGATCCGCTGTGTCAGGGTGAAGTGAGGAGACAGCTAACCGAACTGGGCCGCCGTTAATCACAGGCCCAGCAGACAAGATAGCGACTTTATTAAAGATGATGTATCGTGTTGTTAGGTTGGCAAAGAGGGTCACCTTCAGTCACATCTGCCCCATGATGCATTGCCGGCTGCTTCCGACAAAATTAACGAGATGTAAAACTGATTGGACCTCGGTCTCACTCACCCCGGGGCACAAGGGCTGTGGAGAGTACTGAGCTGGGACGCCAGTAATCTCTCCCCGTTGCTCATGCAATTGTCAGCCTGCCTTACAGCAGCTGAATTATATATGTAACACATATATTTCTTTTAAGACCCTTTTTTCTTTGCGCATGCAATGGAGCCGATCCCTCTGGTGGGGGGGAGTCCAGAACAAGAGGGCTTCCTCTTCAAATTACAGCCCGGCTGTTCAGGGGTGATGTCAGCGAGCATTTCTTCACACACAGGGCCGTGGAAATCTGGAACTCTCTCCCTAAAAAGCTGTTGCAGCTGGGGGCCACTGGAAAATTTCTACCCTGAGGTTGATATTGTTTTGATTGGGTAAGGGTACTAAGGGTCACAGAACCAAGGCGGGTAGATGGAGTTAAGATACAGATCAGTCATGCTCTCATTGAATGGCAGAACAGGCTCGAGGGGCTGAATGGCCTCCTCCTGTTCCTGTGTAACAGACTCGAGGGGCTGAATGGCCTCCTCCTGTTCCTGTGTAACAGGCTCGAGGGGCTGAATGGGCCTCCTCTTGTTCCTGTGTAACAGACTCGAGGGGCTCAATGGCCTCCTCCTGTTCCTGTGTAACAGGCTCGAGGGGCTCAATGGCCTCCTCCTGTTCCTGTGTAACAGGCTCGAGGGGCTGAATGGCCTCCTCCTGTTCATGTGTAACAGACTCGAGGGGCTGAATGGCCTCCTGTTGAGAGGGGCAGGATTCGGGCCCACCAATTATGGGTAAGTGTGAAAATTATTTTTATATTTTGCCTGTGGAGCTAATACTGGTATTGTTGGTTCTCTGCTGACCTGAATCTCAATGGAAAACAAAATCTCTGACACCTGAGTGCAGATCGGAGCGAGGGAGACAGCGAGGGAGGGAGGGAGGGAGTGAGTAAGGGTGGGAGGAAGTGAGGGAGCGAGCGAGGGTGGGAGGGAGGGAGGAGGGAGTAAGGGAGAGCATGAGGGAGGGAAGGAGGGAGGGAGAGAGCGAGCTAGGGAGGGAGGGAGGGAGTGAGGGACAGAGCGAATGAGGGAGGGAGCAAAGGGGGGGGAGCTAGGGAGGAAGGGAGCTAGGGAGGGAGCGGAGAGCTAGGAGAGAGGGAGAGAGGGGGAGGAGTGAGGGAGGGAGTGAGTGAGAGAGTTAGGGAGGGAGTGAGGGAGAGAGCATGGGAGGGAGTGAGGGAGAGTGCTAGGAGAGAGGGAGGGAGTAAGGGAGAGAGCGAGGGAGGGAGTGAGGGAGAGAGTGAGGGAGGGAGGGAGGGGAGTGATAGGGAGGGAGTGAGGGGAGAGCTAGGGAGGGGAGGAGTGAGGGAGAGAGCGAAGAGGGAGGGAGTGAGGGAGAGAATTAGGGAGGGATGGAGAGGGAGGGAGCTAAGAGCGAGGGAGGGAGGGAGTGAGGGAGTGAAGGAGAGAGCGAGGGAGGGTACGTGGAGGGAGGCAGTGAGGGAGAGAGCTAGGGAGGGAGGGAGGTAGGGAGGGGAGAGTGAGGGAGGGAGCGAGGGAGGGAGGGAGGCAGTGAGGGAGAGAGCTAGGGAGGGAGGGAGGTAGGGAGGGGAGAGTGAGGGAGGGAGCGAGGGAGGGAGGGAGGGAGTGAGGGAGAGAACTAGGGAGGGAGAGAGCGAGGGAGGAAGTGAGGGAGAGAGCTAGGAGAGAGGGAGGGAGGGAATAAGGGAGTGAGGGAGAGATCGAGGGAGGAAGCGAGGGAGGGAGAGAGCTAGGGAGGGAGGGAGCGAGGGAGAGAGGGAGGGGAGAGCTAGGGAGGGAGGGAGTGAGGAAGAGAGCTAGGAGAGAGGGAGGGTGGAAGAGAACTAAGGAGGGAGGGAGCGAGGGAGGGATGGAGGAAGAGAGCTAGGAAGTGAGGGAAAGAGCTAGGGAGGGAGGGATGGAAGATCGGTGCCTCGTTCATCCTTCGCTCAGATTCACCGAAAATGCCCCTCTGTCAGTAAACTATTCCGGAGCAAGACTTCTCCCCGACTCCACAGGCATGACGATGTGCTCCTCTCGTCCTGGGCCCTCCCTTCCGGGTCTTCCCATCGAGTGACCGATGCCAGCGTTCCCCGAGTGGGCAGGTGAGGCCCGGGTTCTGAGCAGGAGGTTTTGGCTGAATGGTACTGATATATCCTGTTTACATTCAGTCATAGTCATAGGCAGAAATATCAACTCTAGGCCCAGGCTTTCAGGAGAGACTGAGGCCTTCAAATGAAGCAAATTCCTGGAACTCCCTCCCTAACAGCACTGTGGGAGCACCTTCACCACACGGACTGCAGCGGTTCAAGAAGGCGGCTCACCACCACCTTCTCACGGGCAATTAGGGATGGGCAATGTTATATATTTAATACTCTTATGAATAACTCCACGAGGTCTAGTATTGTACTTGAGCTGTTGTGACCTTAGTCCCATTTATTGTAACTCCAGAGTGAGGCACAGCATGGTGGGCAGCCTTTTATACTGGGCCCTGTACACCTATGAAGGTAACCCTCAGGTCTCCCACCGCAGTGCCCTCTGGTGGCACACCTTATGTGACTATACAGTGAGTATACATGGTCTACATACATGACATCACTTCCCCCCAAGTCTTTAATGCAAATTGACTGGTACATTGATGGTGACCTGGGTTTTGATCTTCCTGGTTGACCATTGGAGGGTCACTTCTAGCTTGGGTGGGTTGGTAGTGAGATTTGTTGCCAGTGGAGGTCCCCGTGGTTTCTGGTTGTGAGTCCATGACTACTCTATTCTCCCCCCCACACAGAGATCAGGCTAATGGCCCGTTACATGCAAGTTGCATTCAAGTTCATCACATGGGTTTTACATTTACATCTTGGTACATTTGTTGGGTGGATTACAGTTGCGTTTCTTTTTGTGTGGTACATTTACATGATCAGTCCAGGTATATCAGTACAGGTACACAAGGACAGTCTAGTTCCAGCACGGCCGGATGATATCTGGGTCGTCTGGTGGTGGTGCAGTGCTCCATGCTGGTGGGTCTGTGGGCGAGGTGAGCTCATTTTGCTCGAGTTGCCGGAACTCAGGGCTCTTGCCGTTACTCCTCGTGTCGGGCAGGCCCAAAGACAGCTGATGTGTCTGTGACCTCCCTGTCCTTTTCGTTTGCACAGTGCTCCTGCTGCTCCCTGGGGAGCGGTCTGAGCGAGTGAACATCTCGTCTAAGTGACGGTGGGGCTGCCTGGTCTTGTCTAGCAGTTCGCAGGGGCCTGCTGACTCGCTTTCCTTGTGGGCACTCGCTAGTTTGGGACTCTGGCTGGTCCAGGTCCCGTTCGGAGGAGCCGTTGCGGGTGACCCTTCGCTCTTGGGCATTGCCGTGGTGGTGAGTGGGTCTGTGGGCTGTACCTTTTCCACCCGGGTAGTGGGCGCCGGTAGCTGACTGCGAGCATAGGCGCAGTTTACTGTTTCTGGCCCGTGGTGGTTCATGCCGTCGGGTGCCTGCAATGTTAAACCGATCTGAGGCAGGGTATCGCTACCGGTGCCTCTGCTCTCCGGGGATCATTTACTCTGCGGCTTGTCGACTTCTGTCAGCTGTGGGGACACTTTATGATGCATCGTTCTGGTCCCGGGAACACAGGTTACAGCATTGGGTAGCCCGCTGGATCTATATACGACCGTTAGGTGTTCGCCCGCTACATTGGCTGATTGCAATTTGCACCCGACATCGCTCAACAACATTTTGCTCGTTACAGCTGGACTTGTACATTGGTTACCAATTTCAAGCAGTTCATTCAAAAATGGCGGGTTGCTGGCCTCCTTTAAAATGGCCTTACTACTTTTACCCCAATCGTCTTCCTTGCGTGGAACCACGTGTCATTGCTCCATTAGCGCTGCACCTCGTGGTTTGGACGGCATCTTTTCCCTGTCCATGATGTCGACTACCGCGATCTTCTTTCCCAGGAATTCTGCCACTGAAGCTGGGAAAGCGCCCTCGGATCCAATCTTCATCCCCAGGAATCCTGCCACTGAAACCGGGAAGGTGCGTTCTGATTGTCCCGGCCGGATCATCGCCACGCAGTCGTGATGAGCGATCTGTGCCTCGGGGGCTGCGCGGATCTGCTCTCCGGTGCCTGGTCCAACCGAAGGTGGGGGCTTGCTCTGCCTCTGAGCACGGGGGACATCGATCGCTGGAGGGATGAAGTCTTCCCAGTTCCAATGAATCTTCCCCATCCATCTTCTTCCAAGATTTGTTGGTTCATCACCTGAAACAATCCACGATGGTAAATTGTGCACCGCGCCATCATGGGATACATTTACATCCGCACTACCAACAACTGATATCAGTTCCTTGGTGTAGGTGCACAGCTTTGGCTGAACCGGGACCAGCTTGGGTCATTCAGCTTGATCATTCCATCGCCTCTCAAAGGCTTCCTGGCTCATTACTGACTGACTCGCCCCCGTGTCCACTTCCATGAAGACTGGAACGCCATTTATCTCGACTTCCATTATCACTGGAGGACAATCTGTGGTGCAGGTATATACTCCATACACTTCGCCCTGGGACTGAGCTGCCTCTCTAGCCACCTCCTTGTAATCCGCGCTGGATTCACAGCCATCTGCTGACTCCTCTTCTACGTGGTGAGTCACAGCTCTTTTGCACATTTGCTGGAGGTGGCCCTTTGTGCTGCAGCCTTTGCACACATAGTCTCTGAACCAACACTGATGAGCCCTGTGATTACCTCCGCAATGCCAGCATGGTGCTACTCGACTTACGTTTGCACCTCTCCGCGGACTCGGAGTTAAAGGACTCGGAGGCCTGTACGCTCTGCCCTGGGCAGATTCACGTTCAACAGTTCTGCCTGTGAAAGGCACCATTCTATTTACAGTACTTACCGGGTGTGAGTCCGGAGAGTGAGTCATCATCTGCTTGGAGCTGCAGCTTGAGGTCATGAACGTCTGGCTGATGCTGATGGCCTCCTGCAGAGTGACGGTGGTTTCAGCAGACAGTAGCCTGTGAAGAAGGGCCTCATGACCGATGCCAATTACGAAGATATCCAGCAACACATCGGCGAGGGATGCGCTGAATTGACACGGTCCTGCCAGCCTCCTGAGGTCGGTAGTGTACTTCGCGATTTCCTGGCCCTCGGGGCGGCGGTGTGTATAAAATCGATGCCTGGCCGTGAGGATGCTCTCCTTCGGTTTGAGTTGGTCCTGAATTAGCACTTTCAGCTCCTCGTATGACTTGGTCGTTGTTTTCTCCGGTGCGAACCGTAGACCGCGGGCCCACAACTGGTCAACAGGATAACTCTGTGATTATCTGCCAGCGTGGCCGGATCATCACCGACCAGGTCGTTTACTACGAAATATTGGTCGAGCCGCTCCGTAAAGGCTTCCCAATCTTCACCCTCTGAGAACTTTTCTAATGCACCAATGTTAATCATTTTTGCGTGAAAGTTCGTAATCTCGTCGCCAGTTGTTATGTCTTTAATACTCTTATGAATGACTCCACGAGGTCTAGTATTGTACCTGAGCTGTTGTGACCTTAGTCCCATTTATTGTAACTCCAGAGTGAGGTACAAGCATGGTGGGCAGCCTTTTATACTGGGCCCTGCACACCTGGGAAGGTGACCCTCAGGTCTCCCCCCGCAGTGCCCTCTGGTGGCACACCTTATGTGCCTATACAGTTAGTATACATGGTCTACATACAGGACAGGCAATAAATGCTGGGCATGCCAGCGACGCTTTAAACCGTAACCAATGTATGAATTCATTTCAAAGGAAACCATTCAGAAAACACAGTACTAGGAGGAGGCCCATTCAGCCCCTTGAGCCTGTTACCCAGGAACAGGAGGCCATTCAGCCCCTCCAGCCTGTTACACAGGAACAGGAGGCCATTCAGCCCCTCCAGCCTGTTACACAGAAACAGGAGGAGGTCCATTTAGCCCCTCGAGCATGTTACACAGGAACAGGAGGAGGCCATTCAGCCCCGCGAGCCTGTTACACAGGAACAGGAGGCCATTCAGCCCCTCCAGCCTGTTACACAGGAACAGGAGGCCCATTCAGCCCCTTGAGCCAGTTACACAGGAACAGGAGGCCATTCAGCCCCTCGAGCCTGTTACACAGGAACAGGAGGAGGCCATTCAGCCCCTTGAGCATGCCCAGTCTTTCAATCAGATCGTGGCTGACCTGCCCCAAAACCCAATCTCCTGCTTTTGCTTCCTATCCTTTGATACCTTTACCCAATAATAATAGTCACAGTCTTGAAGATTGCGACTGACGCCCAGCTTCCACAGCTTTGTGGGCGAGAATCCAATTTGAATTTGCAGATATCTTGAGGACTTTGATGGGCCTCTTCATAACAAAGTCCTATTGTCGCAATGTAACCCTAACTCTGGGATTTAATCAATACAGAAAGTAATCCCTTTATATTATGTGCCTGGATATCAGAATTACTGCACCAAACATCAAATCTCCTTAACACACTTCTTAAAATGTTCTGGGCTGGGGAAATCAGTTAATGGATTTTAAATGCTGGATTATATTCTTAAATATTCTCCCACGAAGGAAAGCATCATTTTAGCGAGTTGTTCCTTTAACTATTGCATGGATCGAGTGATGGGTTGCTGAGACACGCTAAGTCAGAGGGCTCAGGGCTGTGACTGCAGGATCCAGGGCTCACCTGTACACCCCTTCCCTGGAGATGCTGTCGGAGGTGCCATCTTTCGGATGAGACATTAAACCGAGGCTCCATCTGCTCTCTCAGGTGGGTTTAAAAGATCCCATGGCACTATTTTGAAAAAGAGCAGGGGAGTTCTCCTCGATGTCCTGGGGCCAATATTTATCCCTCAACCACCGTCACTACAACAGATGACCTGGGTCATTATCACTTTTCTGCCTGTGGGAGCTTGCTGTGCGCAATTTGCTGCGTTTCCTACATTACAACAGTGACTGCATTTCAAGAAATACCCTATTGGCTTTGGGACGTCCTGCGGTGGTGAAAGGCGCTATAGAAATGCGAGCTCTGTCAGGTGTTTTTATCTTTATACGGGAGGAACCTGAGCGCGTTACAGCTCGGGGGACTGGGCGACTCATTCAGCCCTGGTCTTCAGCTCACAGAGGCCTTCTCCGTCTGACCTTGGCGCTTGCCTTTGCCTGGCGACAGGCACGTCCCCCAGCCCGCATCGGCCCCTCGTTTGTCACTGTTAATATTGAATTTTCCAAACGTCAGTGCGGCCCATAAATCAATGGCTCGCTCTCCCTCGTGTCTCGGCCCTGCCTCACTCGCTCCTTCATTTTTTTTTAATAAGTCCCACTCTCCTTGTCACCCATCTTAAAGAAAAATGTATTTGTTCCCCTGGCCGCCCGCCATCATTTGTTTAGCCGGGTCGTTCGTTGCTGCTGACTGCTTATTCATCAGCACCTTCAGACCAAGAACCACCTCTCGCCTCGGGTGTTATTGCTCCATCTATCTCCTGCCGCAGATCAATGCCTCTTGCCTCCTCCTGCCTGCAGCCCCAAGATGAATTGGGAGGGAAGTCTGCAGTTTTCATTGATTCGTTAATGGATTAATCGCTCGGTTGGATCTATCATTACGCTACATGTATGTAACACGATCCAATACACAAAATATCAAGTGAAATAAAAGTGGCAGTTAAATCTACAATATTTATTCCTATTGGCAACTGCTCATGAAGATTGAGTGCAGCTGAGCTGTGTGGAATATGCTGATCAGACAGTAACTTGGCCTCGTTCTCGTCAACGCTGCTCCCTGCCGAGCCATTGCTGCTGGCTTCGCTCGGCCTCAGCATTTCAGGCACTTGGGCCGAAATATTAATCTGACGCTGTCGACCTTGAATGGTCTGCCCGTCCTCGGAGCCAAGCCTTGAGCTCACAGGCCTGCCTGTCTGTGAAATAAAAGCCTGCCCCAATCTCTGGTTAGGCCTCAGCCTGACTATCGTCTTCAATTCTGGGCCCCGCACGTCAGGAAAGATGTCAAGGCCTTGGAGTGGAGGGGGGGGGGGGGGGGGCGGGGGGGGCGGCAGAGGAGATTTACCGGAATCTCAGCAGGGTCGAGGGGGTTCAGTTATGTGGGGAGAGCTGGGGCTGTTCTCTGTAGAGCAGAGAAGGTTAAGGGGGGATTCAGTAGAGGTTCAAAATCACAAAGGGTTTTGATAGAGTAAATAAGGAGAGACGATTCCCAGGGGCAGGAGGCTCGGTAACCAGAGGGACACAGATTTAAGATCATCAGCAAAAGAACCCGAGGGGAGGTGAGGAGAATGTGTTTACGCAGTGAGTTGCTGTGATCGGGAACACGCTGCCTGAAAGGGCAGTGGGAGCAGATTCAATAGTAACTTTCAAACTGGGAATTGGATAAATACTTGAAACGGAGCAATTTGCCGGGCTGCGGGGAAAGAGCGGGGGTCGGAGGGGAGTGGGACTGAGTGGATCGCTCTGTCACAGAGCCAGCACAGGCTCGATGGGCCCAATGACCTCCTCCTGCACTGTAAGATTCTGTGGGCTGGAATTTCCTCTGGCTCACTGCCCGGTTTCTGGGCACTCCCTGTATTGGCCATTGTGGGCGCTAATCAGGTACGCGGAAAATCCCCCAGCTGAGTTACGTAGTGGTACTGAGGTACCGCGGGGCAGTGACCGCCGGCATACACCGTCCATACACCGCCCTGGCGCGATATTTGGCTCTGCGGCGACCGGTAGTTAAGTACTAATGAAATGCGCTCGAGGATCGGTGGAGCTGGGCAGTCGGTGAGTAGCTCTGCAATAAAAAGGTTAGTATTTGGTTTTTTACTCATTATTTTAAAAATGTGTTGTGGTGATTTAGTTTAAAAGGGTCTTGGGAATGTTTATTTTGATTTTTTAGGTGATGTTTTTTGAAAAATTATTTTTCTTGTTTTTCTGGTATTAGGCCCAACCGCAGCCTGGGGGTAAATTTATAGCGATTTTAAAAAATTTATTGCTCCTTTTATTTACGAACCACCCAACGACACTAAATTGCCACTTTTTCGCCCAGAACGGGGGGCAAGGCCCACGGTTTTTGCTGGGCGGATTTTTTTATTTTTGGGGGAAGTTTTCGCCGGCGATAATCTTCCCAATCTTAGCGGTGTTTTGGGCGGCGATCGGGTGCTGGCGGGCTGAGAGGGAATTCTAGCCCAATGATTCTATGACCCAGGAACAGGCCAGTCAGCCCAACCAGTTCATGCCGGCGTTTATGCCCCACTCGAGCCTCCTTCCGTCTTTTCTCATCTAAATCTATCAGCATAACCCTCTATTCCATTCTCCCTCATGTGCTTGTCCAGCCTCCCCTTAAATACATCGATACTATTCGCCACAACCCCTCCCTGTGGCAGCGAGTTCCACATTCTCATCCCTCTCTGGGTAAAGAGGTTTCTCCTGAATTCCCTGTTGGATTTCTGGGTGACTTTCTGATATTGATGGCCTCTAGTTATGCTCCTCCCCACAAGTGGAAACACTCTCTCTGTATCCACTCCATCAAAACCTTTCATCATTTTAAAGACCTCTATTAGGTCACCCCTCAGCTTTCTTCTTTTCAAGAGAAAGGAGACCCAGCCTGTTCATCCTTTCTTGATATATATACCCTCGCATTTCTGGTATCATCCTTGTAAATCTTCTCTGCACCCTCTCCAGTGCATCCATATCTTTTTTATAAAATGGCGACCAGAACTGTACGCAGTGCTCCAACTGTGGTCTAACCAAGGTTCCATACAGGTTTAGCATAACTTCCCTACTCTTCGAGTCCCACTTCCCACTTCAGAGACTTGAGCACAACAGCAGGCCGACACTCCCAGTGCCAGTGCGGAGCGATAGTGACCCTCAGGATGTTGGTGGTGGGGGATTCGGTGATGGTAACTGACCGTTGAGGGGAGGCGGTTAGGCGCTCTCTCATTGCCTGGCACTGTGTGGCTCGAAGGTCACTGGGCAGCTCGAGCCTGGATATTGCTGCGTGTGGGTGTGGAGTGATTCATTATCTGAGGGATTGAGAGTGGTGCTGAACACTGTACAATGACATCGAGCAAGGTGAGCGTGGTGTTACTAAAAAACATACGAAATAGGAGCAGGAGTCGGCCATTCGGCCCCTCGAGCCTGCTCCGCCATTCAATAAGATCATGGCTGATCATCGACCTCAACTCCACTTTCCGGCACTATCCCCATATCCCTTGATTCTCTTAATATCCAAAAATCTAACGATCTCTGCCTTGAATATACTCAAAGACTGAGTCTCCACAGCCCTCTGGGGCAGAGAATTCCAAAGATTCACCATCCTCTGAGTTAAGAAGTTTTTCCTCATCTCCGTCCTAAATGGCCGACCCCTTATCCTGAGACTGTGACCCCTGGTTCTAGACTCCCCAGCCCGGGGGAAACATCCTCCCTGTGTCTACCCTGTCAAGCCCTGTAAGAATTTTGTATGTTTCAATGAGATCACCTCTCATTCTTCTAAACTCTGGAGAGTATAGACCCATTCTACACAATCTCTCCTCACAGGACAATCCCTCCATCCCAGGAATCAATCTGGTGAACCTTTATGGCAAGTATATCCTTCCTTGGGTAAGGAGACCAAAACTGTGCACAATACTCCAGGTGTGGTCTCACCAGGGCCCGATATAATTGCAGTAAGACGACTTTACTCTTATACTCAAATCCTCCTGTAATAAAGGTCAACAGACCATTTGCTTTCTTAATGACTTGCTGTACCTACAGGTTAACTTTCAGTGATTGGTGTACAAGGACACCCAGGTCCCTCTGAACACTAACATTTCCCAATCTCTCACCATTTAAGAAAAATGGGGTACTTCACCTTTCAAGATATCTGTCACGCCTCTCGCACACCCACTGCCTCTACACCATTGAATCATCCTCAATGGTCTTTCAATCTTAAACTTTTCTTTGCACCCTTTATTGATAAGCAGCCTGGGAGCAGATCGAGAGAAGCACGTTGGCTCATACAATGCTGGACCTCACAGATAGGCATCGCAATGTCTGGCTGCAGGTTTAATGCGATAATGAGCTAATACAAGCAGGCCCTTTCAAACTCATATATTTTGGATATCAATCTCCCTTCACACCAGTTAGGTAACTCTTCGATTGCAAGTACCGCCCTCCGATAGCCTGTAAATTGATGAATGGAAAAGCCTAGGGATAATTATGAAATGAGATTTCTTTCCTAATGCTTTAGTAATGTTGTTAGAAGGACTATTACAGAACTGGAGTTGACAATTGTTAGTCAATTGAATTCCAAAAAGGTTTTCTGTGCTGAAGTGCCATTGTTAACAGAGGCCTGCAATCATAATAATAGCCACACCACCCAGAATCCTCACTCTTTCCTGGGGAATATTGAGCAGACCCGAAGGCCCCAAGCATCTCGAACTGCATTGCTGCTATTCCACAGCTACTTCCGAATAATGGTCAGCAAATGTGACCTCAATCCAGGTCGATTCCATCTCCAGTTTTCCATCTTTCTTCCTCGCTGTCTTCCAAGGGAGAATGGCATTAGGAAAGGACTCTGTAAATCATTGGGTGAAAAGTGTACATCAACAGACCACAGCCAATAACGCATGTTTTAATAGAAAATAATATTTATACAGAACCATGTTACGCCAAGAAAATGCCTCACAGCCCTTCACACACAATCAATCACTCCAGGGGTAGTCAGGGTTATGCAGACAAACACAGACGTCAATTTTGCACACAGCAAACTCCCGCAAACAGCGGTGAGATGAATGGTCAATCGCTGCTGGTGGTTTCATGGAATAAAGTTGACCAAGAACCAGAAGAACTCCTCTTCTCTTCATCCAAACAGTCATTCATGGAGTCAGCCATGGCCCAGGGGGCAGCACGCTCGCCTCTCAGCCAGAGGGTTGTGGGTTCAAGTCCCACTTCAGAGACTTGAGCACATAATTCAGGCCAACACTCCCAGGGCGGTACTGAGGGAGCGCTGCACTATCAGAGGGGCAGTACTGAGGGAGCGCTGCACTGTCGGAGGGGCAGTACTGAGGGAGCGCTGCACTGTCGGAGGGGCAGCACTGAGGGAGCGCTGCACTGTCGGAGGGGCAGTACTGAGGGAGCGCTGCACTGTCGGAGGGGCAGTACTGAGGGAGTGCCGCATTGTCGGAGGGGCAGTACTGAGGGAGTGCCGCACTGTCAGAGGGGCAGTACTGAGGGAGCGCCGCACTGTCAGAGGGGCAGTACTGAGGGAGCGCCGCACTGTCGGAGGGGCAGTACTGAGGGAGCGCTGCACTGTCGGAGGGGCAGTACCGAGGGAGTGCCGCATTGTCGGAGGGGCAGTACTGAGGGAGTGCCGCATTGTCGGAGGGGCAGTACTGAGGGAGTGCCGCATTGTCGGAGGGGCAGTACTGAGGGAGCGCTGCACTGTTGGAGGGGCAGTACTGAGGGAGCGCTGCACTGTCGGAGGGGCAGTACTGAGGGAGCGCCGCACTGTCGGAGGGGCAGTACTGAGGGAGTGCCGCATTGTGGGAGGGACAGTACTGAGGGAGTGCCGCACTGTCAGAGGGGCAGTACTGAGGGAGTGCCGCACTGTCGGAGGGACAGTACAGAGGAAGGCCCACTTCTGGTGCCCTGAAGCACAGCTAGAATTGCCCGCACTATTTATTATCCACTTGCACAGACTGGCGAGCTCCTTTCTCGTATTTCACTTGCCCGAGGTTTTGACGGGCGGCACCTCCTGCACATCGCCATGTTAGTGAGAGTTTCCGCCCCCCCCCCCCCCCCCCCCGGCATCTCTGCACTCACTACTTCCTGGTGCCTATAAAACAACGTTTACATGTGAATGGAACCTCATTTTCTCAAAGTACTTTCGCAGCCCTCTGGGCCTGAGCGTGCAGTACTGTCAGTCAGCACAGAGAGTGTGAGCAGATCAGTCGACAGACACCTGTCATAATTAAACTAATGGCTTTGAGAATTCAGTCTGATGTTGAATTTGTCTTGAAGCAGGAGCAGCACTGATTAAACTGCACCGCTGACAGTTAGTGATGAGCTGTTGGCCACGGAATCTCCAGAACTAGATTAGACTGGATCCTGGGCCCACACTTTCCCAGCATCTTGTCACAGACTGATCTAGCTGTTCCATCCGTGGCTCAGTGGGCAGCACTCTCGCCTCCGAGTCACAAGATGGTGTGATCAACCCCCACTCCAGAGACCTGAGCCCCAGAATCCAGGCTGACACTCCCAGTGCAGTACTGAGGGAGCGCCGCACTGTCGGAGGGGCAGTACTGAGGGAGCGCCGCCCTGTCGGAGGAACAGTACTGAGGGAGCGCTGCCCTGTCGGAGGGGCAGTACTGAGGGAGCGCCGCACTGTCGGAGGGGCAGTACTGAGGGAGCACCGCACTGTCGGAGGGACAGTACTGAGGGAGTGCCGCACTGTCGGAGGGGCAGTACTGAGGGAGCGTCGCACTGTCAGAGGGACAGTACTGAGGGAGTGCTGCACTGTCGGATGGGCAGTACTGAGGGAGCACTGCACTGTCGGAGGGGCAGTACTGAGGGAGCGCCGCACTGTCGGAGGGGTAGTACTGAAGGAGCGCCGCACTGTTGGAGGGGCAGTACTGAGGGAGCGCCGCACTGTCGGAGGGGCACTACTGAAGGAGCGCCGCACTGTCGGATGGGCAGTACTGAGGGAACGTTGCACTGTCGGAAGGGCCACTCTTCAGATGAGACATTAAACCGAGGCCCCGTCTGCTCTCTCAGGTGGACATAAAAGATCCCATAGCACTATTGAAAGAGCAGGGGAGTTCTTCTCATTTCCCTGGGCCAATATGTATCCCTCAACCAAAATCGCTAAAACAGACTGTTATGTTTAGAATAACTCCACAAGACTGAGTACTGTAAGCTAAAACTGATGTGACCTTAGTCTCTTTAATAAAACGCCAGAGTACCAAAGCAGCATGGCAGACAACCTTTTATACTGGCTTGCATGAGGTGTGCAGGTGACCCTTGGGTCTCCAACTGGTGCGCCCTCTAGTGGCAAGATTTACACAGTTATAATGTTTACATACATAACATCACTCCCCACCAAAGTCTTTGATACAAGTTATTTACAAGTTGAGGCGGTTCGGGGACCTTCGTTCCCTGGTTTTAACACCTGAATTAGAACCCTGGCATGGGTGAATTGGTTGGCCATTGCTACACTGCAGCGCGGCTGGTCTGACCGGACTGTTGGGCATGGTGGTTCATCCTTTTGATTGACAGCGAGGTCGATTGCTGGTTGGGTGTGTGTTGGTGGGTTGATGATGGTGATGTCCTCTTCAAGTTGTTCCTGGTTGTCAGTGAATTGCAGTTTGGTCTGATCCAAAAGTTTTCTGCATGTTTGTCCATTACCTAGTTTGACAATAAACACTCTATTCCCCTCCTTGACCAAGACAGTGCCAACAACCCATTTGGGACCATGACCGTAAGGACAAACACAGGGTCGTTAATATCAATGTTACGTGATACAGCTGCGCGATCGTGGTACATGTTTTGCCGGTGACACCGGGTTTCCACATGATCATTTAGATCCAGTGGACTGAGGAGAGCCTGGTTTTGAGTGCTCTCTTCATTAACAACGGTAAGCGAGTGGGGTCGCGTCCGGTAGCTGAGCAGAACCCGAGATAAACGGGTCTGCAGGGAGCCGTCCTTCACGCATTTCAAGCTCTGCTTGATAGTTTGGACTGCCCATTTCGCTTGACCGTTGGATGCGGGCTTAAACGGGGCAGACCTAACATGCTTGATGCCATTGCGGCTCATAAACTCATTGAATTCCGAGCTGGTGAAACATAGTCCATTGTCACTGACAAGGATGTCGGGCAAGCCATGGGTGGCGAACATGGCCCGGAGGCTTTCAATGGTGGCAGTGGACGTGCTGATGACATGATTACGCATTCAATCCATTTAGAGTAAACGACCACTACTACTAAGAACATCTTTCCTTGTAGGGAGCGAAATCTACGTGGATCCTGAACCACGGTTTGGAGGGCCATGACCACAGACTCAATGGAGCCTCCCTTGGTGCATTGCTCAACTGCGAGCAAGTGTTGCACTGGTGTATGCATGACTCCAAATCCGAGTCAATGCCAGGCCACCAAACGTTCGACCTGGCGATAGCCTTCATTATGACTATGCCTGGGTGGGTATTGTGTATGTCACCGATAAACATTTCCCCACCTTTTTTTGGCAAAGCCACGCGATTACCCCATAAGGGATAATCCGACTGGATGGACATTTCATCTTTACGTCGATGAAACGGCTTAATTTTATCTTGCATTTCCCCGGGAACAGCCGACCAGCTCCCGCTAAGTACGCAACTTTTTACAAGTGATAACATAGGGTCCTGGCTAGTCCAGGTCCTGATCTGGCGAGCCGTGACGGGTGACCCCTCGCTCTCAAAAACATCCATGACCAGTGGCAAGTCTGCGGGCTGTGCCATTTGCACCCCGGTGGTGGGTAATGGTAGCCGACTGAGGGCATCAGCACAGTTCTCAGTGCCTGGTCTGTGACGGGTTACATAGTCATACGCAGACAATGTTAGTGCCCAGCTTTGGATGCGGGATGAAGCATTGGTGTTTATACCTTTGCTTTCTGAAAACAATGAGTGGTTTGTGGTCAGTTTCAAGCTCGAACCAGAGTCTAAATAGGTATTGATGAATTTTCTTAACCGCGTATACGCATGCGAACGCCTCTTTCTCGACCATACTGTAGGCTCTTTCAGTCTTAGATAGACTTCTAGATGCATATGCAACCGGTTGCAGTTTGCCTGATACATTGGCTTGCTGTAACACACACCCAACCCCAAACAAAGATGCATCACAAGCTAGCACTCAACGTTTACACGGATCATAAAATACAAGTAACTTGTTAGAACATAGCAGGTTTCTGACCTTCTCAAAGACTGTCTCTTGAGATTTACCCCAAACCCAGTCGTCACATGTGCACTGGTTCCAGCAAAGTGCTCAACCCCGGTAGAAAGTTACCAAAATAGTTGAGGAGTCCCAGGAACGAACGCAGCTCCGTCACATTTTTTGGTCTGGGTGCATTCTTGATGGCCTCTGTCTTTGAGTCCGTGGGTCTGATGCCGTCCGCCGCAATTTTTGTCCCAAAATATTCGACCTCTGGCACCAGGAAAACACACTTGGAGCATTTCAGCCTGAGTCCCACTCTGTCCAGTCGACTTAGAACCTCTTCCAGGTTGTGCAGGTGTTCGATGGTGTCACGACCGGTGATCAAGATGTCGTCTTGAAACACAACAGTGCGCGGAACCGATTTCAACAGACTCTCCATGTTCCTCTGGAAAATGGCAGCAGCTGAGCGAATCCCAAAAGAGCATCTGTGGTATATAAACAGTCCTTTGTGCATGTTGATGCATGTCAATCTTTTCGAAGATTCATCCAGCTCCTGTGTCATGTAAGCGGAGGTTAGATCCAATTTGGTGAACGACTTCCCCCCCTGCTAACGTTGCGAACAGGTCATCTGCCTTGGATAGTGGATACTGGTCTTGTAACGAGACTTGGTTGATCGTTACCTTGTCATCTCCACAGATTCTGACCGTGTCATCGCTTTTCAACGCCAGAACAATTGGGCTGGCCCACTCATTGAACTCAACTGGCAATATGATTCCTTCTCGTTGAGTCCGTCCAGTTCGATCTCGACTTTGCACCTTGGCGCCTGTGAAGTTGCCGATGCCTGGTTCAAATAGCGACGGAAACTTGCTCAGCACTTGGGTGCACGGGGCATCATCCACTGAAGACAGTGCTTTGATGTCGTCTCAGTTCCATTGGATCTTTCCTAGCCAGCTTCTGCCGAACAGCGTTGGGCCATCGCCTGGTACAATCCACAGTGATAAGTCATGCACAGCTCCATCATACGATGCCTTCACTGCCGCACTGCCAATGACTGGTATGAGCTCTTTGGTGTAAGTGTGCAGCTTTGTATAAATCGGGCTCAGTTTGGGCCTTTGTGCCTTGTTGCCGCACAGTTTGTCAAAAACCTTCTGGCTCATAATTGACTGACTCGCCCCCATGTCCAACTCCATGGAAACTGGAATGCCATTTAATTTGACTTTCAGCATTACAGGAGGGCTCTTGGTAGTGAAGATGTGTACCCCATACACTTCTTCCTCGGCCTTGGGTTGAGTTGCCTCTCTTACTCGTTCTGTGTGATCCACTTCGGATCTACCATCTTCTGCCAACTCTGCCACATGGTGAGTCGCAGCATGTTTGCACATTCGCTGGAGGTGCCCCATTGTTTCGCAGCCTTTGCACATGCAGTGCTTGAATCGACATTGATGGGCTCTATGATTACCTCCGCAGCGCCAACATGTAGATTCGCATTCATGCCCCACGGCAGACTCTGAGTCATCCTAGGTCTTGCAGCTGCAGACGTGTAGGCCCTGCCATGTACAGTTCTGCCTGCTAACAGCGTTAGTACTTACCGGTAAGCTTCGATGCTGAGAAGATATCAGTTTAGTGTTATCGTTCGTGAACATGAAAGCCTGGGCTATCGTGATGGCCTTGCTCAGGTCTGGGGATTCGGCAGACAGCAGCTTGCAAAGAATGACCTCGTGGCCGATTCCAAGCACAAAAAAGTCCTGCAGCATTTCCCCCAAATATCCAGCAAAATCACAAGGTCCCGCAAGGCGTCTTAGGTCGGCGTTATAACTTGCCACGTCCTGGCCCTCGGAGTGATGGTGCGTATAGAAGTGATACCTGACCATTAAGATTCTCTCCTTCGGCTTGAGGTGTTCCCGAACCAGCGTACACAACTCTGCATATGTCTTTTCCGTTGGTTTCGTCGGTGCTAGCAGATGCTTGATGAGGCCGTATGTTGTAGACCCACAAACAGTGAGGAGAATCGCCCTGCGCTTGATCGCTTTATCGTCCGCATCCAGCTCGTTGGCCACGAAGTACTGGTCGAGACATTCAACGAAGGCTTCCCAATCATCACCCTCTACAAATCGCTCAAAAATACTAATGGCAGCCATAACAGCGTGAAAGTTCGTGATCTGTTACTCGTCGCCAATTGTTATGTTTAGAATAACTCTACAAGACTGAGTACTGTGAGTTTAAACTGATGTGACGTTAGTCTCTGTAATAAAACTCCAGAATGCCAAAACAGCATGGCAGGCAACCTTTTATACTGGCTTGCATGAGATGTGCAGGTGACCTTTGAGCCTCCAATAGGTGCGCCCTCTGGTGGCAAGTCTTACACAATTATAATGTTTACATACATAACACAGATTATCTATCATTATCACATTGCTGTTTTCGGGAGCTTGCTGTGCGCAGTTTGATGCCACGGTTCCCACATTAGAACAGTGACTACAATTCCTTAAAGTTCTTCAATGTCCTGAGGTGGTGAAAGGCGCTATCTAAATTGAAGACTTCCTTCCTTACAGGGAGCCCGTGACGGAAGGCAGCAATCGTTGAGTAAGAATCAGTTGTACTGTGTGTCCGATCTATCTCACTCCAGGACCTTTTTTTCGGAGGTGTGACGGATGAGAAATGTTCCATGTTGGCCCTCAAGCGCTCTGTGACATTGAAATGTGAGGCGATAGTAACGTTTAAGCCGAATAGAAATTCAGTTCCGACTGGTTGGGCTCCCGCGCTCTCGGCGGTCGTGGTGAATTCTGTCGGCGATCCCGGTGACATTGCCAGAGCCAGAGGCTGGAAGGCCGTGAATGGGTCAGGCCCGTGAGCAGCTGGTGCCCAGCGACTGTTGTCAGCGATAGTGCCGCCCGTCACACGGCACCTTGTAACACGGCCCAAATACCACCGTCATTCTCAGCACTGCCTGTTATTTATTGCAGCCTCCCCACTCACGCCTCCACTGCGATGACAGGAAGGAATACTTCAGATTTTGTACATTTTATCCTGGCTTTTGAAACCAAACGGGGCGATAAATCTTCCCGGAGCGAGTGCAGCTGCAAATGGGGAATGTTTATTCAACGGGAACTCACACAGCAATTGCTCGATAAACAGTCCTGACAGGGCGATGGAATACCCTGGGACTGAGGCTGTGGCCTAGCCAAGAGAAACAAGCTGGGCCTGAAAGGCGAGGCGGCGATGGGAATTGCTGGGTCATTAAGGAGCGGTGGGCAGATCTCACACACGGGCAAGTGGGCCCGCACTTTCATCACAGGCTTTGTGAACACGGGGAGCAGAGCTAGACTTTGAAAGTAGCCCAAGTTTTCTGTTCAAAAGTCACGGACACATTCATTGGCCCATAGTGGGGAGAGTCCAGAACACGGGAGCGTAGTCTTAGAGCCAAGCTGTTCAGGGCTGGTGTCAGGAAGCACTTCTTCACACCTTAGCCGAGGAAGGATATACGTGCCTTGGGCAAGATGTTAAACCAAGGCCCCGCCTGCTCTCTCAGGTGGATGTAAAAGATCCCACGGCACGATTGGAAGAAGAGCAGGAGAGTCCTATGAGGAGAGATTGTGTAGAACGGGCCGATACTGTCTGGGGTTTAGAAGAATGAGAGGTGATCTCATTGAAACAGACAAAATTCTTACAGGGATTGACAGGGTAGATGCAGGGAGGATGTTTCCCCCGGGCTGGGGAGTCTAGAACCGGGTCACAGTCTCAGGATAAGGGGTCGGCCATTTAGGACGGAGGTGAGGAGGAATTTCTTCACTCAGAGGGTGGTGAATCTTTGGAATTCTCTGCCCCAGAGGGCTGTGGATACTCAGTCTCTGAGTATATTCAAGGCTGAGATCGGTAGATTTTTGGGGTCTAGGGGAATCAAAGGATATGGGGCTAGTGCAGGAAAGTGGAGTTGAGGTCGATGATCAGCTATGATCTTATTGAATGGTGGAGCAGGCTCAAGGGACCGAATGGCCGCCTCCTGCTCCTACTTCTTATGTTCTTATGTTCAAAGGAAATCTGCAACTCTCTCCCCCAAAAAGCTGTTGAGGCTGGGGGTCAATTGAACATTTCAAAACTGATATTGATAGTTTTTTGTTGAGTAAGGGTATTAAGGGTGACGGAACTGTGATCTAAATGAATGGTGGAACAAGCTCGAGGGGCTGAGTGGCCTCCTCCTGTTCCTGTGTAACAGGCTTGAGGGGCTGAATGACCTCCTCCTGTTCCTGTGTAACAGGCTCGAGGGGCTGAATGGCCTCCTCCTGTTCCAATGCTCCAATGTTGGGAGCTGGGATTGTGTTCTCTGCAAGAGAAATATGTAGTGTAAATGATGTGAAGAGAAGGAAGATCTCGTCACTCCTTTAGCGACAGTCATTTATTCAGTGCGATTGGTAGGACGTGTCCACAAGTGTTTCATTGAACATGATTCAATTCTTTAAGGTGCCAGCTGTGGCTCAGTGGGCACAACTCTAACCTCTGACTCAGAAGGTCGTGGGTTCAAGTCTTGAGCCCATAATCCAGGCTGGCACTCCCAGTGCCAGTACTGAGGGAGCACCGCACTGTCTGAGGAACAGTACTGAGGGAGCGCCGCACTGTCGGAGGGGCAGTACTGAGGGAGCACCGCACTGTCTGAGGAACAGTACTGAGGGAGCGCCGCACTGTCGGAGGGGCAGTACTGAGGGAGCGCTGCACTGTCGGAGGGGCAGTACTGAGGGAGCGCTGCACTGTCGGAGGGGCAGTACTGAGGGAGCGCCGCACTGTCGGAGGGACAGTGCTGAGGGAGCACTACACTGTCGGAGGGGCAGTACTGAGGGAGCGCCGCACTGTCGGAGGGGCAGTACTGAGGGAGTGCCGCACTGTCGGAGGGGCAGTACTGAGGGAGTTCCGCACTGTCGGAGGGGCAGTACTGAGGGAGCGCCGCACTGTCGGAGGGGCAGTACTGAGGGAGTGCCGCACTGTCGGAGGGGCAGTACTGAGGGAGTGCCGCACTGTCGGAGGGGCAGTAATGAGGGAGTGCCGCACTGTCGGAGGGACAGTGCTGAGGGAGCGCTACACTGTCGGAGGGGCCGTACTGAGGGAGCGCTGCATTGTCGGAGGGGCAGTACTGAGGGAGCGCTGCACTGTCGGAGGGGCAGTACTGAGGGAGCGCTGCACTGTCGGAGGTCCTGTCTTGCAGATGAGACCTTAAACCGAGGCTCTGTCTGTTAAGTATGGAAGAACTCCACAAGACTGAGCACTGTAAGCTTAAACTGATGTGACCTTAGTCTCTTTAATAAAACTCCAGAGTACCAAAGCAGCATGGCAGACAACCTTTTATAATGGCTTGCATGAGGTGTGCAGGTGACCCTTGGGTCTCCAACTGGTGCGGCCTCTGGTGGCAAGATTTACACAGTTATAATGTTTACATACATAACATCACTCCCCACCAAAGTCTTTGATACAAGTTATTTACAAGTTGAGGCGGTTCGGGGCCCTTCGTTCCCTGGTTTTAACACCTGAATTAGAACCCTGGCATGGGTGAATTGGTTGGCCAATGCTACACTGCAGCGCGGCTGGTCTGACCGGACTGTTGGGCATGGTGGTTCATCCTTTTGATTGACAGCGAGGTCGATTGCTGGTTGGGTGTGTGTTGGTGGGTCGATGATGGTGATGTCCTCTTCAAGTTGTTCCTGGTTGTCAGTGAATTGCAGTTTGGTCTGATCCAAATGTTTTTTGCATGTTTGTCCATTACCTAGTTTGACAATAAACACTCTATTTCCCTCCTTGGCCAAGACAGTGCCAACAACTTATTTATGACCATGACCGTAATTAAGGACAAACACAGGATCGTTTACATCAATGTCACGCGATACAGCCGCGCGATCGTGGTACATGTTTTGCCGGTGACACCGGGTTTCCACAGGATCATTTAGATCCAGTGGACTAGGGAGAGCCTGGTTTTGAGTGCTCTCTTCATTAACAATTCTGCCGGGGGAACCCCGGTGAGCGAGTGGGGTCGCATCCGGTAATTGAGCAGAACCCGAGATAACCGGGTCTGCAGGGAGCCTTCCGTCACGCGTTTCAAGCTCTGCTCGATAGTTTGGACTGCCCATTCCACTTGACTGTTGGATGTGGGCTTAAACGGGCCAGACCTGACATGCTTGATGCCATTGCGGCTCATAAACTCGTTGAATTCCGAGCTGGTGAAACATGGTCCATTGTCACAGACGAGGACGTTGGACAAGCCATGGGTGGCGAACATGGCCCGGAGGCTTTCAATGGTGGCAGTGGATGTTCTGGATGACATGATTATGCACTCAATCCATTTAGAGTAAGCGTCCACTACCACTAAAAACATCTTTCCGAGAAAGGGGCCATCAAAATCTACGTGGATCCTGGACCACGGTTTGGAAGGGCATGACCACAGACTCAGTGGAGCCTCCCTTGGTGCATTGCTCAATTGTGAGCAAGTGTTACACTGGTGTACGCATGACTCTAAGTCCGAGTCAATGCCGGGCCACCAAACATGCGACCTGGCAATAGCCTTCATCAAACTATGCCTGGGTGGGTATTGTGTAGGTCATGTATAAATGTTTCTCTGCCTTTTTTTTGGCAAAACCACATGATTACCCCATAAGAGACAATCCAACTGGATGGACATTTCATCTTTGCATCAGTGAAACAGCTTAATTTCATCTTGCATTTCCCCGGAAACTTTTTACTAGTGATAGCACAGGGTCCTGGCTAGTCTAGGTCCTGATTTGGCGAGCCATGACGGGTGACCCCTCGCTCTCAAAAGCATACATTACAAGAAGCAAATCTGTGGGTTGCGCCATTTCCACCCCGGTGGTGGGCAATGGTAGCCGACTGAGGGCATCAGCACAGTTCTCCGTGCCTGGTCTGTGGTGGATTACATAGTCATAGGCGGACAATGTTCGTGCCCATCTTTGGATGCAGGACAAAGCATTGGTGTTTATAACTTTGCTTTCTGAAAACAGCAAAATGAGTGGTTTGTGGTCAGTTTCAAGCTCAAACTAAAGTCCAAATAGGTATTGGTGCATTTTCTTAACCCCATATACACATGCTAATGCCTCTTTCTCGACCATACTATAGGCTCTCTCAGCCTTAGACAGACTTCCAGACGCATATGCAACCGGTTGCAGTTTGCCTGATACATTGGTTTGCTGTAACACACAGCCGACCCTGTATGAAGATACATCACAAGCTAGCACTAATCGTTTACATGGGTCATACAGTTCTGGTCTTCTCAAAGGCTGTCTCTTGAGATTTACCCAAATCCAGTCGTCACCCTTACGTAGCAACATGTGCAACAGTTCCAGCAAAGTGCTTAACCCAGGTAGAAAGTTACCAAAATAGTTGAGGAGTCCCAGGAATGAACTGTGGTCTGGGTGCATTCTTGATGGCCTCTGTCTTGGAGTCCATGGGTCTGATGCCGTCCGCCGCAATCTTTCTCCCCAAAAATTCAACCTCTGGCGCCAGGACAACACACTTGGAGCATTTCAGCCCGAGTCCCACTCTGTCTAGTTGACTTAGAACCCCTTCCAAATTGTGCAGATGTTTGATGGTGTCACGACCGGTGATCAGGATGTCGTCTTGAAACACAACGGTGCGCGGAATCGATTTCAACAGACTCTCCATGTTCCTCTGGAAGATAGCAGCAGCCGAGCGAATCCCAAAAGGGCACCTATGGTATATAAACAGCCCTTTGTGCGTGTTGATGCATGTCAATCTTTTCGAAGATCCTGTGTCATGTAGGTGGAGGTTAGGTCCAACTTGGTGAATGGCTTCCCCCCCACCACTAACGTTGTGAACAGGTCATCCGCCTTGGGTAGTGGGTACTGGTCTTGTAACGAGACTCGGTTGATCGTTACCTTGTGGTCTCTGCAGATTCTGACCGTGCCATCGCTTTTCAACACCGGAACAATTAGACTGGCCCACTCGTTGAACTCGACTGCCGATATGATTCCCTCTCGTTGAAGTCTGTCCAGTTCGATCTCAACTTTCTCCCTCGTCATATATGGAACCGCTCGAGCCTTGTGATGAATGGGCCATGCATCAGGGACTAGATGGATCTGCACCTTGGCACCTGTGAAGTTGCCGATGCCTGGTTCAAATAGCGACGGAAACTTGCTCAGCACTTGGGCGCACGGGGCATCATCCACTGAAGACAGTGCTTTGATGTCGTCTCAGTTCCATCAAATCTTTCCCAGCCAGCTTCTGCCGAACAGCGTTGGGCCATCGCCTGGTACAATCCACAGTGATAAGTCATGCACAGCTCCATCGTACGATGCCTTCACTGCCGCACTGCCAATGACTGGTATGAGCTCTTTGGTGTAAGTGCGCAGCTTTGTATAAATCGGGCTCAGTTTGGGCCTTTGTGCCTTGTTGCCCCACAGTTTGTCAAAAGCCTTCTGGCTCATAATTGACTGACTCGCCCCCATGTCCAACTCCATTGGTACCAGAATACCGTTCAATTTGACTTTCAGCATTACAGGAGGGCTCTTGGTGGTGGAAGTGTGTACCCCATACACTTCTTCCTTGGGTTGAGTTGCCTCTCATTTGTTCTGCGTGATCCGCGCTGGATTGATCATCCTCTGCCGACTCTGCCACGTGGTGAGTCACAGCACTCTTGCACATTCATTAGAGGTGTCCCATTGTTTCACAGCCTTTGCACACGTAGTGCTTGAATCGCCATTGATGGGCCCGATGATTACCCCCGCAGCGCCAACATGGTGCTGATGGATTTGCATTCACGCCCGATGGCGGGCTCTGAGTCATCCTAGGTCTTGCAGCTGCAGAAGTGTCGACCCTGCCATGTACAGTTCTGCCTGCTAGCGACGTTATTTTATGCACAGTACTTGCCGGTGAGCTTCGGTGCTGGGAAGATATCTGTCTGGTATTATCGCTCGTGGATATGAAAGCCTGGGCTATCGTGATGGCCTTGCTCAGGTCTAGGGATTCAGCGGACGGCAGCTTGCGAAGAATGACCTCGTGGCCGAGGCCAAGCACAAAAATGTCCCCCAGCATTTCCCCCCAAAATCCAGCAAATTTGCAAGTTCCCGCAAGGCGTCTCAGGTCGGCGCCATAACTCGCGACGTCCTGGCCCTCGGAGCGGTGATGCGTGTAGAAGCGATACCTGGCCATTAAGACGCGCTCCTTCGGCTTGAGGTGGTTCCGAACCAGCGTACATAACTCTGTATATGTCTTCTCCGCTGGTTTCTCCGGTGCTAGCAGATTCTTGATGAGGCCGTATATTGTGGACCCACACACAGTGAGGAGAATCGCCCTGCGCTTGATCGCTGTATCGCCCCCATCCAGCTCGTTGGCCACGAAGTACTGGTTGAGATGCTCAATGAAGGCTTCCCAACCATCCTCTACAAATCTCTCTAAAATACCAACGGCAGCCATGACTGCGTGAAAGTTCGTAATCTGTTACTCGTCGCCAATTGTTAAGTATGGAAGAACTCTACAAGACTGAGTACTGTGAGCTAAAACTGATGTGACCTTAGTCTCTTTAATACAACTCCAGAGTGCCTGAGCAGCATGGCAGACGACCTTTTATACTCCCTTGCACCTGACCCTTGGGCCTCCAACAGTTGCGCCCTCTGCTGGCAAGTTTTACACAGTTACAATGTTTACATACGTCACACCGTCTGCCCTCTCAAGTGGATGTAAAAGAACCTTTGGCATTATTATGAAGAAGAGCAGGGGGAGTTCTCCCCAGTGTCCTGGGGCACAAGTTTATCCCTCAACCGATATCATTAAAAAGTAGATTATCTGCTCAATTGCACATGGCGGTGGGATCTTGCTGTGAGTAAATTGGCTCCTGTGTTTCCTACACTACAGTAGTGACTACACTCCAGTAGTACTTCATTGGCTGTGAAACACCTTGGGACATCCAGCCTCGGTGAAAGTCAAGCTTTATGATGCTCGCTATAAGTGGATGTTTGGATTGTCACCTGACCTTTCACTCTGCGTGTTTGATATATTTGATGCAGGACAGCACAAATGGATCTTGTCTGAGCTCGTTGAAAGTTCCTCAGATTTATTAAATGTTAACTCAAAGGTCAGACACTAAGGTGTAACTTTAACTGATCGTGGCTCTCGCCGGAGTGTCTAGATCTGCTTTAATTATGAAGGATGCTATAATGGGCCCAGGTCCTCAGTCAAAGCCTGTTGCTTGGCAACAGCATTTGGGCAATTAAAATGCGTGAGGCCTGTGCCAGGGTCGCCGCCCTTGCCCACGGCAGTTATGCGGGTGGTCTGAAATGCCAATCTAACAGTGGGCATCAAGCCCAGGGAGAAGGGCCTGAGGTGTTGAGTCAAAGCTGCTTCTCTGCCGGTGGATGGCGGCGGTCCGTGCATCCGGGGAAAACCCGCGGCTCCCCGGGGTAAAGATCCGATCGCCGGGGAGAGCGGGGCAGTCGCCGATCCCACCTTCCCGCGTGGGAGCAAACCGAGAGCAGGAATCTGGAGCAAGGGGAGAGGAGCGGGTTCTGGAGTGGGGCTCCACCCAGAACCTTCCTACCCTGAGGCGAGCGTGCTGCCCACTGAATCACGGCCAACACCTCCAGCACCCGCTGCTGAATCGTCATAGGCAGGCCCTCGAAGCGAGGGTGACTTGCTTCCACGCCAAAAAGGGACGAGTTCACAGGCGTTTCAATGAAGGACCTAATATTCCAGATCCTGAACTACTTCCTGAAGGGTGGAAGATGCCTGTGGGTGGATTTTTTTAACATCAGTCACCACACGGGCTTGACAGAGCGAGGTCTCGGTCCAGTGGCAAGGATTAACCAGGATGATTGGAGACCAGCTCTGCTGCATGGACCCAGTGCGCGCACATATCGCAGTGTGGGCTGGTCCGTGCTGTCCCTGGGCCCGCTCCTCTTCTGAGCCCCAAACTCACGCCTCTCCTGGGCCCCGATCACTTCCCTCTACAAACTCTTACTGCTCCTTCGCCCCTCCTGCTGTACCTACCCGCACTGCAGTCAGCTGTCGCCCTCCTGCAGCAGCACATGCCGCTCCCTGCAGTGGTATACCGCCGCACGCTGCTCCCTGCAGTGGCCCCGGCCTGCTGATGGTCTTGTAGGCTGGGACCGCACCTATTTCCGGGCCGGGCCGAGCCGCCGCACACTGTTGAATGATGGGGAAGTGTCTGTGCAGGGCGGTGGGGGGGGCCGGGGTTCGGGGGTTCAGACTGTGCAGGGCAGTTGGGGTCAGGGGTTGGGGGTCAGACTGTGCAGGGCGGTTGGGGTCAGGGGTTGGGAGTCAGACTGTGCAGGGCGGTTGGGGTCAGGGGTTGAGGGTCAGATTGTGCAGGGCGGTTGGGGTCGGGGGTCAGACTGTGCAGGGCGGTTGGGGTTGGGGGTCAGACTGTGCAGGGCAGTTGGGGTCAGGGGTTGGGGGTCAGACTGTGCAGAGTAGTTGTGGTCAGGGGGTCAGATTGTGCAGGGCGGTGGGGGTCGGGGGTCAGACTGTGCAGGGCAGTTGGGATCAGGGTTTGGGGGTCAGACTGTACAGAGTAGTTGGGGTCGGAGGTCAGACTGTGAAGGACAGTGGGGTCGGGGGTCAGATTCTGCAGGGCGGTTGGGTTCAGGGGTCAGACTGTGCAGGGTGGTTGGGGTCGGGGGTCAGACTGTGTAGGGCAGTTGGGGTCGGGGGTCAGACTGTGCAGGGCGGTTGGGGTCGGGGGTCAGACTGTGCAGGGCGGTTGGGGTCGGGGGTCAGACTGTGCAGGGCGGTTGGGGTCGGGGTTCAGACTGTGCAGGGCGATTGGGGTCGGGGGTCAGCCTGTGCAGTGCAATTGGGGTCGGGGGTTGTAGAATTTACCAATATTTCGCAAAGATTCCTGGTACCTTTCCCCTGCAGAGGAGAAGAACCCCTTTCTGGACCTTTAAAATGCATTCATCAAGACCGCCCCCCCCCACAGTGTTTGGACTCAAGAGAAAGGGAATTTAATTTGGAACTCTCTACCAGAAAGTTTGAAATCCTAAAGTGCACATGGAAGAAACTATGAACTTTAATCAAATTTGGGATTATTAAAAGATGGATGTTGGGTTGGCAGGAAAAGGGGTGGGGTCCATCTCTAAAGAGCCAGTTTGGACATTGGAGCTAATCAAATTGTCTGGGAACTGTTTACTCTCGAAAACTTGCCCCTAGAAAACATTAGCATTCAAACAATGGAAGAAACAGTAGCACCCCACCCAGAGGATCCAAATGTCACATACATATTGCAATACCTTTTCAACAGGCATCTGGTTCAGGCCAGACCAGCACAATGGACGAGAGCTCATCAACTTCGAAAAGCCTATTAACGCCAGATTAAAACCACTTAATCAAGTTTCAGTTAGGTGAACCAAATTGACAACCACTCTACAATCTACTTCTGAACGACCCAACGCGGGAGAAATTACCTAAAAGGACTAACTAAAACTATTCCTAACCAAAGAAAAGAAAGTGGGTACTTACCCCATACATCCAAAACGCAACTTACCGCATCAACGGACTCACCCCAACTGAAGACTACACAGTCTGAAGTCCTCTCCTCCGTCCGAGGTACGGCTCACCTAGAAGGCCAAGTGCAGCGAACCCCGAAACCGCGATTCACCGGCAACTATCTAAAGGGATTGGTGAGCATAACCCCCTGAACCCCCCCAGAGCTATAACTTAGTTAGTTAGGGGAATTGGGAGGGGGAGGCTGGGATAACTTGTGTAAATGTATCTGCATTCTCCTCTTTACCCCATTTAGAGTTTAAGCTGTATTCTTTTCCCCACTGGATGTAATTTGACAATTTATTTAATGTGTTGTAGCCCTCAGTGTGTATTGGTATTAATATTCTGTGTGTGTTATTAAAGGTGTGCCTTTTACTTCTTTTTAAACACAATAAAGCCATACCTGCTTCCTACCTTGAAACCGATTGTCTGTCCAAGTCTGTCACAGTCCCTTCATAATTCCAATGTCTAGAACCAAGGGTGTGGGAGTGATTCGGAACCGCTCATATAAGGTCAGAAGGGAAAGCTGACCCCCTGAAAACCACAGGGTCAGACTGTGCAGGGTGGTGGGGGTCGGGGGTCAGACTGTGCAGGGTGGCGGGGGTCGAGGGTCAGACTGTGCAGGGTGGTGGGGGTCGGGCGTCAGATTGTGCAGGGCAGTGGGGGTCGAGGGTCAGACTGTGCAGGACGGTGGGGGTCAGGGGTCAGATAGTGCAGGGTGGTGGAGGTCGGGGGTCAGACTGTGCAGGGTGGTGGGGGTCGGGGGTCAGACTGTGCAGGGCGGTGGGGGTCGGGGTTCAGACTGTGCAGGGTGGTGGGGGTCAGATTGTGCAGGGTGGTGGGGGTCGAGGGTCAGACTGTGCAGGACAGTTGGTGTCAGGGGTCAGACTGTGCAGACCAACTCGACGGTTTATTTTAGTGAAAGAAGTTAGTGAAGATTATTCGGGGTTGTTTCGATCTTTTGCGAAAATTCATTCTCGGGATGTGGGTGTCACTGGCCAGGCCGGCATTTATTGCCCATCCCTAATTGCCCCTTGAGAAGGTGGTGGTGAGCCGCCTTCTTGAACCGCTGCAGTCCGTGTGGTGAAGGTGCTCCCACAGTGCTGTTAGGGAGGGAGTTCCAGGATTGTGACCCAGCGACGATGAAGGAACGTTCGATATATTTCCCAGTCAGGATGGTGTGTGACTCGGAGGGGAACTTGCAGGTGATGGTGTTCCTGTTATGTCCTGAATAAAGAATCTGACCAGATACTGTGAGCTCAAAGAAACGTGTGACCATAGTCCTTTATTACAGGTGTCCAGAGTGCCTCTCCAACCTGTGAGGCCTCCTTATATACAGGTGTTCCCAAGGGATTGTGGGATCCCTTGGGACTCCAGGGGATGAGCCCTCTGGTGGTTAAACATGGTATTTACAGCTTTACATAACAGTTCCCATGCGCCTGCTGCCCTTGTCCATCTTGGTGGTAGAGGTTGTGGGTTTGGGAGGTGCTGCCGAAGAAGCCTTGGTGAGTTTGTCTACTTTTTCCAATCCTGTTACTAAATAGCCTGAACAGAGGAGCAGACTCGGCAATGCCCTGGGTGACATCTCACTGACCTATCTGTAAGCACATTGTGTTCTGGCCTGGGGTCGCCAACTCTCCAGGGCTGGCCTGGAGTTTCCAGGAGTCACAGATTAATCTCTCGGACACCGCAGGGAGCAAAAACCCATGGATAAAATCATTGGGGGCATTGCAAACAAAGTTCTTTGAACACCTTCGTTTGTTGGTTTTAGAGATATTGGAAATGGAAAGACAGGGCTGTTTGACCGGGGGGGGGGGGTCGGGCAGGTGGGAAGGTCATGTGATCAACCCTCCAGGAATACAGCCAATCAGAGGGCTTGCATTGACATAACTATTCGGGCAACCTGTAAAACACAGTTCTGTATCTGATTAAAAGCTTGTGTGCACGTCCTGTCTAAAATCCTTTGCCGAACAGCTATTGCACTGGAGAAGCAGCGCAGAGGTCAGGAGATCAAATCCTGCCAGGGGCCCGCTGGGAAATTCAACTCAATAAATCCGGTCATTCTACGGGCTGGGACCAAATAAACTGCCGGATTATCGTAGAAACCCAACGGGTCCATGCCCGGCCTGGGTCTACACGTGACTCCAGTCCCACACCACGCTTGGGATGAGCCATAAATACTGGGCCCACACTGAGCACACACACAGCGTCCTTTTGTCACAATTCCACACCTCCCCACTCGCTGTAAGCTTTGCTATGCATAACATTGCTATGCATTCCTAAGTACTGCCCCTCCGACAGTGCGGCACTCTCTCAGTACTGCCCCTCCGACAGTGTGGCACTCCCTCAGTACTGCCCCTCCGACAGTGCAGCGCTCCCTCAGTACTGCCCCTCCGACAGTGCAGCACTCCCTCAGTACTGCCCCTCCGACAGTGCAATACTCCCTCAGCACTGCCCCTCCGACAGGGCAGGAGAAAGAGGTGGAGAGGCTACGGGAGGGAATTCCCGCTCGTTGGGCCCCAGGCAGCTGAAAGCACGGCCGCCGATGGTGGAGCGATGGGAATCGGAGACGTGCAAGAGGGCAGAATTAGAGGAGCGCAGAGATCTCGGGGGGCGGGGGTGGGGGGGAGATGAAGCAGATTACAGAGATAGGGAGGGGTGAGGGCCATAGAACGATTTGAAAACAAGGATGAGAATTTTAAAATAGAGGCGAGGCTGGACCGGGAGCCAATGTAGGTCAGCGAGCACAGGGGGTGATGGGTGAGCAGGACTCGGTGTGAGTTAGGACACGGGGCAGCGAGCACAGGGGGTGATGGGTGAGTGGGACTCGGTGCGAGTTAGGACATGGGTCAGCGAGCTCAGGGGGTGATGGTGAGAGGGACTCGGTGCGAGTTAGGACAGGGGTCAGTGAGCACAAGTGGTGATGGGTGAGCAGGACTCGGTGCGAGTTAGCCAATGGGGCAGTGAGCACAGGGGGGTGATGGGTGAGCAGGACTCGGTGCGAGTTAGGACATGGGGCAGCAAGCACAGGGGGTGATGGGTGAGTGGGACTCAGTGTGAGTTAAGACACGGGGCAGCGAGCACAGGGGGTGATGGGTGAGCGGGACTCGGTGCGAGTTAGGACATGGGGCAGCAAGCACAGGGGGTGATGGGTGAGTGGGACTCGGTGCGAGTTAAGACACGGGGCAGCGAGCACAGGGGGTGATGGGTGAGTGGGACTCGGTGCGAGTTAGGACACGGGGCAGCGAGCACAGCGGGTGATGGGTGAGCAGGACTCGGTGCGAGTTAGAACACGGGGCAGCGAGCACAGCGGGTGATGGGTGAGCGGGACTCGGTGCGAGTTAGGACACGGGGCAGCGAGCACAGCGGGTGATGGGTGAGCAGGACTCGGTGCGAGTTAGGACACGGGGCAGCGAGCACAGCGGGTGATGGGTGAGCAGGACTCGGTGCGAGTTAGGACACGGTGCAGCAGAGTTTTGGACAAGCTGAAGTTTACGGAGGCTGGGAGATGGGAGGCCAGCCAGGAAAGCACTGGAATGGTCGGGTCTGGAGGTGACGAAGGTATCGATGAGGGTTTCAGTGGAAGGTCTCAGTTCGTTGCGAGTAAACAAACTCTTCCCGGAAAGTTGTTCCGACTGGAGGCAGTAAAATACCCAGCAAACACCGGGAGTGAGCATGAACGAGTTGCTGGTGTGAGCTGGCTACAAGCACTGCCCCATTGAGCAGGAAGTGTCCGATCGCTTTGGATGTGACACGTTGGAGTGACGGATGTTCAGTGGGCACTTCAGTGACTTGGCGAGACTTTCCGAGCGGTGGGGTTGAATCTAGGGACGTGTCTGCACAGCTGGAGGATGCTGCTGTGCCCAGTGCCGTGTATCTGACACAGGGAGTCAGGCAGCTCTGCTGTCTCTGGCTGCAGGATGTTGAACATCTACAATCAGCACCCTGCACAAACACACAAGCTCTCAGCTGTAAAAGAATTGATCTCACAGGAAGCGAGCGATGAAGTCGGCCAGCTCAGTCACACTCGTCATGAGCTTCCGACTTCTCCCAGTGAGCAGATATGGAAAGCTGGAACTTAATGTAGATCAACACTCCCACTGCCTGAGGTTGGGAAAGGTGCTATATAAATATATATAAATATATATATATGTATGTATATATAAATGTCTTTCTTTCTTTGCAAGTCGTAACTTTTAATATCATGCATTTTTCTGTGGGAGATTTTCACTTTGAAACTCCTTGTCTATCCTCCTGAGATGAAAGGGTTGTCACATGAAGAAAGGTTGAGCAGGTTGGGCCGGCACTCATTGGAGTTTAGAAGAATGAGAGGTGATCTTATTGAAACTGTGTAAGATTCTGAGGGGGCTGGACAGGGTAGATGCAGAGAGGATGTTTCCCTTCGTGGGGGAATAAAGGGAGTCGAGGGTTATTGGGAGAGGACGGGGAGGTGTTGGGGCCAGGATCAGGTCAGCCATGACCTGACTGAATGGCGGAGCAGGCTCGAGGGGCCTTACGGCCGTACGGCCAACTCCTGCTCCTAATTCTTACGTTCTCATTCAGTTAGATCACACACACGCCACAAAGATCAAGCTTGTGCTTCTTCCACGGGGATTAACTGGGGTTCATTCGGAAGACATTACTTTCTCTGTTTCAGCAGCTAAAGTCCGATTGATTTATTATTGATCGTGCATTGACGGATTTTGCTGTGTGCGGTGTCACTTTCTGCCTCATAACCACACCTTGCAACGATTCAGGAGATGTCTTTCTGTGAAACTGATGCTATTAAACGAATCCCCCGCCCCCATTAATAAATCACAGAATTATTTTATGGGAAAATTAGGGCTTATGTCAGTGGTGTAGAGCAAAAGAAAATAAGCACTTGCATTTCTATAGCGCTGTTCACCACCTCAGAACATCCCAAAGTGCCTCATAGCCGATGATGGACTTTTAATCACTGCTGCAATTTAGGAAACACAGCAGCCAATTTGCGCACAGCAAGCTCCCACAAAAATATTGACCAGATCAATATTGGGGATAAATATTGGCTAAAAATTAATGGGGGAGAATTCCCCTGCTCTTCTTCTGATAGTGTTGTGGGATATTTACGTCAGATGGGGGCCTGTCCCTTCAAGGAAGACAGCAAATTTTGCAAATCCGGATAAGTGTCGCTATTTATAAACAGCTGGAGTCCAGCAGAGGGCAGGTGAGCTGTACGTTCCCAGCTGTGGAGCATCGTTCTTTAAAACTCTTTTCCCTCTGTGACAAGGTGCGACGCATTGAAGTGTGACAGCTGGTTTGCGATGTCTAACTGAGACTGACCCACATCTGTCAAATGCCCATCGGATCCCGAGCGGTGTTGCTCAGGCGCTGTCGGAGGATGGGCTGTTTATCGGGGACAGGACCGGGAACCGCAGCACGTTATTCCCACGCTGAGGCCGAGCGGCATCACGTTAAGGCCACACGACATCTGGTCGCCACTGTAATGTATGTACATAAGGTCTGCCCACCAACAGGGGGCACTACTGTCGGAGGTCCTAGGATTATGCTGGACCCGGTATATAACCTGAACTTCACCTTTGTGTCTTCACTTCTGGAAGCCATTAAAGACTGACCAGGTTACACCGAGTCACTGGCTCACAGTACGGAGTTCATTGTATCATTTCATACACCACAACTGGCGACGAGGCAAATATGAACCCATGCAAAAGTATGGCGAGCACAGCACGATCAAGTAGTGTTGGAATTCTCGAGAGATTCAGTGAGGGAGAGGATTGGGGAGATTTCACGGATCGTCTTGACCAGTATTTCGTGGCAAACGATCTAAACAAAGATGAGGATGCAGAGAAGCACAGGGCAGTTCTTCTCACCGTCTATGGCCCCACGATCTATGCACTCATCAAGAATCTCCTCTCACCCACTCTTCCTACAGCAAAGGATTACAAAGAACTGTGTGCTCTAGTTCAGGAACACCTTAAACCCACGGAAGCAATCCTCATATCCAGGTATCGCTTCTATTCGCACGTTCGTCCAGAAGGCCAGGGCATAGCAGCATTTGTTGCCGACCTGAGACGTTTTGCAGGGCCTTGCAAATTTGGGCCTGAGTTGGAAGACATGCTGCGTGACTTTTTCGTGATCGGGGTCAACCACGAGACGATCTTAAGTAAGCTGCTGGCTGCGGAGACGCCGGACCTCAGCAAGGTCATCACCATCGCCCAGGCTTGCATGTCCCGCAGAAAAGCACGAAGCAGATATCGCGACAAGACAGGAACTCCACGGCAAGTACTGTGTACAAAATTGTATCGACGGCCGGCAGAGCTGCACATGGCAGGGCCTACTCGACTGTGTTTGCAAAACCGGGAGCCACTCAAAGTTCGCCATCGAGGGCCTGCTCGACTATGTATGAAGAATGGGAGCTGCTCAAAGTCCGCCATCGGGCGCAAATCCAAGCTCAACTTGTTGGCGTTACGGGGGCAATCACCGACCCCAGGCAGTATGTATGCAGAGGGAGTGCGAAGACGGGGCGTCTTCAGCGGACGTGTCCACAGTGGAGCAAGCGAGCTGCGACACACCACGTGGATGATGATCAATTCACCGTGGATCTGGCGATGCAGCCCGAGACATTTGAGAGCTAAGAGGAGGAAGCGTATAGCGGACGTGCGTTCCTAACAAAGAGCCAACCGATAATGATGGATGCAAAATGAAATGGCGTGCCGGTATCCATGGAATTAGACACGGGTGCGAGTCAATCGATAATGAGCCAGAGGACTTTCGAAAAGCTGTGGGAGACCCATGCAGAGAGACCCAAGCTGAGTCCGATAAATGCAAAGTTGCATACCCACACCAAAGAGCTTATACCAGTGATCGGTAGTGCAGCAGTAAGAGTGTCGTACGAGGGAGCGGTTCATGATCTATCGTTATGGATTATCCCAGGCAACAGCCCATCGTTATTCGGCAGGAGTTGACTCGAGAAAATAAAATGGAAATGGTATGATATGAAAGCTTTATCATCAGCGGATGATGATTTGTGTGCTGGACAGGCTAATGAGACTGAAGGTCGACAAGTCCCCTGGTCCTGATGAAATGCATCCCAGGGTATTAAAAGAGATGGCGGAAGTTATAGCAGATGCATTCGTTATAATCTACCAAAATTCTCTGGACTCTGGGGAGGTACCAGCGGATTGGAAAGCAGCTAATGTAATGCCTCTGTTTAAAAAAGGGGGCAGGCAAAAGGCAGGTAACTATAGGCCGGTGAGTTTAACATCTGTAGTGGGGAAAATGCTTGAAACTATCATTAAGGAAGAAATAGTGGGACATCTAGATAGGAATAGTGCAATCAAGCAGACGCAGCATGGATTCATGAAGGGGAAATCATGTTTAACTAACTTACTGGAATTCTTTGAGGATATAACGAGCATGGTGGATAGAGGTGTACTGATGGATGTGGTGCATTTAGATTTCCAAAAGGCATTCGATAAGGTGCCACACAAAAGGTTATTGTAGAAGATAAAGGTACGCGGAGTCAGAGGAAATGTATTAGCATGGATAGAGAATTGGCTGGCGAACAGAAAGCAGAGAGTCAGGATAAATGGGTCCTTTTCCGGTTGGAAATCAGTGGTTAGTGGTGTGCCACAGGAATCAGTGCTCAGACCACAACTGTTTACAATATATATAGATGACCTAGAAGAGGGGACAGAGTGTAGTGCAACAAAATTTGCAGATGACACTAAGATTAGTGGGAAAGCGGGTTGTGTGGAGGACTCAGAGAGGCTGCAAGGAGATTTGGACAAGTTAAGCGAATGGGCTAAGGTTTGGCAGATGGAATACAATGTCAGAAAGTGTGAGGTCATCCACCTTGGGGGAAAAAAACAGTAAAAGGGAATATTATTTGAATGGGGAGAAATTACAACATGCTGCGGTGCAGAGGGACCTGGGGGTCCTTGTGCATGAATCCCAAAAGGTTAGTTTGCAGGTGCAGCAGGTAATCAGGAAGGCGAATGGAATGTTGGCCTTCATTGCGAGAGGGATGGAGTACAAAAGCAGGGAGGTCTTGCTGCAACTGTATAAGGTATTGGTGTACTGCGTGCAGTTTTGGTCACCTTACTTAAGGAAGGATATACTAGCTTTGGAAGGGGTACAGAGACGATTCACTAGGCTGATTCCGGAGATGAGGGGGTTACCTTATGATGATAGATTGAGTAGACTGGGTCTTTACTCGTTGGAGTTCAGAAGGATGAGGGGTGATCTTATAGAAACATTTAAAATCATGAAAGGGATAGACAAGATAGAGGCAGAGAGGTTTTTTCCACTGGTCGGGGAGACTAGAACTAGGGGGCACAGCCTCAAAATACGGGGGAGCCAATTTAAAACCGAGTTGAGAAGGAATTTCTTCTCCCAGAGGGTTGTGAATCTGTGGAATTCTCTGCCCAAGGAAGCAGTTGAGGCTAGCTCATTGAATGTATTCAAGTCACAGATAGATAGATTTTTAACCAATAAGGGAATTAAGGGTTACGGGGTAAGTGAAGCTGAGTCCATGACCAGATCAGCCATGGTCTTATTGAATGGCGGAGCAGGCTCGAGGGGCTAGATGGCCTACTCCTGTTCCTAATTCTTATGTTCTTATGTTCTTATGCTCAAGTGTTGAGCAAATTTCCCTCACTGTTTGAACCGGAAAATGGCAGCTTCAAGGGAGCCAAGGTGCAGATTCACCTCGGCCCAGACGCAAGGCCCATCCATCACAAAGTCAGGGTGGTCCTGCACATGATGAGAGAAAAGGTCGAGCTCGAATTGGACAGGCTACAACGCGAGGGGGTCATCTCACCGGTGGAATTTAATGAATGGGCCAGTCCCATTGTTCCGGTGTTAAAGAGCGACGGCATGGTCAGGATTTGTGGAGACAACAAGGTCACGATCAACCGAGTTTCAAAACAAGATCAGTACCCTCTCCCGAAAGCTGATGACCTGTTTGCAACGCTAGCCGGGGGAAAATCATTCACCAAATTGGATCTAACGTTGGCCTACATGACACAGGAACTGGTTGAATCATCAAAGAAACTCACGTGCATCAACACACACAAAGGACTGATTATTTACAACAGGTGCCCTTTTGGCATTCGTTCGGCGGCAGCCATATTTCAGAGAAACATGGAGAGCCGATTGAAATCCCTCCCCAGGACCATGGTATTCCAAGATGACATCCTAGTCACAGGTCATGACACTGCCAAGTACCTGCACAATCTGGAAGAGGTTCTGTGTCGTCTGGACAAAGTGGGACTCAGGCTAAAATGTTCGCAGTGCGTTTTCATGGCACCAGAGATCGAATTCCTTGGCCGAAAGATTGCTGCAGATGGAATCAGGCTACAGACGCGAAAACAGAGGCCATCAAAAATGCACCCAGGCCCCAGAATGTTCCTGCGTCTTCTCAACTACTTCGGTAACGTCTTACAAATTGAGCACAGTATTAGAGCTTTTGCACAAGCTGCTCAGGAAAGAAGACGACTGGGTGTGAGGTGAACTTCAAGACAGAGCCTTTGAGAAGGCTAGAAATCTGTTGTGTTCCCACAAGCTACTAGTACTGTATGACCCATGCAAGCGTCTAGTTTTGACCTGTGATGCGTCGTCCTATGGGGTTGGCTGCGTACTCCAGCAAGCCAATGAGTCAGGCAAACTACAACCAGTTGTATAAGCGTTTCGAAGCCTGCCAAGGCGGAAAGAGCCTATGGCATGGTAGAGAAAGAGGCTTTAGCATATGTTTATGGGGTAAAAAAAAATGTACCAGTACCTGTTTGGGCTTTGCTTCGAGCTGGAAACCGATCACAAGCCGCTTATATCGTTGTTCTCGGAACATAAAGGTATCAATACCAACACGTCGTCCCGCATCCAGAGGTGGGTGCTGACATTATCTGCCTACGATTATGTCATTCGCCATAGACCAGGCACCGACAACTGCGCTGATGCATTGAACCGGTTACCGTTGCCCACACCGGAGGTGGAAACGCCAATGCCCGCAGAGCTACTCATGGTCATGGATGCCTTTGAGAGTGAAGGGTCGCCTGTCACAGCTCAACAAGTTAAGACCTGGACCAACCAGGATCCAACCCTATCGGTTGTAAAACGTTGTGTTCTTAACGGAGACTGGTCGACCATCCCCAAGGAAATGGGTGATGAAACCAAACCGTACAGCCGTCGCAAACATGAGCTTTCCATCCAGTCCGACTGTTTACTGTGGGGTAATCGTGTTGTAATGCCCAAGAAAGGCAGGGCAAGATTTGTACGGGAATTGCATAGTACGCATCCCGGTATTGTCATGATGAAGGCCATCGCCAGGTCCCATGTTTGACGGCCTGGCATTGACTCGGACTTAGAGTTATGCAGCATCTGTGCAGCACTTGCAAGCAGTTAAGCATTGCCCCAAAGGAAGCTCCGCTCAGTCTGTGGTCATGGCCATCGAAACCGTGGTCAAGAATCCACATCGACTTGCGGGCTCCTTCCTCGGTAAAATGTTTTTTGTGGTGGTGGATAGTATTGTGTTCCTAACACAGATGAGGCTGCACACTGGGAGGTTAAAGTAACAGTGACCTCAGTCTTTAATAAGACACTCCAGAGTGAGGAACAGGCCTTAGTGGCCGGCTTATATACAGTGCTCCCAAGGGATGCTGGGATCCCTTGGGTCTTCAGGGGATGTGCTCCCTGGTGGTGGAACATGGGAGTGCATGCTTTACAGATACACAACATCACTCCCCCCGCAATGTCAAAGTGAAAACTATTTACAAGGTGAGGCGGTCGGGAGCCTTTCTTTCCCTGGTGGACCGCCTCGGTACAAATGTCTGTTCTGGTGTGTTGGCTGTGCCCTCGCTGGGCTGCCGTGTTGTTGGCCCTGCAGGGCTGCTAGGTGAGTCTGGCCTTGCTGGGCTGTTGGCCATGATGGGTTCGATTTCCTGGTCCGGCGTGGTGTCGTTGATCCTTTGGGTGTGTGTTGTGGTCTCGAAAAAGGTGGTTGTTCAGGGCAGTCTGTGAACCGCAGCCTCGTTTGGTCCAGGTGCTTTCTGCAAATTTGTCCATTGTCTAGTTTGACTACAAACACCCTATTCCCTTCTTTAGCTATCACCATGCCCGCGATCCACTTGGGACCATGTCCATAGTTTAGCACATACACAGGGTCATTCAGATCAATTTCCCGTGACACAGTGGCACGACCATCGTTTACATTTTGTTGCTGCCGCCTGCTCTCTACCTGATCATGCAGGTTGGGGTGAACCAGCGAGAGTCTGGTTTTAAGTGTCCTTTTCATGAGTAGCTCAGCCGGGGGCACCTCTGTGAGCGAGTGAGGTCTCGTGCGGTAGCTGAGCAGTACTCGGGACAGACGGGTTTGGAGTGAGCCTTCTGTGACTCGTTTAAGGCTCTGTTTGATGGCTTGTACTGCCCGCTCTGCCTGCCCATTGGAGGCTGGTTTAAACGGGGCCGAGGTGACATGTTTGATCCCGTTGCAGGTCATGAATTCTTTAAATTCGGCACTGGTGAAATATGGCCTGTTGTCACTGACCAGTATGTCAGGCAGGCCGTGGGTGGCAAACATGGCCCTCAGGCTTTCAATGGTGGCGGTGGCGGTGCTTCCCGACATTATTTCACATTCAATCCATTTTGAAAAAGCATCCACCACCACCAGGAACATTTTACCGAGAAACGGGCCCACATAGTCGACATGGATCCTCGACCATGGTCTGGAGGGCCAGGACCACAAACTTAGTGGTGCCTCTCTGGGCATGTTGCTGAACTGACCACACACACTGCATTGCCGTACGTCAGAGTCAATACCGGGCCACCACACGTGGGATCTGGCTATCGCTTTCATCATTACTATACCCGGGTGTGTGCTGTGGAGACCCGAGATGAACGTCTCCCTGCCCTTTTTTGGTAGCACTACGTGGTTACCCCACAACAGGCAGTCTGCCTGAATGGACAGCTCGTCCTTTCGCCGCTGGAACAGCTTGATTGGCTCTTGCATTTCAACGGGGATGCTGGCCCAGCTCCCATGCAGTACACAGTTTTTTACTGGGGACAGCAGAGGATCTTGGCTGGTCCAAGTCCTAATCTGGAGGTCTGTGACAGGTGATTTATCATTTTCAAATGCTTCCATGACCATCAACAAGTTTGCAGGCTGTGCCAACATCAACAAGTTTGCAGGCTGCAAACTCCCGTGGTGGGCAATGGTAGCCGACTGAGAGCATCCGCACAGTTCTCGGTGCCTGGCCTGTGGCGGATGGTATAGTTATACGCTGATAGCGCGAGTACCCACCTTTGTATGCGGGCTGAGGCATTAGTATTTATCCCCTCGTTTTCAGCGAACAGGGATGTGAGGGGCTTGTGATCGGTTTCCAGCTCAAATTTGAGACCAAACAGGTACTGATGCATTTTCTTTACCCCGAACACACACGCTAATGCCTCTTTCTCAATCATGCTGTAGGCCCTCTCGGCCTTAGACAAGTTCCTGGAGGCATAGGCGACAGGTTGCAACTGCCCCGCAACGTTAGCTTGTTGTAATACACACCCGACGCGTCACATTCTAGCACAAGTCTTTTACACGGGTTCTACAATACAAGCAGCTTGTTGGAGAATAAAATGTATCTGGCTTGCTCAAAAGCAATTACTTGTTTTTTCCCCCATACCCAGTTCTCACCTTTGCGCAATAACACATATAGGGGCTCTAAAAGGGTGCTTAACCCTGGTAGGAAGTTACCAAAATAGTTGAGGAGTCCCAGGAATGACCGCAGCTCCGTGATGTTCTGTGGCCTGGGCGTGTTCCTGATAACCTCTGTCTTGGCCGAATGCTGTCCACCGCGATCTTTCTCCCCAAAAACTCCACTTCTGTTGCCATGAAGACGCATTTCGACCTCTTCAGCTGCAGCCCTACGCGATCCAGTCGCTGGAGGACCTCCTCCAGATTTTGTAGGTGCTCGGCGGTGTCCCGACCCGTGACCAATATGTCGTCCTGAAAGACCACCGTGTGTGGTACCGACTTGAGTAGGCTCTCCATGTTTCTCTGGAAGATCGCTGCAGCTGACCGTATTCCAAATGGGCATCTGTTGTACATGAACAATCCCTTGTGCGTGTTGATGCAGGTGAGGCCCTTCAAAGACTCCTCCAGCTCCTGCGTCATGTAGGCCGAAGTCATGTCGAGCTTGGTGAACATCTTGCCTCCTGCCAGCGTCGCAAATAGGTCGTCTGCCTTAGGTAGCGGGTATTGGTACTGTAGCGAGAAATGATTAATAGTTACTTTATAATGGCCGCAAATTCTGACCATGCCATCACTTTTGAGTACTGGAACAATGGGGCTGGCCCACTCGCTGAATTCCACTGAGTAGATGATGCCCTCGCGTTGCAGCCTGTCCAGCTCGATTTCCACTCTCTCCCTCATCATGTGAAGTACCGCTCGCGCCTTGTGGTGAATGGGTCGTGCCTCTGGGACCAAGTGGATCTGCACCTTCGCCCCGGAAAAGTTTCCAATGCTTGGCTCAAAAAGGGAAGGAAATTTGTAAAGAACCTGGGCACTTGAGGCCTCATCAACATGTGATAGCACTCGAATGTCATCCCAGTTCCAGCAGATTTTGCCCAGCCAACTCTTTCCAAGCAGTGTGGGGCCATCACCCGGGACAATCCAGAGTGGCAGTTCATGCACCGTGCCCTCGTAGGTGACCTTGGACCATGGCGCTGCCCAGGACAGTGATAAGCTTTTTGGTGTACGTTCTCAGTTTCGTATGGATGGGGCTCAGGGCTTGTTTGAATGATTTGTTGCACCACAGTCTCTCAAATATCTTTTTACTCATGGTGGATTGGCTAGCGCCAGTGTCCAGTTCCATGGCTACGGGTAAGCCATCCAATTTTATGTTTAGCATTATCGGTGGACATTTAGTCAAAAATGTGTGCACCCCGTGTACTTCAGCATCTGCCTCCTCTCTCTGAGGCTCGAAATTGCTTTGATCCACAATGGACCGATCTTCCTCTGCCACGTGGTGGTTAGCAGGTTTTGCAGAGCTTGCAGCTCGTTTGCAAGCTCGCTGGAGGGCCCCATTGTTCCACAGTTCTTGCAAACATACCCTTTGAAGCGGCATGAATAGGCTGAATGGAAGCCTCCACAACGCCAACAAGGTGTGAATTGCTTTGCATTCATCCTTTGTTGGGGACGCTGGGTCATCTGGGTCACCTGAGGCCTGCTGGCAGTTGCAGACTCGTGGGTTCTGCCCGGTACTTTTCTGCTCGCAAACACAGTTCCAGTTAATTTATGAACATTGCTAGCACTTGTGTGCTGAGAGATTTGTTTGGTGTTATCACTGGTGGACATAAACGCCTGTGCTATCGCAATGGCCTTACTGAGGGTCGGTGTCTGTACAGTCAAAAGTTTTTGTCGGATGGCCTCATGGACAATGGCCAGTCCAAAAAAGTCTCTGAGCATTTGCTCCAGGTAGCCATCAAACTCACATTGTCCTGCAAGTCGCCTTAGCTCGGTGACGTAGCTCGCCACTTCCTGACCTTCAGATCGCTGGCACGTGTAGAACCAATACCTCGCCATCAGCACGCTCTCCCTCGGGTTAAGATGCTCCCGAACCAGTGTACACAGCTCCTCATACGACTTATCTGTGGGTTTCACTGGAGCCAGAAGATTCTTCATGAGGCTGTAGGTCGGTGCCCCGCAGAATGTGAGGAGGACCACTCTCCTTTTTGCAGCGCTTCCTTCTCCGTCCAGCTCTTTGGCTACAAAGTACTGCTCTAGCTGTTCGACATAGGCATCCCAGTCCTCACCCTCCGAGAACTTCTCCAGGATGCCCACAGTTTGCTGCATCTTTGCGTTGGATTCGTATTCTCGTCACCAGTTATTGTGTTCCCAACACAGATGAGGCTGCACACTGGGAGGTTAAAGTAACAGTGACCTCAGTCTTTAATAAGACACTCCAGAGTGAGGAACAGGCTTATATACAGTGCTCCCAAGGGATACTGGGATTCCCTGGGACTTCAGGGGATGTGCTCCCTGGTGGCAGAACATGGGAGTGCATGCTTTACAGATACACAACAGATAGAACGTGTGATCATGTCATCCAGCACTTCCACTGCCACCATTAAGAACCTGAGAGCCATGTTTGCCACACATGGTCTGCCAGACATCGTTGTCAGCGACAACGAACCATGTTTCACGAGCCTGGAGTTTCAAGAGTTCATGAAATGCAACGGCATAAAACACGTGAGGTCAGCCCTGTTCAAACCCGCATCCAATGGTCAAGCGGAGCGGGCAGTTCAAACCATCAAGCAGAGCCTGAAACGCGTAACTCATGGTTCCTTGCTGACACGCCTGTCCCACATACTGCTCAGTTACAGGACAAGGCCACACACGCTCACCGGGGTCCCGCCTGCGGAATTATTGATGAAGAGATGCCTCAAAACCAGGCTCTCTCTCGTCCATCCTGACCTTAACGATCATGTCGAAACCGGATGTCAATGCCAGCAGTGGTATCACGTGGTATCACGACCACACCGCAGTGTCACGCGACATATCTGTAAATGACCCAGTGTATGTACTTAACCATGGTCAAGGGCCCAAGTGGCTCCCGGGCAATGTTACAGATAAGGAGGGTAACGGGGTGTAGATGGTTAAGCTCAAGAATGGGCAGAGGTGCAGGAAACACATTGATCAAATCAAGCTAAGACACACTGACGAACCGGAACAGTTGGAAGCTTAGACGACCAACCGACTCATGTCCCGCCATCAGAAGAACTCACTGTGGTCAACGCCCAGCCCCAAGTCGTGAGAGACTCGGAAAGCTCTGGGATTGTACTGAGACGGTCAACCAGGGAGCGAAGGGCTCCGGACCGTCTGAGCTTGTAATATGGACTTGTGCCAAGATCTGGGGGGGGAATGATGTAATGTATGTACATAAGGTCTGTCCACCACCAGAGGGCACTACCGTCGGAGGTCCTAGGGTCATAGGTACACTTGTGCTAGGCCCGGTATATAACCTGAACTTCACCTTTGTATCTTCACTTCTGGAAGCCATTAAAGACTGACCAGGTTACACCTGGTCACTGGCTCACAGTACGGAGTTCATTGTATCATTTCATACACCACAGCCATGAAAATCGCCTCGGGGCTCGTGTTGGCCAATGAGAAAACTGCAGTGTGAGATCAGTGACGCGGATTCAATGGCTCAATGCAAAGCCGACCATCCTCCTGATGGTGGCAAGTACGGGGGGTCTGTGGGATCAGGCGGACGAAGGTCACCCAGTGAGAGGAGAGAATCCATGAGTGGGCCCAACAATGGGGAAGGAATTTAATGCAGAGAAAGGTTAAGCATTGCACAAAGGCAAGGAACGTCAGCAATGTGCCTGTGAGGGGGAGAGGGGGGAATGGTGGAGGGGGGGATTGGGGGGAATGGGGGGAGTGGAGGGGAGGGGGGAGTGGGGGGACGGGGGAGTGGGGGGGAATGGGGGAGCGGGGATTGGGGGGGACGGGGGGAGTGGAGGGGAGGGGGGAGTGGGGGGACGGGGGAGTGGGGGGGAATGGGGAGGGGGTTTGGGGGGGATGGGGGGAGTGGAGGGGAGGGGGGAGTGGGGGGACGGGGGAGTGGGGGGGAATGGGGAGGGGGTTTGGGGGGGATGGGGGGAGTGGATGGGAGGGGGGAGTGGGGGGACGGGGGAGTGGGGGGGAATGGGGAGGGGGTTTGGGGGGGATGGGGGGAGTGGAGGGGAGGGGGGAGTGGGGGGACGGGGGAGTGGGGGGGAATGGGGAGGGGGTTTGGGGGGGATGGGGGGAGTGGAGGGGAGGGGGGAGTGGGGGGACGGGGGAGTGGGGGGGAATGGGGGAGCGGGGATTGGAGGGGACGGGGGGAGTGGGGGGATGGGGGAGTGGAGGGGAATGGGGAGGGGGGATTGGGGGGACGGGGGAGTGGGGAGTGGGGGGACGGGGGGGATGGGAGGAGTGGGGGAGAGAGGGGAATGGGGAAGGGGGAGTGGGGGGACGGGGGAGTGGGGTGGAGGGGGGAATGGGGGAGATGGGGGTGTGGGGGACGGGGGAGTGGGGGGGAGGGAAGGAGACGGGAGTGGAGGGGGAGGGGGTAAGTGGAGGAGGGAGGGACAATCCTATCCTGATGGTTCCAGTTGGGGATGTTGCTGGTGTTAGTTTAGCGAGTATCCGACTTACGAGGGTTCATTAAGTTGCCCCCTGGTGCGTGACGCACAGTTTCCAAGGAGAGCTTTATCTCAGCCTCGATCAATACTCACACAACGCTTCAACGCACTCGTTCTATTCCTCACGGTGAAATCAGACAGAAACCTCGAGCCGACGGATATTGGAAAGTACTCAGACTTTGCCCAGGAGCGTTCAATTCTGGAAGGGGCACAGTCACACCTCATTGAAAGTCTTTAAACAACTTGAAATAAATACCTCCCATCAGCTGTGTTTGGGTGAAACGCTTGCTTCAAATGTTGGGATTGGGGAGCGAACTCGCTGCAAAGCTGCGGCATTTAGCTCAGCGAGGTCAGTGAATCCCCCGCGTCCTGAGGCCCATTGGTGGCTCGCACTGCTTCCTGTGGAGTCAAAGGTCAGGTGTCCGAGCCGGACCATGCTGTACGCTCACTCACTTCACGCGATTGGGTGGGTGTTGGCCATGGGTCATTGATAGCTACTCGCCTCTGACTCACAAGGCCGTGGGTTCAAGGGACTTCCGCACTGTCGGAGGGGCAGTACTGAGGGAGTGCCACACTGTCGGAGGGGCAGTACTGAGGGAGCAACGCACTGTCGGAGGGGCAGTACTGAGGGAGTGCCGCACTGTCAGAGCAGCAGTACTGAGGGAGTGCTGCACTGTCAGAGGTGCCATCTTTCTAATGAGACGTTAAAACGAGGCCCCGTCTGCTCTCTCAGGTGGACGTAAAAGATCCCATGGCATTATTTTCAAAGAAGAGCAGGGGAGTTCTCACCGGTGTCCTGACCAATATTTATCCCTCAACCAACATCACTAAAAAACAGATAATGTGATCTTTAAGCATTGCTGTGTGTGGGAGCTTGCTGTGCGCACAAATAGGCTGCCGCTTTTCCCATATTACAACAGTGACTACGCTCCAGAATAGTATTGCATTGTTTGTAAAGTGCCTTGTGAGATCTTGAGGTCGTGAAAGGTGCTATAGAAATGCAAGTCTTTCTTTTGTTGCAGTTATCGAATACGAGTCAGGTCAAGGTGACTGCTCTCTCGCAGAGAAGCGATGGAGATGGCTGTGTCAAAGAGCACTCACAGATGAAAGTCTTTCTCTGAATTCGAGGAACGTAGTTATCGAGCCTTTGCTCAGAGACAACATTATAATCCCCCGGCGGGAAATCAACGCGGATCGCGGTGCGAATCCCTGGAGCTTTGCGATCGGTGCTACGTGTAGGCTGGGCAGCGTGGGGGAAGATGCGAGCAACTTCGTTCCTTGGACCTGGCTGCACTTCAGGAAGAAATTTAATGACCTAGCCAGACTTGCCAAGGTAAGACTTCGCTCCTTCCTAACGTATCACGTTGAAACAATTGATCTACACAAACACAATGCAGTCCGTTGATCAGCCTGTAAACCTTATGCTTCTGTAAAGTCTGGAGACCCAGGCAGTGAAATCCAGTTGGTAAGCGCCCCCTGTTAGCGCCTTGCCCTTTGCGCTGTCAGCACCTGCTGCGAACCTCAGTGAAGGTTTAAGCGGCGGCGGTCACTCGGTGAAATCACCGCGTGTGCAATGCCACCGTAGCAGCCGGCGGGGAAAGACGGAGATATTGCTGCGCGATGTGTACGAGGCGGAGCAGGGGGGCAGTTCAATTAAACTTTTGTCCCATTGCTGCTTCTCCCCTCGATTCTGCACACTGATGTTCAGCTGCCTTGGCTTCTCTGTAACGTTTCAGGTGGTCAGCTGATCTCCCCATCAGGCGCTGGGATGGCAGTTTCCGAGCGGCAGAACCGCGAGTGCAGCGATCCCGCAACAGCGCCCCAGGAATTAGGGTTAGCGCCAGGGGAAGGGTGGGGTGGAGAACGTTTCTTTTCACGCTCCACATTCCCTCGGGTGGCGAAAAGTGAATATCCTGGTAAACATTGCCCGGCGCTAACGAAAGCGACCAGCTGGAACTGAATTTCACCCCCAGTTCTTTGAGCCGATCTTGCAAATTAAGGTGCTTTATGCCGAGAATTCATCTCGAGTCCCTCCTCTGCAACCATTCCAAAGCCCCAATATCAGGGAGCATGTATGCACACCAAAACTGGGCACGGGGTTGCGACTGAGGCCAAACCAAGGTCTAGTTCAACGACAACTAGAGTGTGTAGGACCCGGAGACTGAGCCGGAGACAGAATTGGAGGCTGACCCGGAGACTGCACTGGTGTACAGTTACTGGGATACTGCACTGACCTACAGTGTTACTGGGAGAGTGCAATAAACTACAGTGTTACTGGGATGGTGCACTGACGTACAGTGTTACTGGGATAGTGCACTGACGTACAGTGTTACTGGGATAGTGCACTGACGTACATTTACTCGGATAGTGCACTGACGTACAGTGTTATTGGGATAGTGCACTGACATACAGTGACTGGGATAGTGCACTGACGTACAGTGTTACTGGGATAGTGCACTGACGTACAGTTACTCGGATAGTGCACTGACGTACAGTGTTACTGGGATAGTGCACTGACGTACAGTGACTGGGATAGTGCACTGACGTACAGTGTTACTGGGATAGTGCACTGACGTACAGTTACTGGGATAGTGCACTGACGTACAGTGTTATTGGGATAGTGCACTGACGTACAGTGTTACTGCGATAGTGCACTGACGTACAGTGTTGCTGGGATAGTGCACTGACGTAGTGTTACTCGGATAGTGCACTGACGTACAGTGTTACTGGGATAGTGCACTGACGTACAATGTTACTGGGATAGTGCACTGACGTACAATGTTACTGGGATAGTGCACTGACGTACAATGTTACTGGGATAGTGCACTGACGTACAGTTACTGGGATAGTGCACTGACGTACAGTGTTACTGGGATAGTGTACTGACGTACAGTTACTGGGATAGTGCACTGACGTACAGTGTTACTGGGATAGTGCACTGACGTACAATGTTACTGGGATAGTGCACTGACGTACAATGTTACTGGGATAGTGCACTGACGTACAGTTACTGGGATAGTGCACTGACGTACAGTGTTACTGGGATAGTGCACTGACGTACAATGTTACTGGGATAGTGCACTGACGTACAGTTACTGGGATAGTGCACTGACGTACAGTGTTACTGGGATAGTGCACTGACGTACAGTTACTGGGATAGTGCACTGACGTACAGTTAATGTGATAGTACACTGACGTACAGTGTTACTGGGATAGTGCAATGACGTACAGTTACTGGGATAGTGCACTGACGTACAGTGTTACTGGGATAGTGCACTGACGTACAGTTACTGGGATAGTGCACTGACGTACAGTGTTACTGGGATAGTGCACTGACGTACAGTTACTGGGATAGTGCACTGACGTACAGTTAATGTGATAGTACACTGACGTACAGTGTTACTGGGATAGTGCAATGACGTACAGTTACTGGGATAGTGCACTGACGTACAATGTTACTGGGATAGTGCACTGACGTACAATGTTACTGGGATAGTGCACTGACGTACAGTTACTGGGATAGTGCACTGACGTACAGTGTTACTGGGATAGTGCACTGACGTACAATGTTACTGGGATAGTGCACTGACGTACAGTGTTACTGGGATAGTGCACTGACGTACAGTGTTACTGGGATAGTGCACTGACGTACAGTTACTGGGATAGTGCACTGACGTACAGTTAATGTGATAGTACACTGATGTACAGTGTTACTGGGATAGTGCAATGACGTACAGTTACTGGGATAGTGCACTGACGTACAGTGTTACTGGGATAGTGCACTGACGTACAGTTACTGGGATAGTGCACTGACGTACAGTGTTACTCGGATAGTGCACTGACGTAGAGTTAATGTGATAGTACACTGACATACAGTTTTACTGGGATAGTGCACTGACGTACAGTTACTCGGATAGTGCACTGACTTACAGTTAATGTGATAGTGCACTGACGTACAGTGTTACTCGGATAGTGCACTGACGTACAGTTAATGTGATAGTACACTGACGTACAGTTACTGGGATAGTGCACTGACATACAGTTTTACTGGGATAGTGCACTGACATACAGTTAATGTGATAGTACACTGACGTACAGTGTTACTGGGATAGTGCAATGACGTACAGTTACTGGGATAGTGCACTGACGTACAGTTACTCGGATAGTGCACTGACGTACAGTATTACTGGGATAGTGCACTGACGTACAGTGTTACTGGGATAGTGCACTGACGTACAGTGTTACTGGGATAGTGCACTGACGTACAGTTACTGGGATAGTGCACTGACGTACAGAGTTACTGCGATAGTGCACTGACGTACAGTGTTACTGGGATAGTGCACTGACCTACAGTGTTACTGGGATAGTGCACTGACGTACAGTTACTGGGATAGTGCACTGATGTACAGTGTTACTGGGATAGTGCACTGACGTACAGTGTTACTGGGATAGTGCACTGACGTACAGTTCCTGGGATAGTGCTCTGACGTACAGTTACTGGGAAAGTGCACTGACGTACAGTGTTACTGGGATAGTGAGCTGACGTACAGTATTACTGGGATAGTGCACTGACGTACAGTGTTACTGGGATAGTGCACTGACGTAAAGTGTTACTGCGATAGTGCACTGACGTACAGTGTTACTGGGATAGTGCACTGACGCACAGTGGCTGGGATAGTGCACTGATGTACTGTAACTAGGATAGTGCACTGACATACAGTGTTACTGGGATAGTACATTGACGTACAGTTACTGGGATAGTGCACTGACGTACAGTTACTGGGATAGTGCACTGACGTACAGTGTTATTGGGATAGTGCACTGACGTACAGTTAATGTGATAGTACACTGACGTACAGTGTTACTGGGATAGTGCAATGACGTACAGTTACTGGGATAGTGCACTGACGTACAGTGTTACTCGGATAGTGCACTGACGTACAGTTAATGTGATAGTACACTGACGTACAGTGTTACTGGGATAGTGCACTGACGTACAGTGACTCGGATAGTGCACTGACGTACAGTTACTGGGATAGTGCACTGACGTACAGAGTTACTGCGATAGTGCACTGACGTACAGTGTTACTGGGATAGTGCACTGACCTACAGTGTTACTGGGATAGTGCACTGACGTACAGTTACTGGGATAGTGCACTGATGTACAGTGTTACTGGGATAGTGCACTGACGTACAGTGTTACTGGGATAGTGCACTGACGTACAGTGACTGGGAAAGTGCACTGGCGTACAGTGTTACTGGGATAGTGAGCTGACGTACAGTATTACTGGGATAGTGCACTGACGTACAGTGTTACTGGGATAGTGCACTGACGTAAAGTGTTACTGCGATAGTGCACTGACGTACAGTGTTACTGGGATAGTGCACTGACGCACAGTATTACTGGGATAGTGCATTGACATACAGTGATTGGGATAGTGCACTGATGTACTGTAACTAGGATAGTGCACTGACATACAGTGTTACTGGGATAGTACATTGACGTACAGTTACTGGGATAGTGCACTGACGTACAGTGTTACTGGGATAGTGCACTGATGTACAGTTACTGGGATAGTGCACTGATGTACAGTGTTACTGGGATAGTGCACTGACGTACAGTTACTGGGATAGTACACGGATGTACAGTGTTACTGGGAAAGTACACTGACGTACAGTTACTGGGATAGTGCACTGACGTACAGTGTTACTGGGATAGTGCACTGACATACAGTTACTGGGATAGTGCACTGAAGTACAGTGTTATTGGGATAGTGCACTGACGTACAGTGCTACTGCGATAGTGCACTGACGTACAGTGTTACTCGGATCGTGCACTGACGTACAGTGTTACTGGGATAGTGCACTGACGTACAGCTACTGGGATAGTGCACTGACGTACAGTGTTATTGGGATAGTGCACTGACGTACAGTTAATGTGATAGTACACTGACGTACAGTGTTACTGGGATAGTGCAATGACGTACAGTTACTGGGATAGTGCACTGACGTACAGTGTTACTCGGATAGTGCACTGACGTACAGTTAATGTGATAGTACACTGACGTACAGTTTTACTGGGATAGTACACTGACGTACAGTTACTCGGATAGTGCACTGACGTACAGTATTACTGGGATAGTACACTGACGTACAGTGTTACTGGGATAGTGCACTGACGTACAGTGTTACTGGGATAGTGCACTGACGTACAGTGTTACTGCGATAGTGCACTGACGTACAGTGTTACTGGGATAGTGCACTGACCTACAGTGTTACTGGGATAGTGCACTGACGTACAGTTACTGGGATAGTGCACTGATGTACAGTGTTACTGGGATAGTGCACTGACGTACAGTGTTACTGGGATAGTGCACTGACGTACAGTTCCTGCGATAGTGCTCTGACGTACAGTTACTGGGATAGTGCACTGACGTACAGTGTTACTGGGATAGTGAGCTGACGTACAGTATTACTGGGATAGTGCACTGACGTACAGTGTTACTGGGATAGTGCACTGACGTAAAGTGTTACTGCGATAGTGCACTGACGTACAGTGTTACTGGGATAGTGCACTGACGCACAGTATTACTGGGATAGTGCACAGACGTACAGTTACTGGGATAGCGCATTGACGTACAGTGACTGGGATAGTGCACTGATGTACTGTTACTAGGATAGTGCACTGACATACAGTGTTACTGGGATAGTACATTGACGTACAGTTACTGGGATAGTGCACTGACGTACAGTGTTACTGGGATAGTGCACTGATGTACAGTTACTGGGATAGTGCACTGATGTACAGTGTTACTGGGATAGTGCACTGACGTACAGTTACGGGGATAGTACACGGATGTACAGTGTTACTGGGAAAGTGCACTGACGTACAGTTACTGGGATAGTGCACTGACCTACAGTTTTACTGGGATAGTGCACTGACGTACAGTTACTGGGATAGTGCACTGACCTACAGTGTTACTGGGATAGTGCACTGACGTACAGTTACTGGGATAGTGCACTGACGTACAGTGTTACTGGGATAGTGCACTGACGTACACTGTTACTGGGATAGTGCACTGACGTACAGTTCCTGGGATAGTGCTCTGACGTGCAGTTACTGGGATAGTGCACTGACGTACAGTATTACTGGGATAGTGCGCTGACGGACAGTGTTACTGGGATAGTGCACTGACGTACAGTGTTACTGGGATAGTGCACTGACGTACAGTTACTCGGATGGTGCACTGACGTACAGTATTACTGGGATAGTGCACTGATGTAAGTGTTACTGGGATAGTGCACTGACGTACAGTTACTCGGATAGTGCACTGACGTACAGTATTACTGGGCTAGTGCACTGACGTACAGTGTTACTGGGATAGTGCACTGACGTACAGTGTTACTTGGATAGTGCACTGATGTGCAGTTACTCGGATAGTGCACTGACGTACAGTTAATGTGATAGTACACTGACGTACAGTTTTACTAGGATAGTACACTGACGTACAGTAACTCGGATAGTGCACTGACGTACAGTATTACTGGGATAGTGCACTGACGTACAGTGTTACTGGAATAGTGCACTGACGTACAGTGTTACTGGGATAGTGCACTGACGTACAGTTACTGGGATAGTGCACTGACGTACAGTGTTACTGCGATAGTGCACTGACGTACAGTTCCTGGGATAGTGCTCTGACGTACAGTTACTGGGATAGTGCACTGACGTACAGTGTTACTGGGATAGTGCACTGACGTAAAGTGTTACTGCGATAGTGCACTGACGTACAGTGTTACTGGGATAGTGCACTGACGCACAGTATTACTGGGATAGTGCACTGACGTACAGTTACTGGGATAGCGCATTGACGTACAGTGACTGGGATAGTGCACTGATGTACTGTTACTAGGATAGTGCACTGACATACAGTGTTACTGGGATAGAACATTGACGTACAGTTACTGGGATAGTGCACTGACGTACATTGTTACTGGGATAGTGCACTGATGTACAGTTACTGGGATAGTGCACTGATGTACAGTGTTACTGGGAAAGTGCACTGACGTACAGTTACTGGGATAGTGCACTGACCTACAGTGTTACTGGGATAGTGCACTGACGTAAAGTTACTGGGATAGTGCACTGATGTACAGTTACTCGGATAGTGCACTGACGTACAGTATTACTGGGATAGTGCACTGATGTAAGTGTTACTGGGATAGTGCACTGACGTACAGTTACTCGGATAGTGCACTGACGTACAGTATTACTGGGCTAGTGCACTGACGTACAGTGTTACTGGGATAGTGCACTGACGTACAGTTTTACTGGGATAGTACACTGACGTACAGTTACTCGGATAGTGCACTGACGTACAGTATTACTGGGATAGTGCACTGACGTACAGTGTTACTGGGATAGTGCACTGACGTACAGTGTTACTGGGATAGTGCACTGACGTACAGTTACTGGGATAGTGCACTGACGTACAGTGTTACTGCGATAGTGCACTGACGTACAGTGTTACTGGGATAGTGCACTGACGTACAGTGTTACTGGGATAGTGCACTGACGTACAGTTCCTGGGATAGTGCTCTGACGTACAGTTACTGGGATAGTGCACTGACGTACAGTGTTACTGGGATAGTGAGCTGACGTACAGTATTACTGGGATAGTGCACTGACGTACAGTGTTACTGGGATAGTGCACTGACGTAAAGTGTTACTGCGATAGTGCACTGACGTACAGTGTTACTGGGATAGTGCACTGACGCACAGTATTACTGGGATAGTGCACTGACGTACAGTTACTGGGATAGCGCATTGACGTACAGTGACTGGGATAGTGCACTGATGTACTGTTACTAGGATAGTGCACTGACATACAGTGTTACTGGGATAGTACATTGACGTACAGTTACTGGGATAGTGCACTGACGTACAGTGTTACTGGGATAGTGCACTGATGTACAGTTACTGGGATAGTGCACTGATGTACAGTGTTACTGGGATAGTGCACTGACGTACAGTTACTGGGATAGTACACGGATGTACAGTGTTACTGGGAAAGTGCACTGACGTACAGTTACTGGGATAGTGCACTGACCTACAGTGTTACTGGGATAGTGCACTGACGTACAGTTACTGGGATAGTGCACTGACCTACAGTGTTACTGGGATAGTGCACTGACGTACAGTTACTGGGATAGTGCACTGACGTACAGTGTTACTGGGATAGTGCACTGACGTACAGTTCCTGGGATAGTGCTCTGACGTGCAGTTACTGGGATAGTGCACTGACGTACAGTATTACTGGGATAGTGCGCTGACGTGTAGTGTTACTGGGATAGTGCACTGACGTAGTGTTACTCGGATAGTGCACTGACGTACAGTGTTACTCGGATAGTGCACTGACGTACAGTGTTACTGGGATAGTGCACTGACGTACAATTACTGGGATAGTGCACTGACGTAGTGTTACTCGGATAGTGCACTGACGTACAGTGTTACTCGGATAGTGCACTGACGTACAGTGTTACTGGGATAGTGCACTGACGTACAATTACTGGGATAGTGCACTGACGTACAGTTACTGGGATAGTGCACTGACGTACAGTGTTACTCAGATAGTGCACTGACGTACAGTTAATGTGATAGTACACTGACGTACAGTGTTACTGGGATAGTGCACTGACGTACAGTTACTCGGATAGTGCACTGACGTACAGTGTTACTGGGATAGTGCACTGAAGTACAGTGTTACTGGGATAGTGCACTGACGTACAGTGTTACTGGGATAGTGCACTGACGTACAGAGTTACTGGGATAGTGCACTGACCTACAGTGTTACTGGGATAGTGCACTGACGTACAGTTACTGGGATAGTGCACTGATGTACAGTGTTACTGGGATAGTGCACTGACGTATGATTCCTGGGATAGTGCGCTGACGTACAGTTACTGGGATAGTGCACTGACGTACAGTGTTACTGGGATAGTGAGCTGACGTACAGTATTACTGGGATAGTGCACTGACGTACAGTGTTACTGGGATAGTGCACTGATGTACAGTTACTGGGATACTGCACTGATGTACAGTGTTACTGGGATAGTGCACTGACGTACAGTTACTGGGATAGTACACTGATGTACAGTGTTACTGGGAAAGTACACTGACGTACAGTTACTGGGATAGTGCACTGACGTACAGTGTTACTGGGAGAGTGCACCGATGTACAGTTACTGGGAAAGTGCACTGACGTACAGTTACTGGGATAGTGCACTGACGTACAGTTACTGGGATAGTGCACTGACGTACAGTGTTACTGGGATAGTGCATTGACGTACAGTGACTGGGATAGTGCACTGATGTACAGTTACTAGGATAGTGCACTGACGTACAGTTACTGGGATAGTGCACTGATGTACAGTGTTACTGGGATGGTACACTGACGTACAGTTGCTGGGAGAGTACACTGACGTACAGTGTTACTGGGATAGTACATTGACGTACAGTTACTGGGATAGTGCACTGACGTACAATGTTACTGGGATAGTGCACTGATGTACAGTTACTGGGATAGTGCACTGATGTACAGTGTTACCGGGATAGTGCACTGACGTACAGTTACTGGGATAGTACACTGATGTACAGTGTTACTGGGAAAGTGCACTGACGTACAGTTACTGGGAGAGTGCACTGACGTACAGTTACTGGGAAAGTGCACTGACGTACAGTTACTGGGATAGTGCATTGACGTACAGTTACTGGGATAGCGCACTGACCTACAGTGTTACTGGGATAGTGCACTGACGTACAGTTACTGGGATTGTGCACTGACCTACAGTGTAACTGGGATAGTGCACTGACGTACAGTTACTGGGATAGTGCACTGATGTACAGTGTTACTGGGATAGTGCACTGATGTACAGTGTTACTGGGATAGTGCACTGACGTACAGTGTTACTGGGATAGTGAACTGACGTACAGTATTACTGGGATAGTGCACTGACGTACAGTGTTACTGGGATAGTGCACTGACGTAAAGTTTTACTGCGATAGTGCACTGACGTACAGTGTTACTGGGATAGTGCACTGACGTACAGTTACTGGGATAGTGCACTGACGTACAGTTACTGGGAAAGTGCACTGACGTACAGTGTTACTTGGATAGTGCACTGACCTACAGTGTTACTGGGATAGTGCACTGACGTACAGTTACTGGGATAGTTCACGATGTACAGTATTACTGGGATAGTGCACTGACGTACAGTGTTACTGGGATAGTGCACTGACGTACAGTGTTACTGGGATAGTGCACTGACGAACAGTTACTGGGATAGTGCACTGACGTACAGTGTTACTGGGATAGTGCACTGACGTACAGTGTTACTGGGATAGTGCACTGAGCTACAGTGTTACTGGGATAGTGCACTGACGTACAGTTACTGGGATAGTGCACTGACGTACAGTGTTACTCAGATAGTGCACTGACGTACAGTTAATGTGATAGTACACTAACATACAGTGTTACTAGGATAGTGCACTGATGTACAGTTACTGGGATAGTGCACTGATGTACAGTGTTACTGGGATAGTGCACTGACGTACAGTTACTGGGATAGTACACTGATGTACAGTGTTACTGGGAAAGTACACTGACGTACAGTTACTGGGATAGTGCACAGACGTACAGTGTTACTGGGAGAGTGCACTGATGTACAGTTACTGGGAAAGTGCACTGACGTACAGTTACTGGGATAGTGCACTGACGTACAGTTACTGGGATAGTGTACTGACGTACAGTGTTACTGGGATAGTGCATTGACGTACAGTGACTTGGATAGTGCACTGATGTACAGTTACTAGGATAGTGCACTGACGTACAGTTACTGGGATAGTGCACTGATGTACAGTGTTACTGGAATGGTACACTGAAGTACAGTTGCTGGGAGAGTACACTGACGTACAGTGTTACTGGGATAGTACATTGACGTACAGTTACTGGGATAGTGCACTGACGTACAGTGTTACTGGGATAGTGCACTGATGTACAGTTACTGGGATAGTGCACTGATGTACAGTGTTACTGGGATAGTGCACTGACGTACAGTTACTGGGATAGTACACTGATGTACAGTGTTACTGGGAAAGTGCACTGACGTACAGTTACTGGGATAGTGCACTGACGTACAGTTACTGGGATAGCGCACTGACCTACAGTGTTACTGGGATAGTGCACTGACGTACAGTTACTGGGATAGTGCACTGATGTACAGTGTTACTGGGATGGTACACTGACGTACAGTTGCTGGGAGAGTACACTGACGTACAGTGTTACTGGGATAGTACATTGACGTACAGTTACTGGGATAGTGCACTGACGTACAATGTTACTGGGATAGTGCACTGATGTACAGTTACTGGGATAGTGCACTGATGTACAGTGTTACTGGGATAGTGCACTGACGTACAGTTACTGGGATAGTGCACAGACGTACAGTGTTACTGGGATAGTGCACTGATGTACAGTTACTGGGAAAGTGCACTGACGTACAGTTACTGGGATAGTGCACTGACGTACAGTTACTGGGATAGCGCACTGACCTACAGTGTTACTGGGATAGTGCACTGACGTACAGTTACTGGGATTGTGCACTGACCTACAGTGTAACTGGGATAGTGCACTGACGTACAGTTACTGGGATAGTGCACTGATGTACAGTGTTACTGGGATAGTGCACTGATGTACAGTGTTACTGGGATAGTGCACTGACGTACAGTGTTACTGGGATAGTGAACTGACGTACAGTATTACTGGGATAGTGCACTGACGTACAGTGTTATTGGGATAGTGGACTGACGTACAGTGTTACTGGGATAGTGCACTGATGTACAGTGTTACTGGGATAGTGCACTGACGTACAGTGTTACTGGGATAGTGCAGTGACGTACAGTTACTGGGATAGTGCACTGACGAACAGTTACTGGGATAGTGCACTGACGTACAGTGTTACTGGGATAGTGCACTGACGTGCAGTTACTGGGATAGTGCGCTGACGTACAGTGATACTGGGATAGTGCACTGACCTACAGTGTTACTGGGATAGTGCACTGATGTACAGTGTTACTGGGATAGTGCACTGACCTACAGTGTTACTGGGATAGTGCACTGATGTACAGTTACTGGGAAAGTGCACTGACGTACAGTTACTGGGATAGTGCACTGACGTACAGTTACTGGGATAGTTCACGATGTACAGTATTACTGGGATAGTGCACTGATGTACAGTGTTAATGGGATAGTGCACTGACGTACAGTTACTGGGATAGTGCACTGACGTACAGTGTTACTGGGATAGTGCACTGACGTACAGTGTTACTGGGATAGTGCACTGACGAACAGTTACTGGGATAGTGCACTGACGTACAGTGTTACTGGGATAGTGCACTGACGTACAGTTACTGGGATAGTGCACTGACGTACAGTGTTACTGGGATAGTGCACTGACGTACAGTGTTACTGGGATAGTGCACTGACGAACAGTTACTGGGATAGTGCACTGACGTACAGTGTTACTGGGATAGTGCACTGACGTACAGTGTTACTGGGATAGTGCACTGAGCTACAGTGTTACTGGGATAGTGCACTGACGTACAGTTACTGGGATAGTGCACTGACGTACAGTGTTACTCAGATAGTGCACTGACGTACAGTTAATGTGATAGTACACTGACGTACAGTGTTACTGGGATAGTGCACTGATGTACAGTTACTGGGATACTGCACTGATGTACAGTGTTACTGGGATAGTGCACTGACGTACAGTTACTGGGATAGTACACTGATGTACAGTGTTACTGGGAAAGTACACTGACGTACAGTTACTGGGATAGTGCACTGACGTACAGTGTTACTGGGAGAGTGCACTGATGTACAGTTACTGGGAAAGTGCACTGACGTACAGTGTTACTGGGATAGTGCATTGACGTACAGTGACTGGGATAGTGCACTGATGTACAGTTGCTAGGATAGTGCACTTCGTACAGTTACTGGGATAGTGCACTGATGTACAGTGTTACTGGGATGGTACACTGACGTACAGTTGCTGGGAGAGTACACTGACGTACAGTGTTACTGGGATAGTGCACTGACGTACAGTTACTGGGATAGTGCACTGACGTACAGTGTTACTGGGATAGTGCATTGACGTACAGTGACTGGGATAGTGCACTGATGTACAGTTGCTAGGATAGTGCACTGACGTACAGTTACTGGGATAGTGCACTGATGTACAGTGTTACTGGGATGGTACACTGACGTACAGTTGCTGGGAGAGTACACTGACGTACAGTGTTACTGGGATAGTACATTGACGTACAGTTACTGGGATAGTGCACTGACGTACAGTGTTACTGGGATAGTGCACTGATGTACAGTTACTGGGATAGTGCACTGATGTACAGTGTTACTGGTATAGTGCACTGACGTTCAGTTACTGGGATAGTACACTGATGTACAGTGTTACTGGGAAAGTACACTGACGTACAGTTACTGGGATAGTGCACTGACGGACAGTGTTACTGGGATAGTGCACTGATGTACAGTTACTGGGAAAGTGCACTGACGTACAGTTACTGGGATAGTGCACTGACGTACAGTTACTGGGATAGCGCACTGACCTACAGTGTTACTGGGATAGTGCACTGACGTACAGTTACTGGGATAGTGCACTGACCTACAGTGTAACTGGGATAGTGCACTGACGTACAGTTACTGGGATAGTGCACTGATGTACAGTGTTACTGGGATAGTGCACTGATGTACAGTGTTACTGGGATAGTGCACTGACGTACAGTGTTACTGGGATAGTGAACTGACGTACAGTATTACTGGGATAGTGCACTGACGGACAGTGTTACTGGGATAGTGCACTGACGTAAAGCTTTACTGCGATAGTGCACTGACGTACAGTGTTACTGGGATAGTGCACTGACGCACAGTATTACTGGGATAGTGCACTGACGTACAGGTACTGGGATAGTGCATTGACGTACAGTTGCTGGGATAGTGCACTGATGTACAGTTACTAGGATAGTGCACTGACGTACAGTTACCGGGATAGTGCACTGACGGACAGTGTTACTGGGATAGTGCACTGATGTATAGTGTTACTGGGATAGTGCACTGACGTACAGTGTTACTGGGATAGTGCACTGACATACAGTGTTACTGGGATAGTGCACTGACGTACAGTGTTACTGGGATAGTGCACTGACGTACAGTGTTACTGGGATAGTGCACTGACGTACAGTTACTGGGATAGTGCACTGACGAAAATTTACTGGGAAAGTGCACTGACGTACAGTGTTACTGGGATAGTGCACTGACGTACAGTGTTACTGGGATAGTGCACTGATGTACAGTGTTACTGGGATAGTGCACTGACGTACAGTGTTACTGGGATAGTGCACTGATGTACAGTTACTGGGATAGTGCACTGATGTACAGTGTTACTGGGATAGTGCACTGACGTACAGTTACTGGGATAGTACACGGATGTACAGTGTTACTGGGAAAGTGCACTGACGTACAGTTACTGGGATAGTGCACTGACCTACAGTGTTACTGGGATAGTGCACTGACGTACAGTGTTACTGGGATAGTGCACTGACCTACAGTGTTACTGGGATAGTGCACTGACGTACAGTTACTGGGATAGTGCACTGACGTACAGTGTTACTGGGATAGTGCACTGACGTACAGTGTTACTGGGATAGTGCACTGACGTACAGTTCCTGGGATAGTGCTCTGACGTGCAGTTACTGGGATAGTGCACTGACGTACAGTATTACTGGGATAGTGCGCTGACGGACAGTGTTACTGGGATAGTGCACTGACGTACAGTGTTACTGGGATAGTGCACTGACGTACAGTTACTCGGATGGTGCACTGACGTACAGTATTACTGGGATAGTGCACTGATGTAAGTGTTACTGGGATAGTGCACTGACGTACAGTTACTCGGATAGTGCACTGACGTACAGTATTACTGGGCTAGTGCACTGACGTACAGTGTTACTGGGATAGTGCACTGACGTACAGTGTTACTTGGATAGTGCACTGACGTGCAGTTACTCGGATAGTGCACTGACGTACAGTTAATGTGATAGTACACTGACGTACAGTTTTACTAGGATAGTACACTGACGTACAGTAACTCGGATAGTGCACTGACGTACAGTATTACTGGGATAGTGCACTGACGTACAGTGTTACTGGAATAGTGCACTGACGTACAGTGTTACTGGGATAGTGCACTGACGTACAGTTACTGGGATAGTGCACTGACGTACAGTGTTACTGGGATAGTGAACTGACGTACAGTATTACTGGGATAGTGCACTGACGTACAGTGTTACTGGGATAGTGCACTGACGTAAAGTTTTACTGCGATAGTGCACTGACGTACAGTGTTACTGGGATAGTGCACTGACGTACAGTTACTGGGATAGTGCACTGACGTACAGTTACTGGGAAAGTGCACTGACGTACAGTGTTACTGGGATAGTGCACTGACCTACAGTGTTACTGGGATAGTGCACTGACGTACAGTTACTGGGATAGTTCACGATGTACAGTATTACTGGGATAGTGCACTGACGTACAGTGTTACTGGGATAGTGCACTGACGAACAGTTACTGGGATAGTGCACTGACGTACAGTGTTACTGGGATAGTGCACTGACGTACAGTGTTACTGGGATAGTGCACTGAGCTACAGTGTTACTGGGATAGTGCACTGACGTACAGTTACTGGGATAGTGCACTGACGTACAGTGTGACTCAGATAGTGCACTGACGTACAGTTAATGTGATAGTACACTAACGTACAGTGTTACTGGGATAGTGCACTGATGTACAGTTACTGGGATAGTGCACTGATGTACAGTGTTACTGGGATAGTGCACTGACGTACAGTTACTGGGATAGTACACTGATGTACAGTGTTACTGGGAAAGTACACTGACGTACAGTTACTGGGATAGTGCACAGACGTACAGTGTTACTGGGAGAGTGCACTGATGTACAGTTACTGGGAAAGTGCACTGACGTACAGTTACTGGGATAGTGCACTGACGTACAGTTACTGGGATAGTGTACTGACGTACAGTGTTACTGGGATAGTGCATTGACGTACAGTGACTGGGATAGTGCACTGATGTACAGTTACTAGGATAGTGCACTGACGTACAGTTACTGGGATAGTGCACTGATGTACAGTGTTACTGGGATGGTACACTGAAGTACAGTTGCTGGGAGAGTACACTGACGTACAGTGTTACTGGGATAGTACATTGCCGTACAGTTACTGGGATAGTGCACTGACGTACAGTGTTACTGGGATAGTGCACTGATGTACAGTTACTGGGATAGTGCACTGATGTACAGTGTTACTGGGATAGTGCACTGACGTACAGTTACTGGGATAGTACACTGATGTACAGTGTTACTGGGAAAGTACACTGACGTACAGTTACTGGGATAGTGCACTGACCTACAGTGTTACTGGGATAGTGCACTGACGACAGTTACTGGGATAGTGCACTGATGTACAGTGTTACTGGGATGGTACACTGACGTACAGTTGCTGGGAGAGTACACTGACGTACAGTGTTACTGGGATAGTACATTGACGTACAGTTACTGGGATAGTGCACTGACGTACAATGTTACTGGGATAGTGCACTGATGTACAGTTACTGGGATAGTGCACTGATGTACAGTGTTACTGGGATAGTGCACTGACGTACAGTTACTGGGATAGTGCACAGACGTACAGTGTTACTGGGATAGTGCACTGACGTACAGTTACTGGGATAGTGCACTGACGTACAGTGTTACTGGGATAGTGCACTGACGTACAGTTACTGGGATAGTGCACTGACGAAAATTTACTGGGAAAGTGCACTGACGTACAGTGTTACTGGGATAGTGCACTGACGTACAGTGTTACTGGGATAGTGCACTGACGTACAGTGTTACTGGGATAGTGCACTGACGTACAGTGTTACTGGGATAGTGCACTGATGTACAGTTACTGGGATAGTGCACTGATGTACAGTGTTACTGGGATAGTGCACTGACGTACAGTTACTGGGATAGTACACGGATGTACAGTGTTACTGGGAAAGTGCACTGACGTACAGTTACTGGGATAGTGCACTGACCTACAGTGTTACTGGGATAGTGCACTGACGTACAGTTACTGGGATAGTGCACTGATGTAAGTGTTACTGGGATAGTGCACTGACGTACAGTTACTCGGATAGTGCACTGACGTACAGTATTACTGGGCTAGTGCACTGACGTACAGTGTTACTGGGATAGTGCACTGACGTACAGTGTTACTTGGATAGTGCACTGACGTGCAGTTACTCGGATAGTGCACTGACGTACAGTTAATGTGATAGTACACTGACGTACAGTTTTACTAGGATAGTACACTGACGTACAGTAACTCGGATAGTGCACTGACGTACAGTGTTACTGGGATAGTGCACTGACGTACAGTTACTGGGATAGTGCACTGACGTACAGTGTTACTGGGATAGTGCACTGACGTACAGTGTTACTGGAATAGTGCACTGACGTACAGTGTTACTGGGATAGTGCACTGACGTACAGTTACTGGGATAGTGCACTGACGTACAGTGTTACTGCGATAGTGCACTGACGTACAGTGTTACTGGGATAGTGCACTGACCTACAGTGTTACTGGGATAGTGCACTGACGTACAGTTACTGGGATAGTGCACTGATGTACAGTGTTACTGGGATAGTGCACTGACGTACAGTGTTACTGGGATAGTGCACTGACGTACAGTTCCTGGGATAGTGCTCTGACGTACAGTTACTGGGATAGTGCACTGACGTACAGTGTTACTGGGATAGTGCACTGACGTAAAGTGTTACTGCGATAGTGCACTGACGTACAGTGTTACTGGGATAGTGCACTGACGCACAGTATTACTGGGATAGTGCACTGACGTACAGTTACTGGGATAGCGCATTGACGTACAGTGACTGGGATAGTGCACTGATGTACTGTTACTAGGATAGTGCACTGACATACAGTGTTACTGGGATAGAACATTGACGTACAGTTACTGGGATAGTGCACTGACGTACATTGTTACTGGGATAGTGCACTGATGTACAGTTACTGGGATAGTGCACTGATGTACAGTGTTACTGGGATAGTGCACTGACGTACAGTTACTGGGATAGTAAACGGATGTACAGTTTTACTGGGATAGTACACTGACGTACAGTTACTCGGATAGTGCACTGACGTACAGTATTACTGGGATAGTGCACTGACGTACAGTGTTACTGGGATAGTGCACTGACGTACAGTGTTACTGGGATAGTGCACTGACGTACAGTTACTGGGATAGTGCACTGACGTACAGTGTTACTGCGATAGTGCACTGACGTACAGTGTTACTGGGATAGTGCACTGACCTACAGTGTTACTGGGATAGTGCACCGACGTACAGTTACTGGGATAGTGCACTGATGTACAGTGTTACTGGGATAGTGCACTGACGTACAGTGTTACTGGGATAGTGCACTGACGTACAGTTCCTGGGATAGTGCTCTGACGTACAGTTACTGGGATAGTGCACTGACGTACAGTGTTACTGGGATAGTGAGCTGACGTACAGTATTACTGGGATAGTGCACTGACGTACAGTGTTACTGGGATAGTGCACTGACGTAAAGTGTTACTGCGATAGTGCACTGACGTACAGTGTTACTGGGATAGTGCACTGACGCACAGTATTACTGGGATAGTGCACTGACGTACAGTTACTGGGATAGCGCATTGACGTACAGTGACTGGGATAGTGCACTGATGTACTGTTACTAGGATAGTGCACTGACATACAGTGTTACTGGGATAGTACATTGACGTACAGTTACTGGGATAGTGCACTGACGTACAGTGTTACTGGGATAGTGCACTGATGTACAGTTACTGGGATAGTGCACTGATGTACAGTGTTACTGGGATAGTGCACTGACGTACAGTTACTGGGATAGTACACGGATGTACAGTGTTACTGGGAAAGTGCACTGACGTACAGTTACTGGGATAGTGCACTGACCTACAGTGTTACTGGGATAGTGCACTGACGTACAGTTACTGGGATAGTGCACTGACCTACAGTGTTACTGGGATAGTGCACTGACGTACAGTTACTGGGATAGTGCACTGACGTACAGTGTTACTGGGATAGTGCACTGACGTACAGTTCCTGGGATAGTGCTCTGACGTGCAGTTACTGGGATAGTGCACTGACGTACAGTATTACTGGGATAGTGCGCTGACGTATAGTGTTACTGGGATAGTGCACTGACGTACAGTGTTACTGGGATAGTGCACTAACGTACAGTTACTCGGATAGTGCACTGACGTACAGTATTACTGGCATAGTGCACTGATGTAAGTGTTACTGGGATAGTGCACTGACGTAGTGTTACTCGGATAGTGCACTGACGTACAGTGTTACTCGGATAGTGCACTGACGTACAGTGTTACTGGGATAGTGCACTGACGTACAATTACTGGGATAGTGCACTGACGTAGTGTTACTCGGATAGTGCACTGACGTACAGTGTTACTCGGATAGTGCACTGACGTACAGTGTTACTGGGATAGTGCACTGACGTACAATTACTGGGATAGTGCACTGACGTACAGTTACTGGGATAGTGCACTGACGTACAGTGTTACTCAGATAGTGCACTGACGTACAGTTAATGTGATAGTACACTGACGTACAGTGTTACTGGGATAGTGCACTGACGTACAGTTACTCGGATAGTGCACTGACGTACAGTGTTACTGGGATAGTGCACTGAAGTACAGTGTTACTGGGATAGTGCACTGACGTACAGTGTTACTGGGATAGTGCACTGACGTACAGAGTTACTGGGATAGTGCACTGACCTACAGTGTTACTGGGATAGTGCACTGACGTACAGTTACTGGGATAGTGCACTGATGTACAGTGTTACTGGGATAGTGCACTGACGTATGATTCCTGGGATAGTGCGCTGACGTACAGTTACTGGGATAGTGCACTGACGTACAGTGTTACTGGGATAGTGAGCTGACGTACAGTATTACTGGGATAGTGCACTGACGTACAGTGTTACTGGGATAGTGCACTGATGTACAGTTACTGGGATACTGCACTGATGTACAGTGTTACTGGGATAGTGCACTGACGTACAGTTACTGGGATAGTACACTGATGTACAGTGTTACTGGGAAAGTACACTGACGTACAGTTACTGGGATAGTGCACTGACGTACAGTGTTACTGGGAGAGTGCACTGATGTACAGTTACTGGGAAAGTGCACTGACGTACAGTTACTGGGATAGTGCACTGACGTACAGTTACTGGGATAGTGCACTGACGTACAGTGTTACTGGGATAGTGCATTGACGTACAGTGACTGGGATAGTGCACTGATGTACAGTTACTAGGATAGTGCACTGACGTACAGTTACTGGGATAGTGCACTGATGTACAGTGTTACTGGGATGGTACACTGACGTACAGTTGCTGGGAGAGTACACTGACGTACAGTGTTACTGGGATAGTACATTGACGTACAGTTACTGGGATAGTGCACTGACGTACAATGTTACTGGGATAGTGCACTGATGTACAGTTACTGGGATAGTGCACTGATGTACAGTGTTACCGGGATAGTGCACTGACGTACAGTTACTGGGATAGTACACTGATGTACAGTGTTACTGGGAAAGTACACTGACGTACAGTTACTGGGAGAGTGCACTGACGTACAGTGTTACTGGGATAGTGCACTGATGTACAGTTACTGGGAAAGTGCACTGACGTACAGTTACTGGGATAGTGCATTGACGTACAGTTACTGGGATAGCGCACTGACCTACAGTGTTACTGGGATAGTGCACTGACGTACACTTACTGGGATTGTGCACTGACCTACAGTGTAACTGGGATAGTGCACTGACGTACAGTTACTGGGATAGTGCACTGATGTACAGTGTTACTGGGATAGTGCACTGATGTACAGTGTTACTGGGATAGTGCACTGACGTACAGTGTTACTGGGATAGTGAACTGACGTACAGTATTACTGGGATAGTGCACTGACGTACAGTGTTACTGGGATAGTGCACTGACGTAAAGTTTTACTGCGATAGTGCACTGACGTACAGTGTTACTGGGATAGTGCACTGACGTACAGTTACTGGGATAGTGCACTGACGTACAGTTACTGGGAAAGTGCACTGACGTACAGTGTTACTGGGATAGTGCACTGACCTACAGTGTTACTGGGATAGTGCACTGACGTACAGTTACTGGGATAGTTCACGATGTACAGTATTACTGGGATAGTGCACTGACGTACAGTGTTACTGGGATAGTGCACTGACGAACAGTTACTGGGATAGTGCACTGACGTACAGTGTTACTGGGATAGTGCACTGACGTACAGTGTTACTGGGATAGTGCACTGAGCTACAGTGTTACTGGGATAGTGCACTGACGTACAGTTACTGGGATAGTGCACTGACGTACAGTGTGACTCAGATAGTGCACTGACGTACAGTTAATGTGATAGTACACTAACGTACAGTGTTACTGGGATAGTGCACTGATGTACAGTTACTGGGATAGTGCACTGATGTACAGTGTTACTGGGATAGTGCACTGACGTACAGTTACTGGGATAGTACACTGATGTACAGTGTTACTGGGAAAGTACACTGACGTACAGTTACTGGGATAGTGCACAGACGTACAGTGTTACTGGGAGAGTGCACTGATGTACAGTTACTGGGAAAGTGCACTGACGTACAGTTACTGGGATAGTGCACTGACGTACAGTTACTGGGATAGTGTACTGACGTACAGTGTTACTGGGATAGTGCATTGACGTACAGTGACTGGGATAGTGCACTGATGTACAGTTACTAGGATAGTGCACTGACGTACAGTTACTGGGATAGTGCACTGATGTACAGTGTTACTGGGATGGTACACTGAAGTACAGTTGCTGGGAGAGTACACTGACGTACAGTGTTACTGGGATAGTACATTGCCGTACAGTTACTGGGATAGTGCACTGACGTACAGTGTTACTGGGATAGTGCACTGATGTACAGTTACTGGGATAGTGCACTGATGTACAGTGTTACTGGGATAGTGCACTGACGTACAGTTACTGGGATAGTACACTGATGTACAGTGTTACTGGGAAAGTACACTGACGTACAGTTACTGGGATAGTGCACTGACCTACAGTGTTACTGGGATAGTGCACTGACGACAGTTACTGGGATAGTGCACTGATGTACAGTGTTACTGGGATGGTACACTGACGTACAGTTGCTGGGAGAGTACACTGACGTACAGTGTTACTGGGATAGTACATTGACGTACAGTTACTGGGATAGTGCACTGACGTACAATGTTACTGGGATAGTGCACTGATGTACAGTTACTGGGATAGTGCACTGATGTACAGTGTTACTGGGATAGTGCACTGACGTACAGTTACTGGGATAGTGCACAGACGTACAGTGTTACTGGGATAGTGCACTGATGTACAGTTACTGGGAAAGTGCACTGACGTACAGTTACTGGGATAGTGCACTGACGTACAGTTACTGGGATAGCGCACTGACCTACAGTGTTACTGGGATAGTGCACTGACGTACAGTTACTGGGATTGTGCACTGACCTACAGTGTAACTGGGATAGTGCACTGACGTACAGTTACTGGGATAGTGCACTGATGTACAGTGTTACTGGGATAGTGCACTGACGTACAGTGTTACTGGGATAGTGAACTGACGTACAGTATTACTGGGATAGTGCACTGACGTACAGTGTTATTGGGATAGTGGACTGACGTACAGTGTTACTGGGATAGTGCACTGATGTACAGTGTTACTGGGATAGTGCACTGACGTACAGTGTTACTGGGATAGTACAGTGACGTACAGTTACTGGGATAGTGCACTGACGAACAGTTACTGGGATAGTGCACTGACGTACAGTGTTACTGGGATAGTGCACTGACGTGCAGTTACTGGGATAGTGCGCTGACGTACAGTGTTACTGGGATAGTGCACTGACCTACAGTGTTACTGGGATAGTGCACTGATGTACAGTGTTACTGGGATAGTGCACTGACCTACAGTGTTACTGGGATAGTGCACTGATGTACAGTTACTGGGAAAGTGCACTGACGTACAGTTACTGGGATAGTGCACTGACGTACAGTTACTGGGATAGTTCACGATGTACAGTATTACTGGGATAGTGCACTGATGTACAGTGTTAATGGGATAGTGCACTGACGTACAGTTACTGGGATAGTGCACTGACGTACAGTGTTACTGGGATAGTGCACTGACGAACAGTTACTGGGATAGTGCACTGACGTACAGTGTTACTGGGATAGTGCACTGACGTACAGTTACTGGGATAGTGCACTGACGTACAGTGTTACTGGGATAGTGCACTGACGTACAGTGTTACTGGGGTAGTGCACTGACGAACAGTTACTGGGATAGTGCACTGACGTACAGTGTTACTGGGATAGTGCACTGACGTACAGTGTTACTGGGATAGTGCACTGAGCTACAGTGTTACTGGGATAGTGCACTGACGTACAGTTACTGGGATAGTGCACTGACGTACAGTGTTACTCAGATAGTGCACTGACGTACAGTTAATGTGATAGTACACTGACGTACAGTGTTACTGGGATAGTGCACTGATGTACAGTTACTGGGATACTGCACTGATGTACAGTGTTACTGGGATAGTGCACTGACGTACAGTTACTGGGATAGTACACTGATGTACAGTGTTACTGGGAAAGTACACTGACGTACAGTTACTGGGATAGTGCACTGACGTACAGTGTTACTGGGAGAGTGCACTGATGTACAGTTACTGGGAAAGTGCACTGACGTACAGTGTTACTGGGATAGTGCATTGACGTACAGTGACTGGGATAGTGCACTGATGTACAGTTGCTAGGATAGTGCACTGACGTACAGTTACTGGGATAGTGCACTGATGTACAGTGTTACTGGGATGGTACACTGACGTACAGTTGCTGGGAGAGTACACTGACGTACAGTGTTACTGGGATAGTGCACTGACGTACAGTTACTGGGATAGTGCACTGACGTACAGTGTTACTGGGATAGTGCATTGACGTACAGTGACTGGGATAGTGCACTGATGTACAGTTGCTAGGATAGTGCACTGACGTACAGTTACTGGGATAGTGCACTGATGTACAGTGTTACTGGGATGGTACACTGACGTACAGTTGCTGGGAGAGTACACTGACGTACAGTGTTACTGGGATAGTACATTGACGTACAGTTACTGGGATAGTGCACTGACGTACAGTGTTACTGGGATAGTGCACTGATGTACAGTTACTGGGATAGTGCACTGATGTACAGTGTTACTGGTATAGTGCACTGACGTTCAGTTACTGGGATAGTACACTGATGTACAGTGTTACTGGGAAAGTACACTGACGTACAGTTACTGGGATAGTGCACTGACGGACAGTGTTACTGGGATAGTGCACTGATGTACAGTTACTGGGAAAGTGCACTGACGTACAGTTACTGGGATAGTGCACTGACGTACAGTTACTGGGATAGCGCACTGACCTACAGTGTTACTGGGATAGTGCACTGACGTACAGTTACTGGGATAGTGCACTGACCTACAGTGTAACTGGGATAGTGCACTGACGTACAGTTACTGGGATAGTGCACTGATGTACAGTGTTACTGGGATAGTGCACTGATGTACAGTGTTACTGGGATAGTGCACTGACGTACAGTGTTACTGGGATAGTGAACTGACGTACAGTATTACTGGGATAGTGCACTGACGTACAGTGTTACTGGGATAGTGCACTGACGTAAAGTTTTACTGCGATAGTGCACTGACGTACAGTGTTACTGGGATAGTGCACTGACGCACAGTATTACTGGGATAGTGCACTGACGTACAGGTACTGGGATAGTGCATTGACGTACAGTTGCTGGGATAGTGCACTGATGTACAGTTACTAGGATAGTGCACTGACGTACAGTTACCGGGATAGTGCACTGACGGACAGTGTTACTGGGATAGTGCACTGATGTATAGTGTTACTGGGATAGTGCACTGACGTACAGTGTTACTGGGATAGTGCACTGACATACAGTGTTACTGGGATAGTGCACTGACGTACAGTGTTACTGGGATAGTGCACTGACGTACAGTGTTACTGGGATAGTGCACTGACGTACAGTTACTGGGATAGTGCACTGACGAAAATTTACTGGGAAAGTGCACTGACGTACAGTGTTACTGGGATAGTGCACTGACGTACAGTGTTACTGGGATAGTGCACTGACGTACAGTGTTACTGGGATAGTGCACTGACGTACAGTGTTACTGGGATAGTGCACTGACGTACAGTGTTAATGGGATAGTGCACTGACGTACAGTGTTAATGGGATAGTGCACTGACGTACAGTTACTGGGATAGTGCATTGACGTACAGTGTTAATGGGATAGTGCACTGACGTACAGTGTTACTGGGATAGTGCACTGACGTACAGTGTTAATGGGATAGTGCACTGACGTACAGTGTTACTGGGAAAGTGCACTGATGTACAATGTTATTGGGATAGTGCACTGACGTACAGTTACTGGGATAGTGCACTGACGTACAGTTACTGGGATAGTGCACTGACGTACAGTGTTACTGGGATAGTGCACTGACGTACAGTGTTAATGGGATAGTGCACTGAAGTACAGTGTTACTGGGATAGTGCACTGACCTACAGTGTTAGTGGGATAGTGCACTGACGTACAGTTACTGGGATAGTTCACGATGTACAGTATTACTGGGATAGTGCACTGACATACAGTGTTACTGGGATAGTGCACTGACGTACAGTGTTACTGGGATAGTGCACTGACGTACAGTGTTACTGGGAAAGTGCACTGACGTACAATGTTATTGGGATAGTGCACTGACGTACAGTTACTGGGATAGTGCACTGACGTACAGTGTTACTGGGATAGTGCACTGACGTACAGTGTTACTGGGATAGTGCACTGACGAACAGTTACTGGGATAGTGCACTGACGTACAGTGTTACTGGGATAGTGCACTGACGTACAGTTACTGGGATAGTGCACTGACGTACAGTGTTACTGGGATAGTGCACTGACGTACAGTGTTACTGGGATAGTGCACTGACGAACAGTTACTGGGATAGTGCACTGACGTACAGTGTTACTGGGATAGTGCACTGACGTACAGTGTTACTGGGATAGTGCACTGAGCTACAGTGCAACTGGGATAGTGCACTGACGTAGTTACTGGGATAGTGCACTGACGTACAGTGTTACTGGGATAGTGCACTGACGAACAGTTACTGGGATAGTGCACTGACGTACAGTATTACTGGGATAGTGCACTGACGTACAGTGTTACTGGGATAGTACACTGACCTACAGTTACTGGGATAGTGCACTGACGTACAGTGTTACTGGGATAGTGCACTGACGTACAATGTTACTGGGATAGTGCACTGACGTACAGTGTTACTGGGATAGTGCACTGACGTACAGTGTTACTGGGATATTGCACTGATGTACAGTGTTACTGGGATAGTGCACTGACGTACAATGTTACTGGGATTGTGCACTGATGTACAGTAACTGGAATAGTGCACTGACTTACAATGTTATTGGGATAGTGTACTGACGTCCAGTTACTGGGATGATGCACTGACGTACAGTGTTACTTGGATAGTGCATTGACCTACAGTTACTGGGATAGTGCACTGACCTACAGTTACTGGGATAGTGCACTGACGTACAGTTACTGGGATAGTGCACTGACGTACAGTGTTACTCGGATAGTGCACTGACATACAGTGTTACTGGGATAGTACACTGACGTACAGTGTTACTGGGATTGTGCACTGACGTACAGTGTTACTGGGATTGTGCACTGACGTACAGTTACTGGGATAGTGCACTGATGTACAGTGTTACTGGGATAGTGCACTGACGTACAGTGTTACTGGGATAGTGCACTGACGTACACTGTTACTGGGATAGTGCACTGACGTACAGTGTTACTGGGATAGTGCACTGACGTACAGTGTTACAGGGATACTGCACTGACGTACAGTGTTACTGGGATAGTGCACTGACCTACAGTGTTACTGGGATAGTGCGCTGACGTACAGTGTTACTGGGATAGTGCACTGACGTAGTTACTGGGATGGTGCACTGAAGTACAGTGTTACTGGGATAGTGCACTGACGTACAGTTACTGGGATAGTGCACTGACCTACAGTTACTGGGATAATGCACTGACCTACAGTGTTACTGGGATAGTGCACTGACGTACAGTTACTGGGTTAGTGCACTGATGTACAGTGTTACTCGGATAGTGCACTGACGTACAGTGTTACTCGGATAGTGCACTGATGTACAGTGTTACTGGGATTGTGCACTGACGTACAGTGTTAGTGGGATTGTGCACTGACGTACAGTTACTGGGATAGTGCACTGATGTACAGTGTTACTGGGATAGTGCACTGATGTACAGTGTTACTGGGATAGTACACTGACGTACTGTGTTACTGGGATTGTGCACTGACATACAGTTACTGGGATAGTGCACTGACGAACAGTGTTTCTGGGATCGTGCACTGACGTGCAGTGTTACTGGGATAGTGCACTGACGTACAGTGTTTCTGGGATCGTGCACTGACGTACAGTGTTACTGGGATAGTGCACTGATGTACAGTTACTGGGATAGTGCACTGACGTACAGTTACTGGGATAGTGCACTGACGTACAGTGTTACTGGGATAGTGCACTGAGCTACAGTGTTACTGGGATAGTGCACTGACGTACAGTTTCTGGGATAGTGCACTGACGTACAGTGTTACTCAGATAGTGCACTGACGTACAGTTAATGTGATAGTACACTGACGTACAGTGTTACTTGGATAGTGCACTGATGTACAGTTACTGGGATAGTGCACTGATGTACAGTGTTACTGGGATAGTGCACTGACGTACAGTTACTGGGATAGTACACTGATGTACAGTGTTACTGGGAAAGTACACTGACGTACAGTTACTGGGATAGTGCACTGACGTACAGTGTTACTGGGAGAGTGCACTGATGTACAGTTACTGGGAAAGTGCACTGACGTACAGTTACTGGGATAGTGCACTGACGTACAGTTACTGGGATAGTGCACTGACGTACAGTGTTACTGGGATAGTGCATTGACGTACAGTGACTGGGATAGTGCACTGATGTACAGTTACTAGGATAGTGCACTGATGTACAGTTACTGGGATAGTGCACTGATGTACAGTGTTACTGGGATGGTACACTGACGTTCAGTTGCTGGGAGAGTACACTGACGTACAGTGTTACTGGGATAGTACATTGACGTACAGTTACTGGGATAGTGCACTGACGTACAGTGTTACTGGGATAGTGCACTGATGTACAGTTACTGGGATAGTGCACTGATGTACAGTGTTACTGGGATAGTGCACTGACGTACAGTTACTGGGATAGTACACTGATGTACAGTGTTACTGGGAAAGTACACTGACGTACAGTTACTGGGATAGTGCACTGACGTACAGTGTTACTGGGATAGTGCACTGATGTACAGTTACTGGGAAAGTGCACTGACTTACAGTTACTGGGATAGTGCACTGACGTACAGTTACTGGGATAGCGCACTGACCTACAGTGTTACTGGGATAGTGCACTGACGTACAGTTACTGGGATAGTGCACTGACCTACAGTGTAACTGGGATAGTGCACTGACGTACAGTTACTGGGATAGTGCACTGATGTACAGTGTTACTGGGATAGTGCACTGACGTACAGTGTTACTGGGATAGTGCACTGATGTACAGTGTTACTGGGATAGTGCACTGACGTACCTTGTTACTGGGATAGTGAACTGACGTACAGTATTACTGGGATAGTGCACTGACGTACAGTGTTACTGGGATAGTGCACTGACGTAAAGTTTTACTGCGATAGTGCACTGACGTACAGTGTTACTGGGATAGTGCACTGACGCACAGTATTACTGGGATAGTGCACTGACGTACAGGTACTGGGATTGTGCATTGACGTACAGTTGCTGGGATAGTGCACTGATGTACAGTTACTAGGATAGTGCACTGACGTACAGTTACCGGGATAGTGCACTGACGGACAGTGTTACTGGGATAGTGCACTGATGTATAGTGTTACTCGGATAGTGCACTGACGGACAGTGTTACTGGGATAGTGCACTGACATACAGTGTTACTGGGATAGTGCACTGACGTACAGTGTTACTGGGATAGTGCACTGACGTACAGTGTTACTGGGATAGTGCACTGACATACAGTGTTACTGGGATAGTGCACTGACGTACAGTTACTGGGATAGTGCACTGACGAAAATTTACTGGGAAAGTGCACTGACGTACAGTGTTACTGGGATAGTGCACTGACGTACAGTGTTACTGGGATAGTGCACTGACGTACAGTGTTACTGGGATAGTGCACTGACGTACAGTGTTAATGGGATAGTGCACTGACGTACAATGTTAATGGGATAGTGCACTGACGTACAGTTACTGGGATAGTGCATTGACGTACAGTGTTAATGGGATAGTGCACTGACGTACAGTGTTACTGGGATAGTGCACTGACGTACAGTGTTAATGGGATAGTGCACTGACGTACAGTGTTACTGGGAAAGTGCACTGATGTACAATGTTATTGGGATAGTGCACTGACGTACAGTTACTGGGATAGTGCACTGACGTACAGTTACTGGGATAGTGCACTGACGTACAGTGTTACTGGGATAGTGCACTGACGTACAGTGTTAATGGGATAGTGCACTGACGTACAGTGTTACTGGGATAGTGCACTGACGTACAGTGTTACTGGGATAGTGCACTGACCTACAGTGTTACTGGGATAGTGCACTGACGTACAGTTACTGGGATAGTTCACGATGTACAGTATTACTGGGATAGTGCACTGATGTACAGTGTTAATGGGATAGTGCACTGACGTACAGTTACTGGGATAGTGCACTGACGTACAGTGTTACTGGGATAGTGCACTGACGTACAGTGTTACTGGGATAGTGCACTGACGAACAGTTACTGGGATAGTGCACTGACGTACAGTGTTACTGGGATAGTGCACTGACGTACAGTTACTGGGATAGTGCACTGACGTACAGTGTTACTGGGATAGTGCACTGACGTACAGTGTTACTGGGATAGTGCACTGACGAACAGTTACTGGGATAGTGCACTGACGTACAGTGTTACTGGGATAGTGCACTGACGTACAGTGTTACTGGGATAGTGCACTGAGCTACAGTGCTACTGGGATAGTGCACTGACGTACAGTTACTGGGATAGTGCACTGACGTACAGTGTTACTGGGATAGTGCACTGACGAACAGTTACTGGGATAGTGCACTGACGTACAGTATTACTGGGATAGTGCACTGACGTACAGTGTTACTGGGATAGTACACTGACCTACAGTTACTGGGATAGTGCACTGACGTACAGTGTTACTGGGATAGTGCACTGACGTACAATGTTACTGGGATAGTGCACTGACGTACAGTGTTACTGGGATAGTGCACTGACGTACAGTTACTGGGATAGTGCACTGACGTACAGTGTTACTGGGATAGTGCACTGACGTACAGTGTTAATGGGATAGTGCACTGACGTACAGTGTTACTGGGATAGTGCACTGACGTACAGTGTTACTGGGATAGTGCACTGACCTACAGTGTTACTGGGATAGTGCACTGACGTACAGTTACTGGGATAGTTCACGATGTACAGTATTACTGGGATAGTGCACTGATGTACAGTGTTAATGGGATAGTGCACTGACGTACAGTTACTGGGATAGTGCACTGACGTACAGTGTTACTGGGATAGTGCACTGACGTACAGTGTTACTGGGATAGTGCACTGACGAACAGTTACTGGGATAGTGCACTGACGTACAGTGTTACTGGGACAGTGCACTGACGTACAGTTACTGGGATAGTGCACTGACGTACAGTGTTACTGGGATAGTGCACTGACGTACAGTGTTACTGGGATAGTGCACTGACGAACAGTTACTGGGATAGTGCACTGACGTACAGTGTTACTGGGATAGTGCACTGACGTACAGTGTTACTGGGATAGTGCACTGAGCTACAGTGCTACTGGGATAGTGCACTGACGTACAGTTACTGGGATAGTGCACTGACGTACAGTGTTACTGGGATAGTGCACTGACGAACAGTTACTGGGATAGTGCACTGACGTACAGTATTACTGGGATAGTGCACTGACGTACAGTGTTACTGGGATAGTACACTGACCTACAGTTACTGGGATAGTGCACTGACGTACAGTGTTACTGGGATAGTGCACTGACGTACAATGTTACTGGGATAGTGCACTGACGTACAGTGTTACTGGGATAGTGCACTGACGTACAGTGTTACTGGGATATTGCACTGACGTACAGTGTTACTGGGATAGTGCACTGACGTACAATGTTACTGGGATTGTGCACTGATGTACAGTAACTGGAATAGTGCACTGACTTACAATGTTATTGGGATAGTGTACTGACGTCCAGTTACTGGGATGATGCACTGACGTACAGTGTTACTTGGATAGTGCACTGACGTACAGTTACTGGGATAGTGCATTGACCTACAGTTACTGGGATAGTGCACTGACCTACAGTGTTACTGGGATAGTGCACTGACGTACAGTTACTGGGATAGTGCACTGACGTACAGTGTTACTCGGATAGTGCACTGACATACAGTGTTACTGGGATAGTACACTGACGTACAGTGTTACTGGGATAGTGCACTGACGTACAGTGTTACTGGGATAGTGCACTGACGTACAGTGTTAATGGGATAGTGCACTGACGTACAATGTTAATGGGATAGTGCACTGACGTACAGTTACTGGGATAGTGCATTGACGTACAGTGTTAATGGGATAGTGCACTGACGTACAGTGTTACTGGGATAGTGCACTGACGTACAGTGTTAATGGGATAGTGCACTGACGTACAGTGTTACTGGGATAGTGCACTGACCTACAGTGTTACTGGGATAGTGCACTGACGTACAGTTACTGGGATAGTTCACGATGTACAGTATTACTGGGATAGTGCACTGATGTACAGTGTTAATGGGATAGTGCACTGACGTACAGTTACTGGGATAGTGCACTGACGTACAGTGTTACTGGGATAGTGCACTGACGTACAGTGTTACTGGGATAGTGCACTGACGAACAGTTACTGGGATAGTGCACTGACGTACAGTGTTACTGGGATAGTGCACTGACGTACAGTTACTGGGATAGTGCACTGACGTACAGTGTTACTGGGATAGTGCACTGACGTACAGTGTTACTGGGATAGTGCACTGACGAACAGTTACTGGGATAGTGCACTGACGTACAGTGTTACTGGGATAGTGCACTGACGTACAGTGTTACTGGGATAGTGCACTGAGCTACAGTGCTACTGGGATAGTGCACTGACGTACAGTTACTGGGATAGTGCACTGACGTACAGTGTTACTGGGATAGTGCACTGACGAACAGTTACTGGGATAGTGCACTGACGTACAGTATTACTGGGATAGTGCACTGACGTACAGTGTTACTGGGATAGTACACTGACCTACAGTTACTGGGATAGTGCACTGACGTACAGTGTTACTGGGATAGTGCACTGACGTACAATGTTACTGGGATAGTGCACTGACGTACAGTGTTACTGGGATAGTGCACTGACGTACAGTGTTACTGGGATATTGCACTGACGTACAGTGTTACTGGGATAGTGCACTGACGTACAATGTTACTGGGATTGTGCACTGATGTACAGTAACTGGAATAGTGCACTGACTTACAATGTTATTGGGATAGTGTACTGACGTCCAGTTACTGGGATGATGCACTGACGTACAGTGTTACTTGGATAGTGCACTGACGTACAGTTACTGGGATAGTGCATTGACCTACAGTTACTGGGATAGTGCACTGACCTACAGTGTTACTGGGATAGTGCACTGACGTACAGTTACTGGGATAGTGCACTGACGTACAGTGTTACTCGGATAGTGCACTGACATACAGTGTTACTGGGATAGTACACTGACGTACAGTGTTACTGGGATTGTGCACTGACGTACAGTGTTACTGGGATTGTGCACTGACGTACAGTTACTGGGATAGTGCACTGATGTACAGTGTTACTGGGATAGTGCACTGACGTACAGTGTTACTGGGATAGTGCACTGACGTACAGTGTTACTGGGATAGTGCACTGACGTACAGTGTTACAGGGATACTGCACTGACGTACAGTGTTACTGGGATAGTGCACTGACCTACAGTGTTACTGGGATAGTGCGCTGACGTACAGTGTTACTGGGATAGTGCACTGACGTACAGTTACTGGGATGGTGCACTGAAGTACAGTGTTACTGGGATAGTGCACTGACGTACAGTTACTGGGATAGTGCACTGACCTACAGTTACTGGGATAATGCACTGACCTACAGTGTTACTGGGATAGTGCACTGACGTACAGTTACTGGGATAGTGCACTGATGTACAGTGTTACTCGGATAGTGCACTGACGTACAGTGTTACTCGGATAGTGCACTGATGTACAGTGTTACTGGGATTGTGCACTGACGTACAGTGTTAGTGGGATTGTGCACTGACGTCCAGTTACTGGGATAGTGCACTGATGTACAGTGTTACTGGGATAGTGCACTGATGTACAGTGTTACTGGGATAGTACACTGACGTACTGTGTTACTGGGATTGTGCACTGACATACAGTTACTGGGATAGTGCACTGACGTGCAGTTTCTTGGATTGTGCATTGACGTACAGTGTTACTGGGATAGTGCACTGACGTACAGTGTTACTGGGATAGTGCACTGATGTACAGTTACTGGGATAGTGCACTGACGTACAGTGTTACTGGGATAGAGCACTGACGTACAGTGTTACTGGGATAGTGCACTGAGCTACAGTGTTACTGGGATAGTGCACTGACGTACAGTTACTGGGATAGTGCACTGACGTACAGTGTTACTCAGATAGTGCACTGACGTACAGTTAATGTGATAGTACACTGACGTACAGTGTTACTGGGATAGTGCACTGATGTACAGTTACTGGGATAGTGCACTGATGTACAGTGTTACTGGGATAGTGCACTGACGTACAGTTACTGGGATAGTACACTGATGTACAGTGTTACTGGGAAAGTACACTGACGTACAGTTACTGGGATAGTGCACTGACGTACAGTGTTACTGGGAGAGTGCACTGATGTACAGTTACTGGGAAAGTGCACTGACGTACAGTTACTGGGATAGTGCACTGACGTACAGTTACTGGGATAGTGCACTGACGTACAGTGTTACTGGGATAGTGCATTGACGTACAGTGACTGGGATAGTGCACTGATGTACAGTTACTAGGATAGTGCACTGACGTACAGTTACTGGGATAGTGCACTGATGTACAGTGTTACTGGGATGGTACACTGACGTACAGTTGCTGGGAGAGTACACTGACGTACAGTGTTACTGGGATAGTACATTGACGTACAGTTACTGGGATAGTGCACTGACGTACAGTGTTACTGGGATAGTGCACTGATGTACAGTTACTGGGATAGTACACTGATGTACAGTGTTACTGGGATAGTGCACTGACGTCCAGTTACTGGGATAGTACACTGATGTACAGTGTTACTGGGAAAGTACACTGACGTACAGTTACTGGGATAGTGCACTGACGTACAGTGTTACTGGGATAGTGCACTGATGTACAGTTACTGGGAAAGTGCACTGACGTACAGTTACTGGGATAGTGCACTGACGTACAGTGACTGGGATAGCGCACTGACCTACAGTGTTACTGGGATAGTGCACTGACGTACAGTTACTGGGATAGTGCACTGACCTACAGTGTAACTGGGATAGTGCACTAACGTACAGTTACTGGGATAGTGCACTGATGTACAGTGTTACTGGGATAGTGCACTGACGTACAGTGTTACTGGGATAGTGCACTGATGTACAGTGTTACTGGGATAGTGCACTGACGTACAGTGTTACTGGGATAGTGAACTGACGTACAGTATTACTGGGATAGTGCACTGACGTACAGTGTTACTGGGATAGTGCACTGACGTAAAGTTTTACTGCGATAGTGCACTGACGTACAGTGTTACTGGGATAGTGCACTGACGCACAGTATTACTGGGATAGTGCACTGACGTACAGGTACTGGGATAGTGCATTGACGTACAGTTGCTGGGATAGTGCACTGATGTACAGTTACTAGGATAGTGCACTGACGTACAGTTACCGGGATAGTGCACTGACGGACAGTGTTACTGGGATAGTGCACTGATGTATAGTGTTACTGGGATAGTGCACTGACGTACAGTGTTACTGGGATAGTGCACTGACATACAGTGTTACTGGGATAGTGCACTGACGTACAGTGTTACTGGGATAGTGCACTGACGTACAGTGTTACTGGGATAGTGCACTGACATACAGTGTTACTGGGATAGTGCACTGACGTACAGTGTTACTGGGATAGTGCACTGACGTACAGTGTTACTGGGATAGTGCACTGACGTACAGTGTTACTGGGAAAGTGCACTGACGTACAGTTACTGGGATAGTGCACTGACGAAAATTTACTGGGAAAGTGCACTGACGTACAGTGTTACTGGGATAGTGCACTGACGTACAGTGTTACTGGGATAGTGCACTGACGTACAGTGTTACTGGGATAGTGCACTGACGTACAGTGTTAATGGGATAGTGCACTGACGTACAATGTTAATGGGATAGTGCACTGACGTACAGTTACTGGGATAGTGCATTGACGTACAGTGTTAATGGGATAGTGCACTGACGTACAGTGTTACTGGGATAGTGCACTGACGTACAGTGTTAATGGGATAGTGCACTGACGTACAGTGTTACTGGGAAAATGCACTGATGTACAATGTTATTGGGATAGTGCACTGACGTACAGTTACTGGGATAGTGCACTGACGTACAGTTACTGGGATAGTGCACTGACGTACAGTGTTACTGGGATAGTGCACTGACGTACAGTGTTAATGGGATAGTGCACTGACGTACAGTGTTACTGGGATAGTGCACTGACCTACAGTGTTACTGGGATAGTGCACTGACGTACAGTTACTGGGATAGTTCACGATGTACAGTATTACTGGGATAGTGCACTGATGTACAGTGTTAATGGGATAGTGCACTGACGTACAGTTACTGGGATAGTGCACTGACGTACAGTGTTACTGGGATAGTGCACTGACGTACAGTGTTACTGGGATAGTGCACTGACGAACAGTTACTGGGATAGTGCACTGACGTACAGTGTTACTGGGATAGTGCACTGACGTACAGTTACTGGGATAGTGCACTGACGTACAGTGTTACTGGGATAGTGCACTGACGTACAGTGTTACTGGGATAGTGCACTGACGAACAGTTACTGGGATAGTGCACTGACGTACAGTGTTACTGGGATAGTGCACTGACGTACAGTGTTACTGGGATAGTGCACTGAGCTACAGTGCTACTGGGATAGTGCACTGACGTACAGTTACTGGGATAGTGCACTGACGTACAGTGTTACTGGGATAGTGCACTGACGAACAGTTACTGGGATAGTGCACTGACGTACAGTATTACTGGGATAGTGCACTGACGTACAGTGTTACTGGGATAGTACACTGACCTACAGTTACTGGGATAGTGCACTGACGTACAGTGTTACTGGGATAGTGCACTGACGTACAATGTTACTGGGATAGTGCACTGACGTACAGTGTTACTGGGATAGTGCACTGACGTACAGTTACTGGGATAGTGCACTGACATACAGTGTTACTGGGATAGTGCACTGACGTACAGTGTTAATGGGATAGTGCACTGACGTACAGTGTTACTGGGATAGTGCACTGACGTACAGTGTTACTGGGATAGTGCACTGACCTACAGTGTTACTGGGATAGTGCACTGACGTACAGTTACTGGGATAGTTCACGATGTACAGTATTACTGGGATAGTGCACTGATGTACAGTGTTAATGGGATAGTGCACTGACGTACAGTTACTGGGATAGTGCACTGACGTACAGTGTTACTGGGATAGTGCACTGACGTACAGTGTTACTGGGATAGTGCACTGACGAACAGTTACTGGGATAGTGCACTGACGTACAGTGTTACTGGGATAGTGCACTGACGTACAGTTACTGGGATAGTGCACTGACGTACAGTGTTACTGGGATAGTGCACTGACGTACAGTGTTACTGGGATAGTGCACTGACGAACAGTTACTGGGATAGTGCACTGACGTACAGTGTTACTGGGATAGTGCACTGACGTACAGTGTTACTGGGATAGTGCACTGAGCTACAGTGCTACTGGGATAGTGCACTGACGTACAGTTACTGGGATAGTGCACTGACGTACAGTGTTACTGGGATAGTGCACTGACGAACAGTTACTGGGATAGTGCACTGACGTACAGTATTACTGGGATAGTGCACTGACGTACAGTGTTACTGGGATAGTACACTGACCTACAGTTACTGGGATAGTGCACTGACGTACAGTGTTACTGGGATAGTGCACTGACGTACAATGTTACTGGGATAGTGCACTGACGTACAGTGTTACTGGGATAGTGCACTGACGTACAGTGTTACTGGGATATTGCACTGACGTACAGTGTTACTGGGATAGTGCACTGACGTACAATGTTACTGGGATTGTGCACTGATGTACAGTAACTGGAATAGTGCACTGACTTACAATGTTATTGGGATAGTGTACTGACGTCCAGTTACTGGGATGATGCACTGACGTACAGTGTTACTTGGATAGTGCACTGACGTACAGTTACTGGGATAGTGCATTGACCTACAGTTACTGGGATAGTGCACTGACCTACAGTGTTACTGGGATAGTGCACTGACGTACAGTTACTGGGATAGTGCACTGACGTACAGTGTTACTCGGATAGTGCACTGACATACAGTGTTACTGGGATAGTACACTGACGTACAGTGTTACTGGGATAGTGCACTGACGTACAGTGTTACTGGGATAGTGCACTGACGTACAGTGTTAATGGGATAGTGCACTGACGTACAATGTTAATGGGATAGTGCACTGACGTACAGTTACTGGGATAGTGCATTGACGTACAGTGTTAATGGGATAGTGCACTGACGTACAGTGTTACTGGGATAGTGCACTGACGTACAGTGTTACTCGGATAGTGCACTGACGTACAGTGTTACTGGGATAGTACACTGACCTACAGTTACTGGGATAGTGCACTGACGTACAGTGTTACTGGGATAGTGCACTGACGTACAATGTTACTGGGATAGTGCACTGACGTACAGTGTTACTGGGATAGTGCACTGACGTACAGTTACTGGGATAGTGCACTGACGTACAGTGTTACTGGGATAGTGCACTGACGTACAGTGTTAATGGGATAGTGCACTGACGTACAGTGTTACTGGGATAGTGCACTGACGTACAGTGTTACTGGGATAGTGCACTGACCTACAGTGTTACTGGGATAGTGCACTGACGTACAGTTACTGGGATAGTTCACGATGTACAGTATTACTGGGATAGTGCACTGATGTACAGTGTTAATGGGATAGTGCACTGACGTACAGTTACTGGGATAGTGCACTGACGTACAGTGTTACTGGGATAGTGCACTGACGTACAGTGTTACTGGGATAGTGCACTGACGAACAGTTACTGGGATAGTGCACTGACGTACAGTGTTACTGGGATAGTGCACTGACGTACAGTTACTGGGATAGTGCACTGACGTACAGTGTTACTGGGATAGTGCACTGACGTACAGTGTTACTGGGATAGTGCACTGACGAACAGTTACTGGGATAGTGCACTGACGTACAGTGTTACTGGGATAGTGCACTGACGTACAGTGTTACTGGGATAGTGCACTGAGCTACAGTGCTACTGGGATAGTGCACTGACGTACAGTTACTGGGATAGTGCACTGACGTACAGTGTTACTGGGATAGTGCACTGACGAACAGTTACTGGGATAGTGCACTGACGTACAGTATTACTGGGATAGTGCACTGACGTACAGTGTTACTGGGATAGTACACTGACCTACAGTTACTGGGATAGTGCACTGACGTACAGTGTTACTGGGATAGTGCACTGACGTACAATGTTACTGGGATAGTGCACTGACGTACAGTGTTACTGGGATAGTGCACTGACGTACAGTGTTACTGGGATATTGCACTGACGTACAGTGTTACTGGGATAGTGCACTGACGTACAATGTTACTGGGATTGTGCACTGATGTACAGTAACTGGAATAGTGCACTGACTTACAATGTTATTGGGATAGTGTACTGACGTCCAGTTACTGGGATGATGCACTGACGTACAGTGTTACTTGGATAGTGCACTGACGTACAGTTACTGGGATAGTGCATTGACCTACAGTTACTGGGATAGTGCACTGACCTACAGTGTTACTGGGATAGTGCACTGACGTACAGTTACTGGGATAGTGCACTGACGTACAGTGTTACTCGGATAGTGCACTGACATACAGTGTTACTGGGATAGTACACTGACGTACAGTGTTACTGGGATAGTGCACTGACGTACAGTGTTACTGGGATAGTGCACTGACGTACAGTGTTAATGGGATAGTGCACTGACGTACAATGTTAATGGGATAGTGCACTGACGTACAGTTACTGGGATAGTGCATTGACGTACAGTGTTAATGGGATAGTGCACTGACGTACAGTGTTACTGGGATAGTGCACTGACGTACAGTGTTAATGGGATAGTGCACTGACGTACAGTGTTACTGGGATAGTGCACTGACCTACAGTGTTACTGGGATAGTGCACTGACGTACAGTTACTGGGATAGTTCACGATGTACAGTATTACTGGGATAGTGCACTGATGTACAGTGTTAATGGGATAGTGCACTGACGTACAGTTACTGGGATAGTGCACTGACGTACAGTGTTACTGGGATAGTGCACTGACGTACAGTGTTACTGGGATAGTGCACTGACGAACAGTTACTGGGATAGTGCACTGACGTACAGTGTTACTGGGATAGTGCACTGACGTACAGTTACTGGGATAGTGCACTGACGTACAGTGTTACTGGGATAGTGCACTGACGTACAGTGTTACTGGGATAGTGCACTGACGAACAGTTACTGGGATAGTGCACTGACGTACAGTGTTACTGGGATAGTGCACTGACGTACAGTGTTACTGGGATAGTGCACTGAGCTACAGTGCTACTGGGATAGTGCACTGACGTACAGTTACTGGGATAGTGCACTGACGTACAGTGTTACTGGGATAGTGCACTGACGAACAGTTACTGGGATAGTGCACTGACGTACAGTATTACTGGGATAGTGCACTGACGTACAGTGTTACTGGGATAGTACACTGACCTACAGTTACTGGGATAGTGCACTGACGTACAGTGTTACTGGGATAGTGCACTGACGTACAATGTTACTGGGATAGTGCACTGACGTACAGTGTTACTGGGATAGTGCACTGACGTACAGTGTTACTGGGATATTGCACTGACGTACAGTGTTACTGGGATAGTGCACTGACGTACAATGTTACTGGGATTGTGCACTGATGTACAGTAACTGGAATAGTGCACTGACTTACAATGTTATTGGGATAGTGTACTGACGTCCAGTTACTGGGATGATGCACTGACGTACAGTGTTACTTGGATAGTGCACTGACGTACAGTTACTGGGATAGTGCATTGACCTACAGTTACTGGGATAGTGCACTGACCTACAGTGTTACTGGGATAGTGCACTGACGTACAGTTACTGGGATAGTGCACTGACGTACAGTGTTACTCGGATAGTGCACTGACATACAGTGTTACTGGGATAGTACACTGACGTACAGTGTTACTGGGATTGTGCACTGACGTACAGTGTTACTGGGATTGTGCACTGACGTACAGTTACTGGGATAGTGCACTGATGTACAGTGTTACTGGGATAGTGCACTGACGTACAGTGTTACTGGGATAGTGCACTGACGTACAGTGTTACTGGGATAGTGCACTGACGTACAGTGTTACAGGGATACTGCACTGACGTACAGTGTTACTGGGATAGTGCACTGACCTACAGTGTTACTGGGATAGTGCGCTGACGTACAGTGTTACTGGGATAGTGCACTGACGTACAGTTACTGGGATGGTGCACTGAAGTACAGTGTTACTGGGATAGTGCACTGACGTACAGTTACTGGGATAGTGCACTGACCTACAGTTACTGGGATAATGCACTGACCTACAGTGTTACTGGGATAGTGCACTGACGTACAGTTACTGGGATAGTGCACTGATGTACAGTGTTACTCGGATAGTGCACTGACGTACAGTGTTACTCGGATAGTGCACTGATGTACAGTGTTACTGGGATTGTGCACTGACGTACAGTGTTAGTGGGATTGTGCACTGACGTCCAGTTACTGGGATAGTGCACTGATGTACAGTGTTACTGGGATAGTGCACTGATGTACAGTGTTACTGGGATAGTACACTGACGTACTGTGTTACTGGGATTGTGCACTGACATACAGTTACTGGGATAGTGCACTGACGTGCAGTTTCTTGGATTGTGCATTGACGTACAGTGTTACTGGGATAGTGCACTGACGTACAGTGTTACTGGGATAGTGCACTGATGTACAGTTACTGGGATAGTGCACTGACGTACAGTGTTACTGGGATAGAGCACTGACGTACAGTGTTACTGGGATAGTGCACTGAGCTACAGTGTTACTGGGATAGTGCACTGACGTACAGTTACTGGGATAGTGCACTGACGTACAGTGTTACTCAGATAGTGCACTGACGTACAGTTAATGTGATAGTACACTGACGTACAGTGTTACTGGGATAGTGCACTGATGTACAGTTACTGGGATAGTGCACTGATGTACAGTGTTACTGGGATAGTGCACTGACGTACAGTTACTGGGATAGTACACTGATGTACAGTGTTACTGGGAAAGTACACTGACGTACAGTTACTGGGATAGTGCACTGACGTACAGTGTTACTGGGAGAGTGCACTGATGTACAGTTACTGGGAAAGTGCACTGACGTACAGTTACTGGGATAGTGCACTGACGTACAGTTACTGGGATAGTGCACTGACGTACAGTGTTACTGGGATAGTGCATTGACGTACAGTGACTGGGATAGTGCACTGATGTACAGTTACTAGGATAGTGCACTGACGTACAGTTACTGGGATAGTGCACTGATGTACAGTGTTACTGGGATGGTACACTGACGTACAGTTGCTGGGAGAGTACACTGACGTACAGTGTTACTGGGATAGTACATTGACGTACAGTTACTGGGATAGTGCACTGACGTACAGTGTTACTGGGATAGTGCACTGATGTACAGTTACTGGGATAGTGCACTGATGTACAGTGTTACTGGGATAGTGCACTGACGTCCAGTTACTGGGATAGTACACTGATGTACAGTGTTACTGGGAAAGTACACTGACGTACAGTTACTGGGATAGTGCACTGACGTACAGTGTTACTGGGATAGTGCACTGATGTACAGTTACTGGGAAAGTGCACTGACGTACAGTTACTGGGATAGTGCACTGACGTACAGTGACTGGGATAGCGCACTGACCTACAGTGTTACTGGGATAGTGCACTGACGTACAGTTACTGGGATAGTGCACTGACCTACAGTGTAACTGGGATAGTGCACTAACGTACAGTTACTGGGATAGTGCACTGATGTACAGTGTTACTGGGATAGTGCACTGACGTACAGTGTTACTGGGATAGTGCACTGATGTACAGTGTTACTGGGATAGTGCACTGACGTACAGTGTTACTGGGATAGTGAACTGACGTACAGTATTACTGGGATAGTGCACTGACGTACAGTGTTACTGGGATAGTGCACTGACGTAAAGTTTTACTGCGATAGTGCACTGACGTACAGTGTTACTGGGATAGTGCACTGACGCACAGTATTACTGGGATAGTGCACTGACGTACAGGTACTGGGATAGTGCATTGACGTACAGTTGCTGGGATAGTGCACTGATGTACAGTTACTAGGATAGTGCACTGACGTACAGTTACCGGGATAGTGCACTGACGGACAGTGTTACTGGGATAGTGCACTGATGTATAGTGTTACTGGGATAGTGCACTGACGTACAGTGTTACTGGGATAGTGCACTGACATACAGTGTTACTGGGATAGTGCACTGACGTACAGTGTTACTGGGATAGTGCACTGACGTACAGTGTTACTGGGATAGTGCACTGACATACAGTGTTACTGGGATAGTGCACTGACGTACAGTGTTACTGGGATAGTGCACTGACGTACAGTGTTACTGGGATAGTGCACTGACGTACAATGTTACTGGGAAAGTGCACTGACGTACAGTTACTGGGATAGTGCACTGACGAAAATTTACTGGGAAAGTGCACTGACGTACAGTGTTACTGGGATAGTGCACTGACGTACAGTGTTACTGGGATAGTGCACTGACGTACAGTGTTACTGGGATAGTGCACTGACGTACAGTGTTAATGGGATAGTGCACTGACGTACAATGTTAATGGGATAGTGCACTGACGTACAGTTACTGGGATAGTGCATTGACGTACAGTGTTAATGGGATAGTGCACTGACGTACAGTGTTACTGGGATAGTGCACTGACGTACAGTGTTAATGGGATAGTGCACTGACGTACAGTGTTACTGGGAAAGTGCACTGATGTACAATGTTATTGGGATAGTGCACTGACGTACAGTTACTGGGATAGTGCACTGACGTACAGTTACTGGGATAGTGCACTGACGTACAGTGTTACTGGGATAGTGCACTGACGTACAGTGTTAATGGGATAGTGCACTGACGTACAGTGTTACTGGGATAGTGCACTGACCTACAGTGTTACTGGGATAGTGCACTGACGTACAGTTACTGGGATAGTTCACGATGTACAGTATTACTGGGATAGTGCACTGATGTACAGTGTTAATGGGATAGTGCACTGACGTACAGTTACTGGGATAGTGCACTGACGTACAGTGTTACTGGGATAGTGCACTGACGTACAGTGTTACTGGGATAGTGCACTGACGAACAGTTACTGGGATAGTGCACTGACGTACAGTGTTACTGGGATAGTGCACTGACGTACAGTTACTGGGATAGTGCACTGACGTACAGTGTTACTGGGATAGTGCACTGACGTACAGTGTTACTGGGATAGTGCACTGACGAACAGTTACTGGGATAGTGCACTGACGTACAGTGTTACTGGGATAGTGCACTGACGTACAGTGTTACTGGGATAGTGCACTGAGCTACAGTGCTACTGGGATAGTGCACTGACGTACAGTTACTGGGATAGTGCACTGACGTACAGTGTTACTGGGATAGTGCACTGACGAACAGTTACTGGGATAGTGCACTGACGTACAGTATTACTGGGATAGTGCACTGACGTACAGTGTTACTGGGATAGTACACTGACCTACAGTTACTGGGATAGTGCACTGACGTACAGTGTTACTGGGATAGTGCACTGACGTACAATGTTACTGGGATAGTGCACTGACGTACAGTGTTACTGGGATAGTGCACTGACGTACAGTTACTGGGATAGTGCACTGACGTACAGTGTTACTGGGATAGTGCACTGACGTACAGTGTTAATGGGATAGTGCACTGACGTACAGTGTTACTGGGATAGTGCACTGACGTACAGTGTTACTGGGATAGTGCACTGACCTACAGTGTTACTGGGATAGTGCACTGACGTACAGTTACTGGGATAGTTCACGATGTACAGTATTACTGGGATAGTGCACTGATGTACAGTGTTAATGGGATAGTGCACTGACGTACAGTTACTGGGATAGTGCACTGACGTACAGTGTTACTGGGATAGTGCACTGACGTACAGTGTTACTGGGATAGTGCACTGACGAACAGTTACTGGGATAGTGCACTGACGTACAGTGTTACTGGGATAGTGCACTGACGTACAGTTACTGGGATAGTGCACTGACGTACAGTGTTACTGGGATAGTGCACTGACGTACAGTGTTACTGGGATAGTGCACTGACGAACAGTTACTGGGATAGTGCACTGACGTACAGTGTTACTGGGATAGTGCACTGACGTACAGTGTTACTGGGATAGTGCACTGAGCTACAGTGCTACTGGGATAGTGCACTGACGTACAGTTACTGGGATAGTGCACTGACGTACAGTGTTACTGGGATAGTGCACTGACGAACAGTTACTGGGATAGTGCACTGACGTACAGTATTACTGGGATAGTGCACTGACGTACAGTGTTACTGGGATAGTACACTGACCTACAGTTACTGGGATAGTGCACTGACGTACAGTGTTACTGGGATAGTGCACTGACGTACAATGTTACTGGGATAGTGCACTGACGTACAGTGTTACTGGGATAGTGCACTGACGTACAGTGTTACTGGGATATTGCACTGACGTACAGTGTTACTGGGATAGTGCACTGACGTACAGTTACTGGGATAGTGCATTGACCTACAGTTACTGGGATAGTGCACTGACCTACAGTGTTACTGGGATAGTGCACTGACGTACAGTTACTGGGATAGTGCACTGACGTACAGTGTTACTCGGATAGTGCACTGACATACAGTGTTACTGGGATAGTACACTGACGTACAGTGTTACTGGGATAGTGCACTGACGTACAGTGTTACTGGGATAGTGCACTGACGTACAGTGTTAATGGGATAGTGCACTGACGTACAATGTTAATGGGATAGTGCACTGACGTACAGTTACTGGGATAGTGCATTGACGTACAGTGTTAATGGGATAGTGCACTGACGTACAGTGTTACTGGGATAGTGCACTGACGTACAGTGTTAATGGGATAGTGCACTGACGTACAGTGTTACTGGGAAAGTGCACTGATGTACAATGTTATTGGGATAGTGCACTGACGTACAGTTACTGGGATAGTGCACTGACGTACAGTTACTGGGATAGTGCACTGACGTACAGTGTTACTGGGATAGTGCACTGACGTACAGTGTTAATGGGATAGTGCACTGACGTACAGTGTTACTGGGATAGTGCACTGACGTACAGTGTTACTGGGATAGTGCACTGACCTACAGTGTTACTGGGATAGTGCACTGACGTACAGTTACTGGGATAGTTCACGATGTACAGTATTACTGGGATAGTGCACTGATGTACAGTGTTAATGGGATAGTGCACTGACGTACAGTTACTGGGATAGTGCACTGACGTACAGTGTTACTGGGATAGTGCACTGACGTACAGTGTTACTGGGATAGTGCACTGACGAACAGTTACTGGGATAGTGCACTGACGTACAGTGTTACTGGGATAGTGCACTGACGTACAGTTACTGGGATAGTGCACTGACGTACAGTGTTACTGGGATAGTGCACTGACGTACAGTGTTACTGGGATAGTGCACTGACGAACAGTTACTGGGATAGTGCACTGACGTACAGTGTTACTGGGATAGTGCACTGACGTACAGTGTTACTGGGATAGTGCACTGAGCTACAGTGCTACTGGGATAGTGCACTGACGTACAGTTACTGGGATAGTGCACTGACGTACAGTGTTACTGGGATAGTGCACTGACGAACAGTTACTGGGATAGTGCACTGACGTACAGTATTACTGGGATAGTGCACTGACGTACAGTGTTACTGGGATAGTACACTGACCTACAGTTACTGGGATAGTGCACTGACGTACAGTGTTACTGGGATAGTGCACTGACGTACAATGTTACTGGGATAGTGCACTGACGTACAGTGTTACTGGGATAGTGCACTGACGTACAGTGTTACTGGGATATTGCACTGACGTACAGTGTTACTGGGATAGTGCACTGACGTACAATGTTACTGGGATTGTGCACTGATGTACAGTAACTGGAATAGTGCACTGACTTACAATGTTATTGGGATAGTGTACTGACGTCCAGTTACTGGGATGATGCACTGACGTACAGTGTTACTTGGATAGTGCACTGACGTACAGTTACTGGGATAGTGCATTGACCTACAGTTACTGGGATAGTGCACTGACCTACAGTGTTACTGGGATAGTGCACTGACGTACATTTACTGGGATAGTGCACTGACGTACAGTGTTACTCGGATAGTGCACTGACATACAGTGTTACTGGGATAGTACACTGACGTACAGTGTTACTGGGATTGTGCACTGACGTACAGTGTTACTGGGATTGTGCACTGACGTACAGTTACTGGGATAGTGCACTGATGTACAGTGTTACTGGGATAGTGCACTGACGTACAGTGTTACTGGGATAGTGCACTGACGTACAGTGTTACTGGGATAGTGCACTGACGTACAGTGTTACAGGGATACTGCACTGACGTACAGTGTTACTGGGATAGTGCACTGACCTACAGTGTTACTGGGATAGTGCGCTGACGTACAGTGTTACTGGGATAGTGCACTGACGTACAGTTACTGGGATGGTGCACTGACCTACAGTTACTGGGATAATGCACTGACCTACAGTGTTACTGGGATAGTGCACTGACGTACAGTTACTGGGATAGTGCACTGATGTACAGTGTTACTCGGATAGTGCACTGACGTACAGTGTTACTCGGATAGTGCACTGATGTACAGTGTTACTGGGATTGTGCACTGACGTACAGTGTTAGTGGGATTGTGCACTGACGTCCAGTTACTGGGATAGTGCACTGATGTACAGTGTTACTGGGATAGTGCACTGATGTACAGTGTTACTGGGATAGTACACTGACGTACTGTGTTACTGGGATTGTGCACTGACATACAGTTACTGGGATAGTGCACTGACGTGCAGTTTCTTGGATTGTGCATTGACGTACAGTGTTACTGGGATAGTGCACTGACGTACAGTGTTACTGGGATAGTGCACTGATGTACAGTTACTGGGATAGTGCACTGACGTACAGTGTTACTGGGATAGAGCACTGACGTACAGTGTTACTGGGATAGTGCACTGAGCTACAGTGTTACTGGGATAGTGCACTGACGTACAGTTACTGGGATAGTGCACTGACGTACAGTGTTACTCAGATAGTGCACTGACGTACAGTTAATGTGATAGTACACTGACGTACAGTGTTACTGGGATAGTGCACTGATGTACAGTTACTGGGATAGTGCACTGATGTACAGTGTTACTGGGATAGTGCACTGACGTACAGTTACTGGGATAGTACACTGATGTACAGTGTTACTGGGAAAGTACACTGACGTACAGTTACTGGGATAGTGCACTGACGTACAGTGTTACTGGGAGAGTGCACTGATGTACAGTTACTGGGAAAGTGCACTGACGTACAGTTACTGGGATAGTGCACTGACGTACAGTTACTGGGATAGTGCACTGACGTACAGTGTTACTGGGATAGTGCATTGACGTACAGTGACTGGGATAGTGCACTGATGTACAGTTACTAGGATAGTGCACTGACGTACAGTTACTGGGATAGTGCACTGATGTACAGTGTTACTGGGATGGTACACTGACGTACAGTTGCTGGGAGAGTACACTGACGTACAGTGTTACTGGGATAGTGCATTGACGTACAGTTGCTGGGATAGTGCACTGATGTACAGTTACTAGGATAGTGCACTGACGTACAGTTACCGGGATAGTGCACTGACGGACAGTGTTACTGGGATAGTGCACTGATGTATAGTGTTACTGGGATAGTGCACTGACGTACAGTGTTACTGGGATAGTGCACTGACATACAGTGTTACTGGGATAGTGCACTGACGTACAGTGTTACTGGGATAGTGCACTGACGTACAGTGTTACTGGGATAGTGCACTGACATACAGTGTTACTGGGATAGTGCACTGACGTACAGTGTTACTGGGATAGTGCACTGACGTACAGTGTTACTGGGATAGTGCACTGACGTACAGTGTTACTGGGAAAGTGCACTGACGTACAGTTACTGGGATAGTGCACTGACGAAAATTTACTGGGAAAGTGCACTGACGTACAGTGTTACTGGGATAGTGCACTGACGTACAGTGTTACTGGGATAGTGCACTGACGTACAGTGTTACTGGGATAGTGCACTGACGTACAGTGTTAATGGAATAGTGCACTGACGTACAATGTTAATGGGATAGTGCACTGACGTACAGTTACTGGGATAGTGCATTGACGTACAGTGTTAATGGGATAGTGCACTGACGTACAGTGTTACTGGGATAGTGCACTGACGTACAGTGTTAATGGGATAGTGCACTGACGTACAGTGTTACTGGGAAAGTGCACTGATGTACAATGTTATTGGGATAGTGCACTGACGTACAGTTACTGGGATAGTGCACTGACGTACAGTTACTGGGATAGTGCACTGACGTACAGTGTTACTGGGATAGTGCACTGACGTACAGTGTTAATGGGATAGTGCACTGACGTACAGTGTTACTGGGATAGTGCACTGACGTACAGTGTTACTGGGATAGTGCACTGACCTACAGTGTTACTGGGATAGTGCACTGACGTACAGTTACTGGGATAGTTCACGATGTACAGTATTACTGGGATAGTGCACTGATGTACAGTGTTAATGGGATAGTGCACTGACGTACAGTTACTGGGATAGTGCACTGACGTACAGTGTTACTGGGATAGTGCACTGACGTACAGTGTTACTGGGATAGTGCACTGACGAACAGTTACTGGGATAGTGCACTGACGTACAGTGTTACTGGGATAGTGCACTGACGTACAGTTACTGGGATAGTGCACTGACGTACAGTGTTACTGGGATAGTGCACTGACGTACAGTGTTACTGGGATAGTGCACTGACGTACAGTGTTACTGGGATAGTGCACTGAGCTACAGTGCTACTGGGATAGTGCACTGACGTACAGTTACTGGGATAGTGCACTGACGTACAGTGTTACTGGGATAGTGCACTGACGAACAGTTACTGGGATAGTGCACTGACGCACAGTATTACTGGGATAGTGCACTGACGTACAGTGTTACTGGGATAGTACACTGACCTACAGTTACTGGGATAGTGCACTGACGTACAGTGTTACTGGGATAGTGCACTGACGTACAATGTTACTGGGATAGTGCACTGACGTACAGTGTTACTGGGATAGTGCACTGACGTACAGTGTTACTGGGATAGTGCACTGATGTACAGTTGCTGGGATAGTGCACAGACGTACAGTTTTACTGGGATAGTGCACTGACGTACAATGTTACTGGGATAGTGCACTGACGTACAGTGTTACTGGGATAGTGCACTGACGTACAGTGTTACTGGGATATTGCACTGACGTACAGTGTTACTGGGATAGTGCACTGACGTACAATGCTACTGGGATTGTGCACTGATGTACAGCAACTGGAATAGTGCACTGATGTACAGTGTTACTGGGATAGTGCACTGACGTACAGTGTTACTGGGATAGTGCACTGACGTACAGTGTTACTGGGATAGTGCACTGACGAACAGTTACTGGGATAGTGCACTGACGTACAGTGTTACTGGGATAGTGCACTGACGTACAGTGTTACTGGGATAGTGCACTGACCTACAGTGTTACTGGGATAGTGCACTGACGTACAGTTACTGGGATAGTGCACTGACGTACAGTGTTACTGGGATAGTGCACTGACGAACAGTTACTGGGATAGTGTACTGACGTACAGTGTTACTGGGATTGTGCACTGACGTACAGTTACTGGGATAGTGCACTGATGTACAGTGTTACTGGGATAGTGCACTGACGTACAGTGTTACTGGGATAGTGCACTGACGTACACTGTTACTGGGATACTGCACTGACGTACAGTGTTACTGGGATAGTGCACTGACCTACAGTGTTACTGGGATAGTGCGCTGACGTACAGTGTTACTGGGATAGTGCACTGACGTACAGTTACTGGGATAGTGCACTGACCTACAGTTACTGGGATAGTGCACTGACCTACAGTGTTACTGGGATAGTGCACTGACGTACAGTTACTGGGATAGTGCACTGATGTACAGTGTTACTGGGATTGTGCACTGACGTACAGTGTTACTGGCATTGTGCACTGACGTCCAGTTACTGGGATAGTGCACTGATGTACAGTGTCACTGGGATAGTGCACTGATGTACAGTGTTACTGGGATAGTGCACTGACGTACAGTGTTACTGGGATAGTGCACTGATGTACAGTTGCTGGGAGAGTGCACTGACGTACAGTGTCACTCGGATAGTGCACAGACGTACAGTTTTACTGGGATAGTGCACTGACGTACAATGTTACTGGGATAGTGCACTGACGTACAGTGTTACAGGGATAGTGCACTGACGTACAGTGTTACTGGGATATTGCACTGACGTACAGTGTTACTGGGATAGTGCACTGATGTACAGTAACTGGAATAGTGCACTGATGTACAGTGTTACTGGGATAGTGCACTGACGTACAGTGTTACTGGGATAGTGCACTGACGTACAGTGTTACTGGGATAGTGCACTGACGTACAGTGTTACTGGGATAGTGCACTGACGTACAATGTTATTGGGATAGTGGACTGACGTACAGTTACTGGGATAGTGCACTGATGTACAGTGTTACTGGGATAGTGCACTGACGTACAGTGTTACTGGGATAGTGCACTGACATACAGTGTTACTGGGATAGTGCACTGACGAACAGTTACTGGGATAGTGCACTGACGTACAGTGTTACTGGGATAGTGCACTGACGTACAGTGTTACTGGGATAGTGCAGTGACCTACAGTGTTACTGGGATAGTGCACTGACGAACAGTTATTGGGATAGTGCACTGACGTACAGTGTTACTGGGATAGTGCACTGACGCACAGTGTTACTGGGATAGTGCACTGACATACAGTTACTGGGATAGTGCACTGACGCACAGTGTTACTGGGATAGTGCACTGACGTACAGTTACTGGGATAGTGCACTGACGTACAGAGTTACTGGGATAGTGCACTGACGTACAGTGTTACTGGGATAATGCACTGACATACAGTGTTACTGGGATAGTGCACTGACGTACAGTATTACTGGGATAGTGCACTGATGTACAGTGTTCCTGCGATAGTGCACTGATGTACAGTGTTACTGGGATAGTGCACTGACGTACAGTGTTACTGGGATAGTGCACTGACGTACAGTTACTGGGATAGTGCACTGACGTAGTCACTGGGATAGTGCACTGACATACAGTGTTACTGGGATAGTGCACTGACATACAGTGTTACTGGGATAGTGCACTGACGTACAATGTTACTGGGATAGTGCACTGACGTACAGTGTTACTGGGATAGTGCACTGACGTACAGTTACTGGGATAGTGCACTGATGTACAGTGTTACTGGGATAGTGCACTGACGTACAGTGTTACTGGGAGAGTGCACTGACGTACAGTGTTACTGGGATATTGCACTGACGTACAGTGTTACTGGGATAGTGCACGATGTACAGTATTACTGGGATTGTGCACTGACGTACAGTGTTGCTGGGATAGTGCACGATGTACAGTATTACTGGGATAGTGCACTGACATACAGTGTTACTGGGATAGTGCAGTGACGTACAGTGTTACTAGGATAGTGCACGATGTACAGTATTACTGGGATAGTGCACTGATGTACAGTGTTACTTGGATAGTGCACTGACGTACAGTTACTGGGATAGTGCACTGACTTACAGTTACTGGGATAGTGCACTGATGCACAGTGTTACTGGGATAGTGCACTGACATACAGTGTTACTGGGATAGTGCACTGACGTACAGTGTTACTGGGATAGTGCACTGATGTACAGTGTTACTGGGATAGTGCACTGACGTATAGTGTTACTGGGATAGTGCACTGACGTACAGTTACTGGGATAGTGCACTGATGTACAGTGTTACTGGGATAGTGCACTGACGTACAGTGTTACTGGGATATTGCGCTGACGTGCAGTGTTACTGGGATAGTGCACGATGTACAGTATTACTGGGATAGTGCACTGATGTACAGTGTTACTTGGATAGTGCACTGACGTACAGTTACTGGGATAGTGCACTGACGTACAGTTACTGGGATAGTGCACTGATGTACAGTGTTACTGGGATAGTGCACTGATGTACAGTGTTACTGGGATAGTGCACTGACGTACAGTGTTACTGGGATAGTGCACTGATGTACAGTGTTACTTGGATAGTGCACTGACGTACAGTGTTACTGGGATAGTGCACTGACGTACAGTGTTACTGGGATAGTGCACGATGTACAGTATTACTGGGATAGTGCACTGACGTACAGTGTTACTGGGATAGTGCACGATGTACAGTATTACTGGGATAGTGCACTGACGTACAGTGTTACTGGGATAGTGCACCTGACGTACAGTGTTACTGGGATCGTGCACGATGTACAGTATTACTGGGATAGTGCACTGATGTACAATGTTACTGGGATAGTGCACTGACGTACAGTGTTACTGGGATAGTGCACTGACGTACAGTGTTACTGGGATAGTGCACTGACGTTCAGTGTTACTGGGATAGTGCACTGACGAACAGTTACTGGGATAGTGCACTGACGTACAGTGTTACTGGGATAGTGCACTGACGAACAGTTACTTGGATAGTGCACTGACGTACAGTTACTGTGATAGTGCACTGACGTTCAGTGTTACTGGGATAGTGCACTGACGTACAGTGTTACTGGGATAGTGCACTGACATAGTGTTACTGGGAGAGTGCACTGACGTACAGTGTTACTGGGATGGTGCACTGACGTACAGTTACTTGGGTAGTGCACTGATGTACAGTGTTACTGGGATTGTGCACTGACGTACAGTTACTGGGATAGTGCACTGACGTACAGTGTTACTGGGATAGTGCACTGACGTACAGTGTTACTGGGATAGTGCACTGACGCACAGTGTTACAGGGATAGTGCACTGACGTACAGTTACTGGGATAGTGCACTGACGTACAGTGTTACTGGGATAGTGCACTGACGTACAGTGTTACTGGGATAATGCACTGACGTACAGTGTTACTGGGATAGTGCACTGACGTACAGTATTACTGGGATAGTGCACTGATGTACAGTATTACTGGGATAGTGCACTGACGTACAGTGTTACTGGGATAGTGCACTGACGTACAGTGTTACTGGGATAGTGCACTGACGTACAGTTACTGGGATAGTGCACTGACGTAGTCACTGGGATAGTGCACTGACATACAGTGTTACTGGGATGGTGCACTGACGTAGTGTTACTGGGATAGTGCACTGACGTACAGTTACGGGGTTAGTGCACTGACGTACATTGTTACTGGGATAGTGCACTGACGTACAGTTACTGGGATACTGCACTGACATACAGTGTTACTGGGATAGTGCACTGACATAGTGTTACTGGGATAGTGCACTGACTTACAGTTACTGGGATAGTGCACTGACGTACAGTGTTACTGGGATAGTGCACTGACATAGTGTTACTGGGATAGTGCACTGACGTACAGTTACTGGGATAGTGCACTGGCGTACAGTGTTACTGGGATAGTACACTGACGTACAGTTTTACTGGGATCGTGCACTGACGTACAGTGTTACTGGGATAGTGCATTGACGTACAGTGTTACTGGGATAGTGCACTGACGTACAGTTACTGGGACAGTGCACTGATGTAAAGTGTTACTGGGATAGTGCACTGACGTACAGTTACAAGGAGAGTGCACTGACCTACAGTGTTACTGGGATAGTGCACTGACGTACAGTGTTACTGGGATACTGCACTGACGGACAGTGTTACTGGGATAGTGCACTGACGTTCAGTGTTACTGGGATAGTGCACTGACGTACAGTGTTATTGGAATAGTGCAGTGACGTACAGTGTTACTGGGAAAGTGCACTGATGTACAGTATTACTGGGATAGTGCACTGACGTACAGTGTTACTGGGATAGTGCACTGACGTAAAGTTACTGGGATAGTGCACTGACGCACATTTACTAGGATAGTGCACTGACGTACAGTGTTACTGGGACAGTGCACTGACGTACAGAGTTATTGGGATAGTGCACTGACGTACAGTGTTACTGGGATAGTGCACTGACGTACAGTGTTACTGGGATAGTGCACTGACGTACGGTTACTGGGATAGTGCACTGACGTACAGTGTTACTGGGATAGTGCACTGACGTACAGTTACTGGGATAGTGCACTGACGTACATTGTTACTGGGAGAGTGCACTGACGTACAGTGTTACTGGGATGGTGCACTGACGTACAGTTACTTGGGTAGTGCACTGATGTACAGTGTTGCTGGGATAGTGCACTGACGTACAGTTACTGGGATAGTGCACTGACGTACAGTGTTACTGGGATAGAGCACTGACGTACAGTGTTACTGGGATAGTGCACTGACGTACAGTGTTACTGGGATAGTGCACTGACGCACAGTGTTACTGGGATAGTGCACTGACGTACAGTTACTGGGATAGTGCACTGACGTACAGTGTTACTGGGATAGTGCACTGACGTACAGTGTTACTGGGATAATGCACTGACATACAGTGTTACTGGGATAGTGCACTGACGTACAGTATTACTGGGATAGTGCACTGATGTACAGTGTTCCTGGGATAGTGCACTGATGTACAGTGTTACTGGGATCGTGCCCTGCCGTACAGTGTTACTGGGATAGTACACTGACGTACAGTTACTGGGATAGTGCACTGACGTACAGTTACTGGGATAGTGCACTGCCGTACAGTGTTTCTGGGATCGTGCACTGACATACAGTTACTGGGATAGTGCACTGACGAACAGTGTTACTAGGATAGTGCAATGACATACAGTTACTGGGATAGTGCACTGACGTACAGTTACTGGGATAGTGCACTGACGTACAGTGTTACTGGGATAGTGCACTGACGTTCAGTGTTACTGGGATAGTGCACTGACGAACAGTTACTGGGATAGTGCACTGACGTACAGTGTTACTGGGATAGTGCACTGACGAACAGTTACTTGGATAGTGCACTGACGTACAGTTACTGTGATAGTGCACTGACGTTCAGTGTTACTGGGATAGTGCACTGACGTACAGTGTTACTGGGATAGTGCACTGACATAGTGTTACTGGGAGAGTGCACTGACGTACAGTGTTACTGGGATGGTGCACTGACGTACAGTTACTTGGGTAGTGCACTGATGTACAGTGTTACTGGGATTGTGCACTGACGTACAGTTACTGGGATAGTGCACTGACGTACAGTGTTACTGGGATAGTGCACTGACGTACAGTGTTACTGGGATAGTGCACTGACGCACAGTGTTACAGGGATAGTGCACTGACGTACAGTTACTGGGATAGTGCACTGACGTACAGTGTTACTGGGATAGTGCACTGACGTACAGTGTTACTGGGATAATGCACTGACGTACAGTGTTACTGGGATAGTGCACTGACGTACAGTATTACTGGGATAGTGCACTGATGTACAGTATTACTGGGATAGTGCACTGACGTACAGTGTTACTGGGATAGTGCACTGACGTACAGTGTTACTGGGATAGTGCACTGACGTACAGTTACTGGGATAGTGCACTGACGTAGTCACTGGGATAGTGCACTGACATACAGTGTTACTGGGATAGTGCACTGACGTAGTGTTACTGGGATAGTGCACTGACGTACAGTTACGGGGATAGTGCACTGACGTACATTGTTACTGGGATAGTGCACTGACGTACAGTTACTGGGATACTGCACTGACATACAGTGTTACTGGGATAGTGCACTGACATAGTGTTACTGGGATAGTGCACTGACGTACAGTTACTGGGATAGTGCACTGACGTACAGTGTTACTGGGATAGTGCACTGACATAGTGTTACTGGGATAGTGCACTGACGTACAGTTACTGGGATAGTGCACTGGCGTACAGTGTTACTGGGATAGTACACTGACGTACAGTTTTACTGGGATCGTGCACTGACGTACAGTGTTACTGGGATAGTGCATTGACGTACAGTGTTACTGGGATAGTGCACTGACGTACAGTTACTGGGACAGTGCACTGATGTAAAGTGTTACTGGGATAGTGCACTGACGTACAGTTACTAGGAGAGTGCACTGACCTACAGTGTTACTGGGATAGTGCACTGACGTACAGTGTTACTGGGATACTGCACTGACGGACAGTGTTACTGGGATAGTGCACTGACGTTCAGTGTTACTGGGATAGTGCACTGACGTACAGTGTTATTGGAATAGTGCAGTGACGTACAGTGTTACTGGGAAAGTGCACTGATGTACACTGTTACTGGGATAGTGCACTGACGTACAGTGTTACTGGGATAGTGCACTGACGTAAAGTTACTGGGATAGTGCACTGACGCACATTTACTAGGATAGTGCACTGACGTACAGTGTTACTGGGATAGTGCACTGACGTACAGAGTTATTGGGATAGTGCACTGACGTACAGTGTTACTGGGATAGTGCACTGACGTACAGTGTTACTGGGATAGTGCACTGACGTACGGTTACTGGGATAGTGCACTGACGTACAGTGTTACTGGGATAGTGCACTGACGTACAGTTACTGGGATAGTGCACTGACGTACATTGTTACTGGGAGAGTGCACTGACGTACAGTGTTACTGGGATGGTGCACTGACGTACAGTTACTTGGGTAGTGCACTGATGTACAGTGTTGCTGGGATAGTGCACTGACGTACAGTTACTGGGATAGTGCACTGACGTACAGTGTTACTGGGATAGAGCACTGACGTACAGTGTTACTGGGATAGTGCACTGACGTACAGTGTTACTGGGATAGTGCACTGACGCACAGTGTTACTGGGATAGTGCACTGACGTACAGTTACTGGGATAGTGCACTGACGTACAGTGTTACTGGGATAGTGCACTGACGTACAGTGTTACTGGGATAATGCACTGACATACAGTGTTACTGGGATAGTGCACTGACGTACAGTATTACTGGGATAGTGCACTGATGTACAGTGTTCCTGGGATAGTGCACTGATGTACAGTGTTACTGGGATCGTGCCCTGCCGTACAGTGTTACTGGGATAGTACACTGACGTACAGTTACTGGGATAGTGCACTGACGTACAGTTACTGGGATAGTGCACTGCCGTACAGTGTTTCTGGGATCGTGCACTGACATACAGTTACTGGGATAGTGCACTGACGAACAGTGTTACTAGGATAGTGCAATGACATACAGTTACTGGGATAGTGCACTGACGTACAGTTACTGGGATAGTGCACTGACGTACAGTGTTACTGGGATAGTGCACTGATGTACAGTGTTACTGGGATAGTGCACTGACGTACAGTGTTACTGGGATAGTGCACTGACGTACAGTTACTGGGATAGTGCACTGACGTAGTCACTGGGATAGTGCACTGACATACAGTGTTACTGGGATAGTGCAGTGGCGTACAGTGTTACTGGGATAGTGCACTGACGTACAGTTACTGGGATAGTGCACTGACGTACAGTGTTACTGGGATAGTGCACTGACGTACAGTTACTGGGATACTGCACTGACATACAGTGTTACTGGGATAGTGCACTGACATAGTGTTACTGGGATAGTGCACTGACGAACAGTGTTACTGGGATAGTGCACTGACGTACAGTGTTACTGGGATAGTGAACTGACGTACTGTTACTGGGATAGTGCACTGATGTACAGTGTTACTGGGAGAGTGCACTGACGTACAGTGTTACTGGGATATTGCACTGACGTACAGTGTTACTGTGATAGTGCACGATGTACAGTATTACTGGGATAGTGCACTGACGTACAGTGTTGCTGGGATAGTGCACAATGTACAGTATTACTGGGATAGTGCACTGACATACAGTGTTACTGGGATAGTGCACTGACGTACAGTGTTACTGGGATAGTGCACGATGTACAGTATTACTGGGATAGTGCACGATGTACAGTATTACTGGGATAGTGCACTGATGTACAGTGTTACTTGGATAGTGCACTGACGTACAGTTACTGGGATAGTGCACTGACTTACAGTTACTGGGATAGTGCACTGATGCACAGTGTTACTGGGATAGTGCACTGACATACAGTGTTACTGGGATAGTGCACTGACGTACAGTGTTACTGGGATAGTGCACTGACGTACAGTGTTACTGGGATAGTGCACTGACGTACAGTGTTACTGGGATAGTGCACGATGTACAGTATTACTGGGATAGTGCACTGACGTACAGTGTTACTGGGATAGTGCACGATGTACAGTATTACTGGGATAGTGCACTGACGTACAGTTACTGGGTTATTGCACTGACGTAAAGTGTTACTGGGATAGTGCACGATGTACAGTATTACTGGGATAGTGCACTGATGTACAGTGTTACTTTGATAGTGCACTGACGTACAGTTACTGGGAAAGTGCACTGACGTACAGTTACTGGGATAGTGCACTGATGTACAGTGTTATTGGGATAGTGCACTGATGTACAGTGTTACTGGGATAGTGCACTGACGTACAGTGTTACTGGGATAGTGCACTGATGTACAGTGTTACTTGGATAGTGCACTGACGTACAGTGTTACTGGGATAGTGCACTGACGTACAGTGTTACTGGGATAGTGCACGATGTACAGTATTACTGGGATAGTGCACTGACGTACAGTGTTACTGGGATAGTGCACGATGTACAGTCTAACTGGGATAGTGCACTGACGTACAGTGTTACTGGGATAGTGCACCTGACGTACAGTGTTACTGGGATCGTGCACGATGTACAGTATTACTGGGATAGTGCACTGATGTACAGTGTTACTTGGATAGTGCACTGACGTACAGTTACTGGGATAGTGCACTGACGTACAGTTACTGGGATAGTGCACTGATGTACAATGTTACTGGGATAGTGCACTGATGTACAGTGTTACTGGGATAGTGCACTGACGTACAGTTACTGGGATAGTGCACTGACGTACAGTTACTGGGATAGTGCACTGACGTACAGTCACTGGGATAGTGCACTGACGTTCAGTGTAACTGGGATAGTGCACTGACGAACAGTTACTGGGATAGTGCACTGACGTACAGTGTTACTGGGATAGTGCACTGACGTACAGTTACTTGGATAGTGCACTGACGTACAGTTACTGCGATAGTGCACTGACATTCAGTGTTACTGGGATAGTGCACTGACGTACAGTTACTAGGATAGTGCACTGACCTACAGTGTTACTGGGATAGTGCACTGACGTACAGTGTTACTGGGATACTGCACTGACGTACAGTGTTACTGGGATAGTGCACTGACGTACAGTGTTACTGGGATAGTGCACTGACGTACAGTGTTACTGGAATAGTGCAGTGACGTACAGTGTTACTGGGAAAGTGCACTGATGTGCAGTGTTACTGGGATAGTGCACTGACGTACAGTGTTACTGGGATAGTGCACTGACGTAAAGTTGCTGGGATAGTGCACTGACGCACATTTACCAGGATAGTGCACTGACGTACAGTGTTACTGGGATAGTGCACTGACGTACAGTGTTATTGGGATAGTGCACTGACGTACAGTGTTACTGGGATAGTGCACTGACGTACAGTGTTACTGGGATAGTGCACTGACGTACGGTTACTGGGATAGTGCACTGACGTACAGTGTTACTGGGATAGTGCACTGACGTACAGTTACTGGGATAGTGCACTGACGTACATTGTTACTGGGAGAGTGCACTGACGTACAGTGTTACTGGGATGGTGCACTGACGTACAGTTACTTGGGTAGTGCACTGATGTACAGTGTTACTGGGATAGTGCACTGACGTACAGTTACTGGGATAGTGCACTGACATACAGTGTTGCTGGGATAGTGCACTGACATACAGTGTTGCTGGGATAGTGCACTGACGTACAGTGTTACTGGGATAGTGCACTGACGCACAGTGTTACTGGGATAGTGCACTGACATACAGTTACTGGGATAGTGCACTGATGTACAGTGTTACTGGGATAGTGCACTGACGTACAGTGTTACTGGGATAGTGCACTGATGTACAGTGTTACTTGGATAGTGCACTGACGTACAGTGTTACTGGGATAGTGCACTGACGTACAGTGTTACTGGGATAGTGCACGATGTACAGTATTACTGGGATAGTGCACTGACGTACAGTGTTACTGGGATAGTGCACGATGTACAGTATTACTGGGATAGTGCACTGACGTACAGTGTTACTGGGATAGTGCACCTGACGTACAGTGTTACTGGGATCGTGCACGATGTACAGTATTACTGGGATAGTGCACTGACGTACAGTGTTGCTGGGATAGTGCACAATGTACAGTATTACTGGGATAGTGCACTGACATACAGTGTTACTGGGATAGTGCACTGACGTACAGTGTTACTGGGATAGTGCACGATGTACAGTATTACTGGGATAGTGCACAATGTACAGTATTACTGGGATAGTGCACTGATGTACAGTGTTACTTGGATAGTGCACTGACGTACAGTTACTGGGATAGTGCACTGACTTACAGTTACTGGGATAGTGCACTGATGCACAATGTTACTGGGATAGTGCACTGACATACAGTGTTACTGGGATAGTGCACTGACGTACAGTGTTACTGGGATAGTGCACTGACGTACAGTGTTACTGGGATAGTGCACTGACGTACAGTGTTACTGGGATAGTGCACGATGTACAGTGTTACTGGGATAGTGCACTGACGTACAGTGTTACTGGGATAGTGCACTGACGTACAGTGTTACTGGGATAGTGCACCTGACGTACAGTGTTACTGGGATCGTGCACGATGTACAGTATTACTGGGATAGTGCACTGATGTACAGTGTTACTTGGATAGTGCACTGACGTACAGTTACTGGGATAGTGCACTGACGTACAGTTACTGGGATAGTGCACTGATGTACAATGTTACTGGGATAGTGCACTGATGTACAGTGTTACTGGGATAGTGCACTGACGTACAGTTACTGGGATAGTGCACTGACGTACAGTTACTGGGATAGTGCACTGACGTACAGTCACTGGGATAGTGCACTGACGTTCAGTGTAACTGGGATAGTGCACTGACGAACAGTTACTGGGATAGTGCACTGACGTACAGTGTTACTGGGATAGTGCACTGACGTACAGTTACTTGGATAGTGCACTGACGTACAGTTACTGCGATAGTGCACTGACATTCAGTGTTACTGGGATAGTGCACTGACGTACAGTTACTAGGATAGTGCACTGACCTACAGTGTTACTGGGATAGTGCACTGACGTACAGTGTTACTGGGATACTGCACTGACGTACAGTGTTACTGGGATAGTGCACTGACGTACAGTGTTACTGGGATAGTGCACTGACGTACAGTGTTACTGGAATAGTGCAGTGACGTACAGTGTTACTGGGAAAGTGCACTGATGTGCAGTGTTACTGGGATAGTGCACTGACGTACAGTGTTACTGGGATAGTGCACTGACGTAAAGTTGCTGGGATAGTGCACTGACGCACATTTACCAGGATAGTGCACTGACGTACAGTGTTACTGGGATAGTGCACTGACGTACAGTGTTATTGGGATAGTGCACTGACGTACAGTGTTACTGGGATAGTGCACTGACGTACAGTGTTACTGGGATAGTGCACTGACGTACGGTTACTGGGATAGTGCACTGACGTACAGTGTTACTGGGATAGTGCACTGACGTACAGTTACTGGGATAGTGCACTGACGTACATTGTTACTGGGAGAGTGCACTGACGTACAGTGTTACTGGGATGGTGCACTGACGTACAGTTACTTGGGTAGTGCACTGATGTACAGTGTTACTGGGATAGTGCACTGACGTACAGTTACTGGGATAGTGCACTGACATACAGTGTTGCTGGGATAGTGCACTGACATACAGTGTTGCTGGGATAGTGCACTGACGTACAGTGTTACTGGGATAGTGCACTGACGCACAGTGTTACTGGGATAGTGCACTGACATACAGTTACTGGGATAGTGCACTGATGTACAGTGTTACTGGGATAGTGCACTGATGTACAGTGTTACTGGGATAGTGCACTGACGTACAGTGTTACTGGGATAGTGCACTGATGTACAGTATTACTTGGATAGTGCACTGACGTACAGTGTTACTGGGATAGTGCACTGACGTACAGTGTTACTGGGATAGTGCACGATGTACAGTATTACTGGGATAGTGCACTGACGTACAGTGTTACTGGGATAGTGCACGATGTACAGTATTACTGGGATAGTGCACTGACGTACAGTGTTACTGGGATAGTGCACCTGACGTACAGTGTTACTGGGATCGTGCACGATGTACAGTATTACTGGGATAGTGCACTGACGTACAGTGTTGCTGGGATAGTGCACAATGTACAGTATTACTGGGATAGTGCACTGACATACAGTGTTACTGGGATAGTGCACTGACGTACAGTGTTACTGGGATAGTGCACGATGTACAGTATTACTGGGATAGTGCACTGACATACAGTGTTACTGGGATAGTGCACTGACGTACAGTGTTACTGGGATAGTGCACTGACGTACAGTGTTACTGGGATAGTGCACTGATGTACAGTGTTACTGGGATAGTGCACGATGTACAGTATTACTGGGATAGTGCACTGGCGTACAGTGTTACTGGGATAGTGCACGATGTACAGTATTACTGGGATAGTGCACTGACGTACAGTGTTACTGGGTTATTGCACTGACGTAAAGTGTTACATGGATAGTGCACGATGTACAGTATTACTGGGATAGTGCACTGATGTACAGTGTTACTTTGATAGTGCACTGACGTACAGTTACTGGGATAGTGCACTGACGTACAGTTACTGGGATAGTGCACTGATGTACAGTGTTACTGGGATAGTGCGCTGATGTACAGTGTTACTGGGATAGTGCACTGACGTACAGTGTTACTGGGATAGTGCACTGATGTACAGTGTTACTTGGATAGTGCACTGACGTACAGTGTTACTGGGATAGTGCACTGACGTACAGTGTTACTGGGATAGTGCACGATGTACAGTATTACTGGGATAGTGCACTGACGTACAGTGTTACTGGGATAGTGCACGATGTACAGTCTAACTGGGATAGTGCACTGACGTACAGTGTTACTGGGATAGTGCACCTGACGTACAGTGTTACTGGGATCGTGCACGATGTACAGTATTACTGGGATAGTGCACTGATGTACAGTGTTACTTGGATAGTGCACTGACGTACAGTTACTGGGATAGTGCACTGACGTACAGTTACTGGGATAGTGCACTGATGTACAATGTTACTGGGATAGTGCACTGATGTACAGTGTTACTGGGATAGTGCACTGACGTACAGTTACTGGGATAGTGCACTGACGTACAGTTACTGGGATAGTGCACTGACGTACAGTCACTGGGATAGTGCACTGACGTTCAGTGTAACTGGGATAGTGCACTGACGAACAGTTACTGGGATAGTGCACTGACGTACAGTGTTACTGGGATAGTGCACTGACGTACAGTTGCTTGGATAGTGCACTGACGTACAGTTACTGCGATAGTGCACTGACATTCAGTGTTACTGGGATAGTGCACTGACGTACAGTTACTAGGATAGTGCACTGACGCACAGTGTTACTGGGATAGTGCACTGACGTACAGTGTTACTGGGATACTGCACTGACGTACAGTGTTACTGGGATAGTGCACTGACGTACAGTGTTACTGGGATCGTGCACTGACGTACAGTGTTACTGGAATAGTGCAGTGACGTACAGTGTTACTGGGAAAGTGCACTGATGTGCAGTGTTACTGGGATAGTGCACTGACGTACAGTGTTACTGGGATAGTGCACTGACGTAAAGTTGCTGGGATAGTGCACTGACGCACATTTACCAGGATAGTGCACTGACGTACAGTGTTACTGGGATAGTGCACTGACGTACAGTGTTATTGGGATAGTGCACTGACGTACAGTGTTACTGGGATAGTGCACTGACGTACAGTGTTACTGGGATAGTGCACTGACGTACGGTTACTGGGATAGTGCACTGACGTACAGTGTTACTGGGATAGTGCACTGACGTACAGTTACTGGGATAGTGCACTGACGTACATTGTTACTGGGAGAGTGCACTGACGTACAGTGTTACTGGGATGGTGCACTGACGTACAGTTACTTGGGTAGTGCACTGATGTACAGTGTTACTGGGATAGTGCACTGACGTACAGTTACTAGGATAGTGCACTGACATACAGTGTTGCTGGGATAGTGCACTGACATACAGTGTTGCTGGGATAGTGCACTGACGTACAGTGTTACTGGGATAGTGCACTGACGCACAGTGTTACTGGGATAGTGCACTGACATACAGTTACTGGGATAGTGCACTGATGTACAGTGTTACTGGGATAGTGCACTGATGTACAGTGTTACTGGGATAGTGCACTGACGTACAGTGTTACTGGGATAGTGCACTGATGTACAGTGTTACTTGGATAGTGCACTGACGTACAGTGTTACTGGGATAGTGCACTGACGTACAGTGTTACTGGGATAGTGCACGATGTACAGTATTACTGGGATAGTGCACTGACGTACAGTGTTACTGGGATAGTGCACCTGACGTACAGTGTTACTGGGATCGTGCACGATGTACAGCATTACTGGGATAGTGCACTGATGTACAGTGTTACTTGGATAGTGCACTGACGTACAGTTACTGGGATAGTGCACTGACGTACAGTTACTGGGATAGTGCACTGATGTACAATGTTACTGGGATAGTGCACTGATGTACAGTGTTACTGGGATAGTGCACTGACGTACAGTTACTGGGATAGTGCACTGACGTACAGTTACTGGGATAGTGCACTGACGTTCAGTGTTACTGGGATAGTGCACTGACGAACAGTTACTGGGATAGTGCACTGACGTACAGTGTTACTGGGATAGTGCACTGACGTACAGTTACTTGGATAGTGCACTGACGTACAGTTACTGCGATAGTGCACTGACATTCAGTGTTACTGGGATAGTGCACTGACGTACAGTTACTAGGATAGTGCACTGACCTACAGTGTTACTGGGATAGTGCACTGACGTACAGTGTTACTGGGATACTGCACTGACGTACAGTGCTACTGGGATAGTGCACTGACGTACAGTGTTACTGGGATAGTGCACTGACGTACAGTGTTACTGGAATAGTGCAGTGACGTACAGTGTTACTGGGAAAGTGCACTGATGTACAGTGTTACTGGGATAGTGCACTGACGTACAGTGTTACTGGGATAGTGCACTGACGTAAAGTTGCTGGGATAGTGCACTGACGCACATTTACTAGGATAGTGCACTGACGTACAGTGTTACTGGGATAGTGCACTGACGTACAGTGTTATTGGGATAGTGCACTGACGTACAGTTACTTGGGTAGTGCACTGATGTACAGTGTTACTGGGATAGTGCACTGACGTACAGTTACTGGGATAGTGCACTGACATACAGTGTTGCTGGGATAGTGCACTGACATACAGTGTTGCTGGGATAGTGCACTGACGTACAGTGTTACTGGGATAGTGCACTGACGCACAGTGTTACTGGGATAGTGCACTGACAGACAGTTACTGGGATAGTGCACTGACGCACAGTGTTACTGGAATAGTGCACTGACGTACAGTTACTGGGATAGTGCACTGACGTACAGTGTTACTGGGATAGTGCACGATGTACAGTATTACTGGGATAGTGCACTGATGTACAGTGTTACTTGGATAGTGCACTGACGTACAGTTACTGGGATAGTGCACTGACGTACAGTTACTGGGATAGTGCACTGATGTACAGTGTTACTGGGATAGTGCACTGATGTACAGTGTTACTGGGATAGTGCACTGACGTACAGTGTTACTGGGATAGTGCACTGATGTACAGTGTTACTTGGATAGTGCACTGACGTACAGTGTTACTGGGATAGTGCACTGACGTACAGTGTTACTGGGATAGTGCACGATGTACAGTATTACTGGGATAGTGCACTGACGTACAGTGTTACTGGGATAGTGCACGATGTACAGTATTACTGGGATAGTGCACGGACGTACAGTGTTACTGGGATAGTGCACCTGACGTACAGTGTTACTGGGATCGTGCACGATGTACAGTATTACTGGGATAGTGCACTGATGTACAGTGTTACTTGGAGAGTGCACTGACGTACAGTTACTGGGATAGTGCACTGACGTACAGTTACTGGGATAGTGCACTGATGTACAGTTACTGGGATAGTGCACTGACATTCAGTGTTACTGGGATAGTGCACTGACGAACAGTTACTGGGATAGTGCACTGACGTACAGTGTTACTGGGATAGTGCACTGACGTACAGTTGCTTGGATAGTGCACTGACGTACAGTGTTACTGGGATAGTGCACTGACGTACAGTGTTACTGGGATACTGCACTGACGTACAGTGTTACTGGGATAGTGCACTGACGTACAGTGTTACTGGGATAGTGCACTGACGTACAGTGTTACTGGAATAGTGCAGTGACGTACAGTGTTATTGGGAAAGTGCACTGATGTACAGTGTTACTGGGATAGTGCACTGACGTACAGTGTTACTGGGATAGTGCACTGACGTAAAGTTGCTGGGATAGTGCACTGACGCACATTTACTAGGATAGTGCACTGACGAACAGTGTTACTGGGATAGTGCACTCACGTACAGTGTTATTGGGATAGTGCACTGACGTACAGTGTTACTGGGATAGTGCACTGACGTACAGTGTTACTGGGATAGTGCACTGACGTACGGTTACTGGGATAGTGCACTGACGTACAGTGTTACTGGGATAGTGCACTGACGTACAGTTACTGGGATAGTGCACTGACGTACATTGTTACTGGGAGAGTGCACTGACGTACAGTGTTACTGGGATGGTGCACTGACGTACAGTTAAATGGGTAGTGCACTGATGTACAGTGTTACTGGGATAGTGCACTGACGTACAGTTACTGGGATAGTGCACTGACATACAGTGTTACTGGGATAGTGCACTGACCTACAGTGTTACTGTGATAGTGCACTGACGTACAGTGTTACTGGGATACTGCACTGACGTACAGTGTTACTGGGATAGTGCACTGACGTACAGTGTTACTGGGATAGTGCACTGACGTACAGTGTTACTGGAATAGTGCAGTGACGTACAGTGTTATTGGGAAAGTGCACTGATGTACAGTGTTACTGGGATAGTGCACTGACGTACAGTGTTACTGGGATAGTGCACTGACGTAAAGTTGCTGGGATAGTGCACTGACGCACATTTATTAGGATAGTGCACTGACGAACAGTTTTACTGGGATAGTGCACTCACGTACAGTGTTATTAGGATAGTGCACTGACGTACAGTGTTACTGGGATAGTGCACTGACGTACAGTGTTACTGGGATAGTGCACTGACGTACGGTTACTGGGATAGTGCACTGACGTACAGTGTTACTGGGATAGTGCACTGACGTACAGTTACTGGGATAGTGCACTGACGTACATTGTTACTGGGAGAGTGCACTGACGTACAGTGTTACTGGGATGGTGCACTGACGTACAGTTAAATGGGTAGTGCACTGATGTACAGTGTTACTGGGATAGTGCACTGACGTACAGTTACTGGGATAGTGCACTGACATACAGTTACTGGGATAGTGCACTGACGCACAGTGTTACTGGGATAGTGCACTGACGTACAGTTACTGGGATAGTGCACTGACGTACAGTGTTACTGGGATAGTGCACTGACGTACAGTGTTACTGGGATAATGCACTGACATACAGTGTTACTGGGATAGTGCACTGACGTACAGTATTACTGGGATATTGAACTGATGTACAGTGTTCCTGGGATAGTGCACTGATGTGCAGTGTTACTGGGATCGTGCACTGACGAACAGTGTTACTAGGATAGTGCACTGATGTACAGTTACTGGGATAGTGCACTGACGTACAGTGTTACTGGGATAGTGCACTGACGTACAGTGTTACTGGGATAGTGCACTGATGTACAGTGTTACTGGGATAGTGCACTGACGTACAGTTACGAGGATAGTGCACTGACCTACAGTGTTGCTGGGATAGTGGACTGACGTACAGTGTTACTGGGATAGTGCACTGACATACAGTGTTACTGGGATAGTGCACTGATGTAAAGTGTGACTGGGATAGTGCACTGACGTACAGTATTACTGGGATAGTGCACTGATGTACAGTGTTACTGGGATAGTGCACTGACGTACAGTGTTACTGGGATAGTGCACTGATGTACAGTGTTACTGGGATAGTGCACTGACGTACAGTGTTACTGGGATAGTGCACTGACGGACAGTTACTGGGATAGTGCACTGACGTAGTCACTGGGATAGTGCACTGACATACAGTGTTACTGGGATAGTGCACTGACGTACAGTGTTACTGGGATAGTGCACTGACGCACAGTGTTACTGGGATAGTGCACTGACGTACAGTTACTGGGATACTGCACTGACATACAGTGTTACTGGGATAGTGCACTGACAAAGTGTTACTGGGATAGTGCACTGACGTAGAGTGTTACTGGGATAGTGCACTGACGTACAGTGTTACTGGGATAGTGCACTGACGTACAGTTTTACTGGGATAGTGCACTGACGTACAGTGTTACTGGGAGAGTGCACTGACGTACAGTGTTACTGGGATATTGCACTGACGTACAGTGTTACTGGGATAGTGCACGATGTACAGTATTACTGGGATAGTGCACTGACGTACAGTGTTGCTGGGATAGTGCACGATGTACAGTATCACTGGGATAGTGCACTGACATACAGTGTTACTGGGATAGTGCACTGACGTACAGTGTTACTGGGATAGTGCACGATGTACAGTATTACTGGGATAGTGCACTGATGTACAGTGTTACTTGGATAGTGCACTGACGTACAGTTACTGGGATTGTGCACTGACTTGCAGTTACTGGGATAGTGCACTGATGCACAGTGTTACTGGGATAGTGCACTGACATACAGTGTTACTGGGATAGTGCACTGACGTACATTGTTACTGGGAGAGTGCACTGACGTACAGTGTTACTGGGATAGTGCACTGATGTACAGTGTTACTGGGATAGTGCACTGATGTACAGTGTTACTGGGATAGTGCACTGACGTACAGTGTTACTGGGATAGTGCACTGATGTACAGTGTTACTTGGATAGTGCACTGACGTACAGTGTTACTGGGATAGTGCACTCACGTACAGTGTTACTGGGATAGTGCACGATGTACAGTATTACTGGGATAGTGCACTGACGTACAGTGTTACTGGGATAGTGCACGATGTACAGTATTACTGGGATAGTGCACTGACGTACAGTGTTACTGGGATAGTGCACCTGACGTACAGTGTTACTGGGATCGTGCACGATGTACAGTATTACTGGGATAGTGCACTGATGTACAGTGTTACTTGGATAGTGCACTGACGTACAGTTACTGGGATAGTGCACTGACGTACAGTTACTGGGATAGTGCACTGATGTACAATGTTACTGGGATAGTGCACTGATGTACAGTGTTACTGGGATAGTGCACTGACGTACAGTTACTGGGATAGTGCACTGACGTACAGTTACTGGGATAGTGCACTGACATTCAGTGTTACTGGGATAGTGCACTGACGAACAGTTACTGGGATAGTGCACTGACGTACAGTGTTACTGGGATAGTGCACTGACGTACAGTTGCTTGGATAGTGCACTGACGTACAGTGTTACTGGGATAGTGCACTGACGTACAGTGTTACTGGGATACTGCACTGACGTACAGTGTTACTGGGATAGTGCACTGACGTACAGTGTTACTGGGATAGTGCACTGACGTACAGTGTTACTGGAATAGTGCAGTGATGTACAGTGTTATTGGGAAAGTGCACTGATGTACAGTGTTACTGGGATAGTGCACTGACGTACAGTGTTACTGGGATAGTGCACTGACGTAAAGTTGCTGGGATAGTGCACTGACGCACATTTACTAGGATAGTGCACTGACGAACAGTGTTACTGGGATAGTGCACTCACGTACAGTGTTATTGGGATAGTGCACTGACGTACAGTGTTACTGGGATAGTGCACTGACGTACAGTGTTACTGGGATAGTGCACTGACGTACGGTTACTGGGATAGTGCACTGACGTACAGTGTTACTGGGATAGTGCACTGACGTACAGTTACTGGGATAGTGCACTGACGTACATTGTTACTGGGAGAGTGCACTGACGTACAGTGTTACTGGGATGGTGCACTGACGTACAGTTAAATGGGTAGTGCACTGATGTACAGTGTTACTGGGATAGTGCACTGACGTACAGTTACTGGGATACTGCACTGACATACAGTGTTACTGGGATAGTGCACTGACCTACAGTGTTACTGTGATAGTGCACTGACGTACAGTGTTACTGGGATACTGCACTGACGTACAGTGTTACTGGGATAGTGCACTGACGTACAGTGTTACTGGGATAGTGCACTGACGTACAGTGTTACTGGAATAGTGCAGTGACGTACAGTGTTATTGGGAAAGTGCACTGATGTACAGTGTTACTGGGATAGTGCACTGACGTACAGTGTTACTGGGATAGTGCACTGACGTAAAGTTGCTGGGATAGTGCACTGACGCACATTTACTAGGATAGTGCACTGACGAACAGTTTTACTGGGATAGTGCACTCACGTACAGTGTTATTGGGATAGTGCACTGACGTACAGTGTTACTGGGATAGTGCACTGACGTACAGTGTTACTGGGATAGTGCACTGACGTACGGTTACTGGGATAGTGCACTGACGTACAGTGTTACTGGGATAGTGCACTGACGTACAGTTACTGGGATAGTGCACTGACGTACATTGTTACTGGGAGAGTGCACTGACGTACAGTGTTACTGGGATGGTGCACTGACGTACAGTTAAATGGGTAGTGCACTGATGTACAGTGTTACTGGGATAGTGCACTGACGTACAGTTACTGGGATAGTGCACTGACATACAGTGTTACTGGGATAGTGCACTGACATACAGTGTTACTGGGATAGTGCACTGACGTACAGTTTTACTGGGATAGTGCACTGACGCACAGTGTTACTGGGATAGTGCACTGACATACAGTTACTGGGATAGTGCACTGACGCACAGTGTTACTGGGATAGTGCACTGACGTACAGTTACTGGGATAGTGCACTGACGTACAGTGTTACTGGGATAGTGCACTGACGTACAGTGTTACTGGGATAATGCACTGACATACAGTGTTACTGGGATAGTGCACTGACGTACAGTATTACTGGGATATTGAACTGATGTACAGGGTTCCTGGGATAGTGCACTGATGTGCAGTGTTACTGGGATCGTGCACTGACGAACAGTGTTACTAGGATAGTGCACTGATGTACAGTTACTGGGATAGTGCACTGACGTACAGTTACTGGGATAGTGCACTGACGTACAGTGTTACTGGGATAGTGCACTGATGTACAGTGTTACTGGGATAGTGCACTGACGTACAGTTACGAGGATAGTGCACTGACCTACAGTGTTGCTGGGATAGTGGACTGACGTACAGTGTTACTGGGATAGTGCACTGACATACAGTGTTACTGGGATAGTGCACTGATGTAAAGTGTGACTGGGATAGTGCACTGACGTACAGTATTACTGGGATAGTGCACTGATGTACAGTGTTACTGGGATAGTGCACTGACGTACAGTGTTACTGGGATAGTGCACTGATGTACAGTGTTACTGGGATAGTGCACTGACGTACAGTGTTACTGGGATAGTGCACTGACGTACAGTTACTGGGATAGTGCACTGACGTAGTCACTGGGATAGTGCACTGACATACAGTGTTACTGGGATAGTGCACTGACGTACAGTGTTACTGGGATAGTGCACTGACGTACAGTGTTACTGGGATAGTGCACTGACGTACAGTTACTGGGATACTGCACTGACATACAGTGTTACTGGGATAGTGCACTGACATAGTGTTACTGGGATAGTGCACTGACGTAGAGTGTTACTGGGATAGTGCACTGACGTACAGTGTTACTGGGATAGTGCACTGACGTACAGTTTTACTGGGATAGTGCACTGACGTACAGTGTTACTGGGAGAGTGCACTGACGTACAGTGTTACTGGGATATTGCACTGACGTACAGTGTTACTGGGATAGTGCACGATGTACAGTATTACTGGGATAGTGCACTGACGTACAGTGTTGCTGGGATAGTGCACGATGTACAGTATTACTGGGATAGTGCACTGACATACAGTGTTACTGGGATAGTGCACTGACGTACAGTGTTACTGGGATAGTGCACGATGTACAGTATTACTGGGATAGTGCACTGATGTACAGTGTTGCTGGGATAGTGCACGATGTACAGTATTACTGGGATAGTGCACTGACATACAGTGTTACTGGGATAGTGCACTGACGTACAGTGTTACTGGGATAGTGCACGATGTACAGTATTACTGGGATAGTGCACTGATGTACAGTGTTACTTGGATAGTGCACTGACGTACAGTTACTGGGATTGTGCACTGACTTACAGTTACTGGGATAGTGCACTGATGCACAGTGTTACTGGGATAGTGCACTGACATACAGTGTTACTGGGATAGTGCACTGACGTACATTGTTACTGGGAGAGTGCACTGACGTGCAGTGTTACTGGGATGGTGCACTGACGTACAGTTACTTGGGTAGTGCACTGATGTACAGTGTTACTGGGATAGTGCACTGACGTATATTTACTGGGATAGTGCACTGACATACAGTGTTACTGGGATAGTGCACTGACGTACAGTGTTACTGGGATAGTGCACTGACGTACAGTGTTACTGGGATAGTGCACTGACATACAGTTACTGGGATAGTGCACTGACGCACAGTGTTACTGGGATAGTGCACTGACATACAGTTACTGGGATAGTGCACTGACGTACAGTGTTACTGGGATAGTGCACTGACGTAAACTGTTACTGGGATAGTGAACGATGTACAGTATTACTGGGATAGTGCACTGATGTACAGTGTTACTTGGATAGTGCACTGACGTACAGTTACTGGGATAGTGCACTGACGTACAGTTACTGGGATAGTGCACTGATGTACAGTGTTACTGGGATAGTGCACTGATGTACAGTGTTACTGGGATAGTGCACTGACGTACAGTGTTACTGGGATAGTGCACTGATGTACAGTGTTACTTGGATAGTGCACTGACGTACAGTGTTACTGGGATAGTGCACGATGTACAGTATTACTGGGATCGTGCACGATGTACAGTATTACTGGGATAGTGCACTGATGTACAGTGTTACTTGGATAGTGCACTGACGTACAGTTACTGGGATAGTGCACTGACGTACAGTTACTGGGATAGTGCACTGATGTACAATGTTACTGGGATAGTGCACTGATGTACAGTGTTACTGGGATAGTGCACTGACGTACAGTTACTTGGGTAGTGCACTGATGTACAGTGTTACTGGGATAGTGCACTGACGTACAGTTACTGGGATAGTGCACTGACATACAGTGTTACTGGGATAGTGCACTGACGTACAGTGTTACTGGGATAGTGCACTGACGTACAGTGTTACTGGGATAGTGCACTGACGCACAGTGATACTGGGATAGTGCACTGACATACAGTTACTGGGATAGTGCACTGACGCACAGTGTTACTGGGATAGTGCACTGACATACAGTTACTGGGATAGTGCACTGACGTACAGTGTTACTGGGATAGTGCACTGACGTAAAGTGTTACTGGGATAGTGCACGATGTACAGTATTACTGGGATAGTGCACTGATGTACAGTGTTACTTGGATAGTGCACTGACGTACAGTTACTGGGATAGTGCACTGACGTACAGTTACTGGGATAGTGCACTGATGTACAGTGTTACTGGGATTGTGCACTGATGTACAGTGTTACTGGGATAGTGCACTGATGTACAGTGTTACTTGGATAGTGCACTGACGTACACTGTTACTGGGATAGTGCACTGTCGTACAGTGTTACTGGGATAGTGCACGATGTACAGTATATACGGATCGTGCACGATGTACAGTATTACTGGGATAGTGCACTGATGTACAGTGTTACTTGGATAGTGCACTGACGTACAGTTACTGGGATAGTGCACTGAAGTACAGTTACTGGGATAGTGCACTGATGTACAATGTTACTGGGATAGTGCACTGATGTACAGTGTTACTGGGATAGTGCACTGACGTACAGTTACTGGGATAGTGCACTGACGTTCAGTGTTACTGGGATAGTGCACTGACGAACAGTTACTGGGATAGTGCACTGACGTACAGTGTTACTGGGATAGTGCACTGACGTACAGTTACTTGGATAGTGCACTGACGTACAGTTACTGCGATAGTGCACTGACATTCAGTGTTACTGGGATAGTGCACTGACGTACAGTTACTAGGATAGTGCACTGACCTGCAGTGTTACTGGGATAGTGCACTGACGTACAGTGTTACTGGGATACTGCACTGACGTACAGTGTTACTGGGATAGTGCACTGACGTACAGTGTTACTGGGATAGTGCACTGACGTACAGTGTTACTGGGAAAGTGCACTGACGTACAGTGTTACTGGGATAGTGCACTGACGTACAGTTACTGGGATACTGCACTGACATACAGTGTTACTGGGATAGTGCACTGACATAGTGTTACTGGGATAGTGCACTGACGTAGAGTGTTACTGGGATAGTGCACTGACGTACAGTGTTACTGGGATAGTGCACTGACGTACAGTTTTACTGGGATAGTGCACTGACGTACAGTGTTACTGGGAGAGTGCACTGACGTACAGTGTTACTGGGATATTGCACTGACGTACAGTGTTACTGGGATAGTGCACGATGTACAGTATTACTGGGATAGTGCACTGACGTACAGTGTTGCTGGGATAGTGCACGATGTACAGTATTACTGGGATAGTGCACTGACATACAGTGTTACTGGGATAGTGCACTGACGTACAGTGTTACTGGGATAGTGCACGATGTACAGTATTACTGGGATAGTGCACTGATGTACAGTGTTGCTGGGATAGTGCACGATGTACAGTATTACTGGGATAGTGCACTGACATACAGTGTTACTGGGATAGTGCACTGACGTACAGTGTTACTGGGATAGTGCACGATGTACAGTATTACTGGGATAGTGCACTGATGTACAGTGTTACTTGGATAGTGCACTGACGTACAGTTACTGGGATTGTGCACTGACTTACAGTTACTGGGATAGTGCACTGATGCACAGTGTTACTGGGATAGTGCACTGACATACAGTGTTACTGGGATAGTGCACTGACGTACATTGTTACTGGGAGAGTGCACTGACGTGCAGTGTTACTGGGATGGTGCACTGACGTACAGTTACTTGGGTAGTGCACTGATGTACAGTGTTACTGGGATAGTGCACTGACGTATATTTACTGGGATAGTGCACTGACATACAGTGTTACTGGGATAGTGCACTGACGTACAGTGTTACTGGGATAGTGCACTGACGTACAGTGTTACTGGGATAGTGCACTGACATACAGTTACTGGGATAGTGCACTGACGCACAGTGTTACTGGGATAGTGCACTGACATACAGTTACTGGGATAGTGCACTGACGTACAGTGTTACTGGGATAGTGCACTGACGTAAACTGTTACTGGGATAGTGAACGATGTACAGTATTACTGGGATAGTGCACTGATGTACAGTGTTACTTGGATAGTGCACTGACGTACAGTTACTGGGATAGTGCACTGACGTACAGTTACTGGGATAGTGCACTGATGTACAGTGTTACTGGGATAGTGCACTGATGTACAGTGTTACTGGGATAGTGCACTGACGTACAGTGTTACTGGGATAGTGCACTGATGTACAGTGTTACTTGGATAGTGCACTGACGTACAGTGTTACTGGGATAGTGCACGATGTACAGTATTACTGGGATCGTGCACGATGTACAGTATTACTGGGATAGTGCACTGATGTACAGTGTTACTTGGATAGTGCACTGACGTACAGTTACTGGGATAGTGCACTGACGTACAGTTACTGGGATAGTGCACTGATGTACAATGTTACTGGGATAGTGCACTGATGTACAGTGTTACTGGGATAGTGCACTGACGTACAGTTACTTGGGTAGTGCACTGATGTACAGTGTTACTGGGATAGTGCACTGACGTACAGTTACTGGGATAGTGCACTGACATACAGTGTTACTGGGATAGTGCACTGACGTACAGTGTTACTGGGATAGTGCACTGACGTACAGTGTTACTGGGATAGTGCACTGACGCACAGTGATACTGGGATAGTGCACTGACATACAGTTACTGGGATAGTGCACTGACGCACAGTGTTACTGGGATAGTGCACTGACATACAGTTACTGGGATAGTGCACTGACGTACAGTGTTACTGGGATAGTGCACTGACGTAAAGTGTTACTGGGATAGTGCACGATGTACAGTATTACTGGGATAGTGCACTGATGTACAGTGTTACTTGGATAGTGCACTGACGTACAGTTACTGGGATAGTGCACTGACGTACAGTTACTGGGATAGTGCACTGATGTACAGTGTTACTGGGATTGTGCACTGATGTACAGTGTTACTGGGATAGTGCACTGATGTACAGTGTTACTTGGATAGTGCACTGACGTACACTGTTACTGGGATAGTGCACTGTCGTACAGTGTTACTGGGATAGTGCACGATGTACAGTATATACGGATCGTGCACGATGTACAGTATTACTGGGATAGTGCACTGATGTACAGTGTTACTTGGATAGTGCACTGACGTACAGTTACTGGGATAGTGCACTGAAGTACAGTTACTGGGATAGTGCACTGATGTACAATGTTACTGGGATAGTGCACTGATGTACAGTGTTACTGGGATAGTGCACTGACGTACAGTTACTGGGATAGTGCACTGACGTTCAGTGTTACTGGGATAGTGCACTGACGAACAGTTACTGGGATAGTGCACTGACGTACAGTGTTACTGGGATAGTGCACTGACGTACAGTTACTTGGATAGTGCACTGACGTACAGTTACTGCGATAGTGCACTGACATTCAGTGTTACTGGGATAGTGCACTGACGTACAGTTACTAGGATAGTGCACTGACCTGCAGTGTTACTGGGATAGTGCACTGACGTACAGTGTTACTGGGATACTGCACTGACGTACAGTGTTACTGGGATAGTGCACTGACGTACAGTGTTACTGGGATAGTGCACTGACGTACAGTGCTACTGGGAAAGTGCACTGATGTACAGTGTTACTGGGATAGTGCACTGACGTGCAATGTTACTGGGATAGTGCACTGACGTAAAGTTGCTGGGATAGTGCACTGACGCACATTTACTAGGATAGTGCACTGACGTACAGTGTTACTGGGATAGTGCACTGACGTACAGTGTTATTGGGATAGTGCACTGACGTACAGTGTTACTGGGATAGTGCACTGACGTACAGTTACTGGGATAGTGCACTGACGTACGGTGTTCCTGGGAGAGTGCACTGACGTACAGTGTTACTGGGATATTGCACTGACGTACAGTGTTACTGGGATAGTGCACGATGTACAGTATTACTGGGATAGTGCACTGACGTACAGTGTTGCTGGGATAGTGCACGATGTACAGTATTACTGGGATAGTGCACTGACATACAGTGTTACTGGGATAGTGCACTGACGTACAGTGTTACTGGGATAGTGCACGATGTACAGTATTACTGGGTTAGTGCACTGATGTACAGTGTTGCTGGGATAGTGCACGATGTACAGTATTACTGGGATATTGCACTGACTTACAGTTACTGGGATAGTGCACTGATGCACAGTGTTACTGGGATAGTGCACTGACGTACATTGTTACTGGGAGAGTGCACTGACGTACAGTGTTACTGGGATGGTGCACTGACGTACAGTTACTTGGGTAGTGCACTGATGTACAGTGTTACTGGGATAGTGCACTGACGTACAGTTACTGGGATAGTGCACTGACATACAGTGTTACTGGGATAGTGCACTGACGTACAGTGTTACTGGGATAGTGCACTGACGCACAGTGTTACTGGGATAGTGCACTGACATACAGTTACTGGGATAGTGCACTGACGCACAGTGTTACTGGGATAGTGCACTGACGTACAGTTACTGGGATAGTGCACTGACGTACAGTGTTACTGGGATAGTGCACTGACGTAAAGTGTTACTGGGATAGTGCACGATGTACAGTATTACTGGGATAGTGCACTGATGTACAGTGTTACTTGGATAGTGCACTGACGTACAGTTACTGGGATAGTGCACTGACGTACAGTTACTGGGATAGTGCACTGATGTACAGTGTTACTGGGATAGTGCACTGACGTACAGTGTTACTGGGATAGTGCACTGATGTACAGTGTTACTTGGATAGTGCACTGACGTACAGTGTTACTGGGATAGTGCACTGACGTACAGTGTTACTGGGATAGTGCACGATGTACAGTATTACTGGGATCGTGCACGATGTACAGTATTACTGGGAATGTGCACTGATGTACAGTGTTACTTGGATAGTGCACTGATGTACAGTTACTGGGATAGTGCACTGACGTACAGTTACTGGGATAGTGCACTGATGTACAATGTTACTGGGATAGTGCACTGATGTACAGTGTTACTGGGATAGTGCACTGACGTACAGTTACTGGGATAGTGCACTGACGTACAGTTACTGGGATAGTGCACTGACGTTCAGTGTTACTGGGATAGTGCACTGACGAACAGTTACTGGGATAGTGCACTGACGTACAGTGTTACTGGGATAGTGCACTGACGTACAGTTACTTGGATAGTGCACTGACGTACAGTTACTGCGATAGTGCACTGACATTCAGTGTTACTGGGATAGTGCACTGACGTACAGTTACTAGGATAGTGCACTGACCTACAGTGTTACTGGGATAGTGGACTGACGTACAGTGTTACTGGGATACTGCACTGACGTACAGTGTTACTGGGATAGTGCACTGACGTACAGTGTTACTGGGATAGTGCACTGACGTACAGTGTTACTGGAATAGTGCACTGACGCACATTTACTAGGATAGTGCACTGACGTACAGTGTTACTGGGATAGTGCACTGACGTACAGTGTTATTGGGATAGTGCACTGACGTACAGTGTTACTGGGATAGTGCACTGACGTACAGTGTTACTGGGATAGTGCACTGACGTACGGTTACTGGGATAGTGCACTGACGTACAGTGTTACTGGGATACTGCACTGACGTACAGTGTTACTGGGATAGTGCACTGACGTACAGTGTTACTGGGATAGTGCACTGACGTACAGTGTTACTGGAATAGTGCACTGACGCACATTTACTAGGATAGTGCACTGACGTACAGTGTTACTGGGATAGTGCACTGACGTACAGTGTTATTGGGATAGTGCACTGACGTACAGTGTTACTGGGATAGTGCACTGACGTACAGTGTTACTGGGATAGTGCACTGACGTACGGTTACTGGGATAGTGCACTGACGTACAGTGTTACTGGGATAGTGCACTGACGTACAGTTACTGGGATAGTGCACTGACGTACATTGTTGCTGGGATAGTGCACTGACGTACAGTTACTGGGATAGTGCACTGACATACAGTGTTACTGGGATAGTGCACTGACGTACAGTGTTACTGGGATAGTGCACTGACGTACAGTGTTACTGGGATAGTGCACTGACGCACAGTGTTACTGGTATAGTGCACTGACATACAGTTACTGGGATAGTGCACTGACGCACAGTGTTACTGGGATAGTGCACTGACGTACAGTTACTGGGATAGTGCACTGACGTACAGTGTTACTGGGATAGTGCACTGACGTACAGTGTTACTGGGATAATGCACTGACATACAGTGTTACTGGGATAGTGCACTGACGTACAGTATTACTGGGATATTGCACTGATGTACAGTGTTCCTGGGATAGTGCACTGACGTACAGTTACTGGGATAGTGCACTGACGTACATTGTTACTGGGAGAGTGCACTGACGTACAGTGTTACTGGGATGGTGCACTGACATACAGTTACTTGGGTAGTGCACTGATGTACAGTGTTACTGGGATAGTGCACTGACGTACAGTTACTGGGATAGTGCACTGACGTACAGTTACTGGGATAGTGCACTGCCGTACAGTGTTTCTGGGATCGTGCACTGACATACAGTTACTGGGATAGTGCACTGACGAACAGTGTTACTAGGATAGTGCAATGACATACAGTTACTGGGATAGTGCACTGACGTACAGTTACTGGGATAGTGCACTGACGTACAGTGTTACTGGGATAGTGCACTGATGTACAGTGTTACTGGTATAGTGCACTGACGTACAGTTACGAGGATAGTGCACTGACCTACAGTGTTACTGGGATAGTGGACTGACGTACAGTGTTGCTGGGATAGTGCACTGACATACAGTGTTACTGGGATAGTGCACTGACGTACAGTGTTACTGGGATAGTGCACTGACGTACAGTGTTACTGGGATAGTGCACTGACGTACGGTTACTGGGATAGTGCACTGACGTACAGTGTTACTGGGATAGTGCACTGACGTACAGTTACTGGGATAGTGCACTGACGTACATTGTTACTGGGAGAGTGCACTGACGTACAGTGTTACTGGGATGGTGCACTGACGTACAGTTACTTGGGTAGTGCACTGATGTACAGTGTTACTGGGATAGTGCACTGACGTACAGTTACTGGGATAGTGCACTGACATACAGTGTTACTGGGATAGTGCACTGACGTACAGTGTTACTGGGATAGTGCACTGACGTACAGTGTTACTGGGATAGTGCACTGACGCACAGTGTTACTGGGATAGTGCACTGACATACAGTTACTGGGATAGTGCACTGATGCACAGTGTTACTGGGATAGTGCACTGACGTACAGTTACTGGGATAGTGCACTGACGTACAGTGTTACTGGGATAGTGCACTGACGTACAGTGTTACTGGGATAATGCACTGACATACAGTGTTACTGGGATAGTGCACTGACGTACAGTATTACTGGGATATTGCACTGATGTACAGTGTTCCTGGGATAGTGCACTGATGTGCAGTGTTACTGGGATCGTGCCCTGCCGTACAGTGTTACTGGGATAGTACACTGACGTACAGTTACTGGGATAGTGCACTGACGTACAGTTACTGGGATAGTGCACTGCCGTACAGTGTTTCTGGGATCGTGCACTGACATACAGTTACTGGGATAGTGCGCTGACGAACAGTGTTACTAGGATAGTGCAATGACATACAGTTACTGGGATAGTGCACTGACGTACAGTTACTGGGATAGTGCACTGACGTACAGTGTTACTGGGATAGTGCTCTGACGTACAGTTACTGGGATAGTGCACTGACGTACAGTTACTGGGATAGTGCACTGACGTACAGTTACTGGGATAGTGCACTGACGTTCAGTGTTACTGGGATAGTGCACTGACGAACAGTTACTGGGATAGTGCACTGACGTACAGTGTTACTGGGATAGTGCACTGACGTACAGTTACTTGGATAGTGCACTGACGTACAGTTACTGCGATAGTGCACTGACATTCAGTGTTACTGGGATAGTGCACTGACGTACAGTTACTAGGATAGTGCACTGATGTACAGTGTTACTGGGATAGTGCACTGACGTACAGTGTTACTGGGATACTGCACTGACGTACAGTGTTACTGGGATAGTGCACTGACGTACAGTGTTACTGGGATAGTGCACTGACATACAGTGTTACTGGAATAGTGCAGTGACGTACAGTGTTACTGGGAAAGTGCACTGATGTACAGTGTTACTGGGATAGTGCACTGACGTACAGTGTTACTGGGATAGTGCACTGACGTAAAGTTGCTGGGATAGTGCACTGACGCACATTTACTAGGATAGTGCACTGACGTACAGTGTTACTGGGATAGTGCACTGACATACAGTTTTACTGGGATAGTGCACTGACGTACAGTGTTACTGGGATAGTGCACTGACGTACAGTGTTACTGGGATAGTGCACTGACGTACGGTTACTGGGATAGTGCACTGACGTACAGTGTTACTGGGATAGTGCACTGACGTACAGTGTTACTGGGATAGTGCACTGACGTACAGTGTTACTGGGATAGTGCACTGACGCACAGTGTTACTGGGATAGTGCACTGACATACAGTTACTGGGATAGTGCACTGACGCACAGTGTTACTGGGATAGTGCACTGATGTACAGTTACTGGGATAGTGCACTGACGTACAGTGTTACTGGGATAGTGCACTGACGTACAGTGTTACTGGGATAATGCACTGACATACAGTGTTACTGGGATAGTGCACTGACGTACAGTATTACTGGGATATTGCACTGATGTACAGTGTTCCTGAGATAGTGCACTGATGTGCAGTGTTACTGGGATCGTGCCCTGCCGTACAGTGTTACTGGGATAGTACACTGACGTACAGTTACTGGGATAGTGCACTGACGTACAGTTACTGGGATAGTGCACTGCCATACAGTGTTTCTGGGATCGTGCACTGACATACAGTTACTGGGATAGTGCACTGACGAACAGTGTTACTAGGATAGTGCAATGACATACAGTTACTGGGATAGTGCACTGACGTACAGTTACTGGGATAGTGCACTGACGTACAGTGTTACTGGGATAGTGCACTGATGTACAGTGTTACTGGGATAGTGCACTGACGTGCAGTTACGAGGATAGTGCACTGACCTACAGTGTTACTGGGATAGTGGACTGACGTACAGTGTTACTGGGATAGTGCACTGACATACAGTGTTACTGGGATAGTGCACTGACGTACAGTGTTACTGGGATAGTGCACTGACGTACAGTGTTACTGGGATAGTGCACTGACGTACGGTTACTGGGATAGTGCACTGACGTACAGTGTTACTGGGATAGTGCACTGACGTACAGTTACTGGGATAGTGCACTGACGTACATTGTTACTGGGAGAGTGCACTGACGTACAGTGTTACTAGGATGGTGCACTGACGTACAGTTACTTGGGTAGTGCACTGATGTACAGTGTTACTGGGATAGTGCACTGACGTACAGTTACTGGGATAGTGCACTGACATACAGTGTTACTGGGATAGTGCACTGACGTACAGTGTTACTGGGATAGTGCACTGACGTACAGTGTTACTGGGATAGTGCACTGACACACAGTGTTACTGGGATAGTGCACTGACATACAGTTACTGGGATAGTGCACTGATGCACAGTGTTACTGGGATAGTGCACTGACGTACAGTTACTGGGATAGTGCACTGACGTACAGTGTTACTGGGATAGTGCACTGACGTACAGTGTTACTGGGATAATGCACTGACATACAGTGTTACTGGGATAGTGCACTGACGTACAGTATTACTGGGATATTGCACTGATGTACAGTGTTCCTGGGATAGTGCACTGATGTGCAGTGTTACTGGGATCGTGCCCTGCCGTACAGTGTTACTGGGATAGTACACTGACGTACAGTTACTGGGATAGTGCACTGACGTACAGTTACTGGGATAGTGCACTGCCGTACAGTGTTTCTGGGATCGTGCACTGACATACAGTTACTGGGATAGTGCACTGACGAACAGTGTTACTAGGATAGTGCAATGACATACAGTTACTGGGATAGTGCACTGACGTACAGTTACTGGGATAGTGCACTGACGTACAGTGTTACTGGGATAGTGCACTGATGTGCAGTGTTACTGGGATAGTGCACTGACGTACAGTTACGAGGATAGTGCACTGACCTACAGTGTTACTGGGATAGTGGACTGACGTACAGTGTTACTGGGATAGTGCACTGACATACAGTGTTACTGGGATAGTGCACTGATGTAAAGTGTGACTGGGATAGTGCACTGACGTACAGTATTACTGGGATAGTGCACTGACGTACAGTGTTACTGGGATAGTGCACTGACGTACAGTGTTACTGGGATAGTGCACTGATGTAAAGTGTGACTGGGATAGTGCACTGACGTACACTATTACTGGGATAGTGCACTGACGTACAGTGTTACTGGGATAGTGCACTGACGTACAGTGTTACTGGGATAGTGCACTGACGTACAGTTACTGGGATAGTGCACTGACGTACAGTGTTACTGGGATAGTGCACTGATGTACAGTTTTACTGGGATAGTGCACTGACGTACAGTTACTGGGATAGTGCACTGATGTACAGTGTTACTGGGATAGTGCACTGACGTACAGTGTTACTGGGAGAGTGCACTGACGTACAGTGTTACTGGGATATTGCACTGATGTACAGTGTTACTGGGATAGTGCACGATGTACAGTATTACTGGGATAGTGCACTGACGTACAGTGTTGCTGGGATAGTGCACGATGTACAGTATTACTGGGATAGTGCACTGACATACAGTGTTACTGGGATAGTGCACTGACGTACAGTGTTACTGGGATAGTGCACGATGTACAGTATTACTGGGATAGTGCACTGATGTACAGTGTTACTTGGATAGTGCACTGACGTACAGTTACTGGGATAGTGCACTGACTTACAGTTACTGGGATAGTGCACTGATGCACAGTGTTACTGGGATAGTGCACTGACATACAGTGTTACTGGGATAGTGCACTGACGTACAGTGTTACTGGGATAGTGCACTGACGTACAGTGTTACTGGGATAGTGCACTGATGTACAGTGTTACTGGGATAGTGCACTGACGTACAGTGTTACTGGGATAGTGCACTGACGTACAGTTACTGGGATAGTGCACTGATGTACAGTGTTACTAGGATAGTGCACTGACGTACAGTGTTACTGGGATATTGCGCTGACGTGCAGTGTTACTGGGATAGTGCACGATGTACAGTATTACTGGGATAGTGCAATGACGTACAGTGTTACTGGGATAGTGCACGATGTACAGTATTACTGGGATAGTGCACTGACGTACTGTGTTACTGGGTTAGTGCACTGACGTAAAGTGTTACTGGGATAGTGCACGATGTACAGTATTACTGGGATAGTGCACTGATGTACAGTGTTACTTGGATAGTGGACTGACGTACAGTTACTGGGATAGTGCACTGACGTACAGTTACTGGGATAGTGCACTGATGTACAGTGTTACTGGGATAGTGCACTGATGTACAGTGTTACTGGGATAGTGCACTGATGTACAGTGTTACTTGGATAGTGCACTGACGTACAGTTACTGGGATAGTGCACTGACGTACAGTTACTGGGATAGTGCACTGATGTACAGTGTTACTGGGATAGTGCACTGATGTACAGTGTTACTGGGATAGTGCACTGATGTACAGTGTTACTTGGATAGTGCACTGACGTACAGTGTTACTGGGATAGTGCACTGACGTACAGTGTTACTGGGATAGTGCACGATGTACAGTATTACTGGGATAGTGCACTGACGTACAGTGTTACTGGGATAGTGCACGATGTACAGTATTACTGGGATAGTGCACTGACGTACAGTGTTACTGGGATAGTGCACCTGACGTACAGTGTTACTGGGATCGTGCACGATATACAGTATTACTGGGATAGTGCACTGATGTACAGTGTTAATTGGATAGTGCACTGACGTACAGTTACTGGGATAGTGCACTGATGTACAGTGTTACTGGGATAGTGCACTGATGTACAATGTTACTGGGATAGTGCACTGATGTACAGTGTTACTGGGATAGTGCACTGACGTACAGTTACTGGGATAGTGCACTGACGTACAGTTACTGGGATAGTGCACTGACGTACAGTTAATGGGATAGTGCACTGACGTTCAGTGTTACTGGGATAGTGCACTGACGAACAGTTACTGGGATAGTGCACTGACGTACACTGTTACTGGGAAAGTGCACTGACGTACAGTTACTTGGATAGTGCACTGACGTACAGTTACTGCGATAGTGCACTGACATTCAGTGTTACTGGGATAGTGCACTGACGTACAGTTACTAGGATAGTGCACTGACCTACAGTGTTACTGGGATAGTGCACTGACGTACAGTGTTACTGGGATAGTGCACTGACGTACAGTGTTACTGGGATAGTGCACTGACGTACAGTGTTACTGGAATAGTGCAGTGACGTACAGTGTTACTGGGAAAGTGCACTGATGTACAGTGTTACTGGGATAGTGCACTGACGTACAGTGTTACTGGGATAGTGCACTGACGTAAAGTTGCTGGGATAGCGCACTGACGCACATTTACTAGGATAGTGCACTGACGTACAGTGTTACTGGGATAGTGCACTGACGTACAGTGTTATTGGGATAGTGCACTGACGTACAGTGTTACTGGGATAGTGCACTGACGTACAGTGTTACTGGGATAGTGCACTGACGTACAGTGTTACTGGGATAGTGCACTGACGTACGGTTACTGGGATAGTGCACTGACGTACAGTGTTACTGGGATAGTGCACTGACGTACAGTTACTGGGATAGTGCACTGACGTACATTGTTACTGGGAGAGTGCACTGACGTACAGTGTTACTGGGATGGTGCACTGACGTACAGTTACTTGGGTAGTGCACTGATGTACAGTGTTACTGGGATAGTGCACTGACGTACAGTTACTGGGATAGTGCACTGACATACAGTGTTACTGGGATAGTGCACTGATGTACAGTGTTACTGGGATAGTGCACTGACGTACAGTGTTACTGGGATAGTGCACTGACGCACAGTGTTACTGGGATAGTGCAGTGACATACATTTACTGGGATAGTGCACTGACGCACAGTGTTACTGGGATAGTGCACTGACATACAGTTACTGGGATAGTGCACTGACGTACAGTGTTACTGGGATAGTGCACTGACGTACAGTGTTACTGGGATAATGCACTGACATACAGTGTTACTGGGATAGCGCACTGACGTACAGTATTACTGGGATATTGCACTGATGTACAGTGTTCCTGGGATAGTGCACTGATGTGCAGTGTTACTGGGATCGTGCCCTGCCGTACAGTGTTACTGGGATAGTACACTGACGTACAGTTACTGGGATAGTGCACTGACGTACAGTTACTGGGATAGTGCACTGCCGTACAGTGTTTCTGGGATCGTGCACTGACATACAGTTACTGGGATAGTGCACTGACGAACAGTATTACTAGGATAGTGCAATGACATACAGTTACTGGGATAGTGCACTGACGTACAGTTACTGGGATAGTGCACTGACGTACAGTGTTACTGGGATAGTGCACTGATGTACAGTGTTACTGGGATAGTGCACTGACGTACAGTTACGAGGATAGTGCACTGACCTACAGTGTTACTGGGATAGTGGACTGACGTACAGTGTTACTGGGATAGTGCACTGACATACAGTGTTACTGGGATAGTGCACTGATGTAAAGTGTGACTGGGATAGTGCACTGACGTACAGTATTACTGGGATAGTGCACTGACGTACAGTGTTACTGGGATAGTGCACTGATGTAAAGTGTGACTGGGATAGTGCACTGACGTACAGTATTACTGGGATAGTGCACTGACGTACAGTGTTACTGGGATAGTGCACTGACGTACAGTTACTGGGATAGTGCACTGACGTAGTCACTGGGATAGTGCACTGACATACAGTGTTACTGGGATAGTGCACTGACGTACAGTGTTACTGGGATAGTGCACGATGTACAGTATTACTGGGATAGTGCACTGACGTACAGTGTTACTGGGTTAGTGCACTGACGTAAAGTGTTACTGGGATAGTGCACGATGTACAGTATTACTGGGATAGTGCACTGATGTACAGTGTTACTGGGATAGTGCACTGATGTACAGTGTTACTTGGATAGTGCACTGACGTACAGTTACTGGGATAGTGCACTGACGTACAGTTACTGGGATAGTGCACTGATGTACAGTGTTACTGGGATAGTGCACTGATGTACAGTGTTACTGGGATAGTGCACTGATGTACAGTGTTACTTGGATAGTGCACTGACGTACAGTGTTACTGGGATAGTGCACTGACGTACAGTGTTACTGGGATAGTGCACGATGTACAGTATTACTGGGATAGTGCACTGACGTACAGTGTTACTGGGATAGTGCACGATGTACAGTATTACTGGGATAGTGCACTGACGTACAGTGTTACTGGGATAGTGCACCTGACGTACAGTGTTACTGGGATCGTGCACGATATACAGTATTACTGGGATAGTGCACTGATGTACAGTGTTAATTGGATAGTGCACTGACGTACAGTTACTGGGATAGTGCACTGACGTACAGTGTTACTGGGATAGTGCACTGATGTACAATGTTACTGGGATAGTGCACTGATGTACAGTGTTACTGGGATAGTGCACTGACGTACAGTTACTGGGATAGTGCACTGACGTACAGTTACTGGGATAGTGCACTGACGTACAGTTAATGGGATAGTGCACTGACGTTCAGTGTTACTGGGATAGTGCACTGACGAACAGTTACTGGGATAGTGCACTGACGTACACTGTTACTGGGAAAGTGCACTGACGTACAGTTACTTGGATAGTGCACTGACGTACAGTTACTGCGATAGTGCACTGACATTCAGTGTTACTGGGATAGTGCACTGACGTACAGTTACTAGGATAGTGCACTGACCTACAGTGTTACTGGGATAGTGCACTGACGTACAGTGTTACTGGGATAGTGCACTGACGTACAGTGTTACTGGGATAGTTCACTGACGTACAGTGTTACTGGAATAGTGCAGTGACGTACAGTGTTACTGGGAAAGTGCACTGATGTACAGTGTTACTGGGATAGTGCACTGACGTACAGTGTTACTGGGATAGTGCACTGACGTAAAGTTGCTGGGATAGTGCACTGACGCACATTTACTAGGATAGTGCACTGACGTACAGTGTTACTGGGATAGTGCACTGACGTACAGTGTTATTGGGATAGTGCACTGACGTACAGTGTTACTGGGATAGTGCACTGACGTACAGTGTTACTGGGATAGTGCACTGACGTACAGTGTTACTGGGATAGTGCACTGACGTACGGTTACTGGGATAGTGCACTGACGTACAGTGTTACTGGGATAGTGCACTGACGTACAGTTACTGGGATAGTGCACTGACGTACATTGTTACTGGGAGAGTGCACTGACGTACAGTGTTACTGGGATGGTGCACTGACGTACAGTTACTTGGGTAGTGCACTGATGTACAGTGTTACTGGGATAGTGCACTGACGTACAGTTACTGGGATAGTGCACTGACATACAGTGTTACTGGGATAGTGCACTGATGTACAGTGTTACTGGGATAGTGCACTGACGTACAGTGTTACTGGGATAGTGCACTGACGCACAGTGTTACTGGGATAGTGCAGTGACATACATTTACTGGGATAGTGCACTGACGCACAGTGTTACTGGGATAGTGCACTGACATACAGTTACTGGGATAGTGCACTGACGTACAGTGTTACTGGGATAGTGCACTGACGTACAGTGTTACTGGGATAATGCACTGACATACAGTGTTACTGGGATAGCGCACTGACGTACAGTATTACTGGGATATTGCACTGATGTACAGTGTTCCTGGGATAGTGCACTGATGTGCAGTGTTACTGGGATCGTGCCCTGCCGTACAGTGTTACTGGGATAGTACACTGACGTACAGTTACTGGGATAGTGCACTGACGTACAGTTACTGGGATAGTGCACTGCCGTACAGTGTTTCTGGGATCGTGCACTGACATACAGTTACTGGGATAGTGCACTGACGAACAGTATTACTAGGATAGTGCAATGACATACAGTTACTGGGATAGTGCACTGACGTACAGTTACTGGGATAGTGCACTGACGTACAGTGTTACTGGGATAGTGCACTGATGTACAGTGTTACTGGGATAGTGCACTGACGTACAGTTACGAGGATAGTGCACTGACCTACAGTGTTACTGGGATAGTGGACTGACGTACAGTGTTACTGGGATAGTGCACTGACATACAGTGTTACTGGGATAGTGCACTGATGTAAAGTGTGACTGGGATAGTGCACTGACGTACAGTATTACTGGGATAGTGCACTGACGTACAGTGTTACTGGGATAGTGCACTGATGTAAAGTGTGACTGGGATAGTGCACTGACGTACAGTATTACTGGGATAGTGCACTGACGTACAGTGTTACTGGGATAGTGCACTGACGTACAGTTACTGGGATAGTGCACTGACGTAGTCACTGGGATAGTGCACTGACATACAGTGTTACTGGGATAGTGCACTGACGTACAGTGTTACTGGGATAGTGCACTGACGTACAGTTACTGGGATAGTGCACTGACGTACAGTGTTACTGGGATAGTGCACTGACGTACAGTTACTGGGATACTGCACTGACATACAGTGTTACTGGGATAGTGCACTGACGTACAGTTACTGGGATAGTGCACTGATGTACAGTGTTACTGGGATAGTGCACTGACGTACAGTGTTACTGGGAGAGTGCACTGACGTACAGTGTTACTGGGATAGTGCACTGACGTACATTTACTGGGATACTGCACTGACATACAGTGTTACTGGGATAGTGCACTGATGCACAGTGTTACTGGGATAGTGCACTGACGTACAGTGTTACTGGGATAGTGCACTGACGTACAGTTACTGGGATAGTGCACTGATGTACAGTGTTACTGGGATAGTGCACTGACGTACAGTGTTACTGGGATATTGCGCTGACGTGCAGTGTTACTGGGATAGTGCACGATGTACAGTATTACTGGGATAGTGCACTGACGTACAGTGTTACTGGGATAGTGCACGATGTACAGTATTACTGGGATAGTGCACTGACGTACAGTGTTACTGGGTTAGTGCACTGACGTAAAGTGTTACTGGGATAGTGCACGATGTACAGTATTACTGGGATAGTGCACTGATGTACAGTGTTACTTGGATAGTGCACTGACGTACAGTTACTGGGATAGTGCACTGACGTACAGTTACTGGGATAGTGCACTGATGTACAGTGTTACTGGGATAGTGCACTGATGTACAGTGTTACTGGGATAGTGCACTGATGTACAGTGTTACTTGGATAGTGCACTGACGTACAGTGTTAATGGGATAGTGCACTGACGTACAGTGTTACTGGGATAGTGCACGATGTACAGTATTACTGGGATAGTGCACTGACGTACAGTGTTACTGGGATAGTGCACGATGTACAGTATTACTGGGATAGTGCACTGACGTACAGTGTTACTGGGATAGTGCACCTGACGTACAGTCTTACTGGGATCGTGCACGATGTACAGTATTACTGGGATAGTGCACTGATGTTCAGTGTTACTTGGATAGTGCACTGACGTACAGTTACTGGGATAGTGCACTGACGTACAGTTACAGGGATAGTGCACTGATGTAAAGTGTGACTGGGATAGTGCACTGACGTACAGTATTACTGGGATAGTGCACTGACGTACAGTTTTACTGGGATAGTGCACTGACGTACAGTGTTACTGGGATAGTGCACTGACGTACAGTTACTGGGATAGTGCACTGACGTAGTCACTGGGATCGTGCACTGACATACAGTGTTACTGGGATAGTGCACTGACGTACAGTGTTACTGGGATAGTGCACTGACGTACAGTTACTGGGATAGTGCACTGACGTACAGTGTTACTGGGATAGTGCACTGACGTACAGTTACTGGGATACTGCACTGACATACAGTGTTACTGGGATAGTGCACTGACGTACAGTTACTGGGATAGTGCACTGATGTACAGTGTTACTGGGATAGTGCACTGACGTACAGTGTTACTGGGAGAGTGCACTGACGTACAGTGTTACTGGGATAGTGCACTGACGTACAGTTACTGGGATACTGCACTGACATACAGTGTTACTGGGATAGTGCACTGATGCACAGTGTTACTGGGATAGTGCACTGACGTACAGTGTTACTGGGATAGTGCACTGACGTACAGTTACTGGGATAGTGCACTGACGTACAGTGTTACTGGGATAGTGCACTGACGTACAGTTACTGGGATACTGCACTGACATACAGTGTTACTGGGATAGTGCACTGACGTACAGTTACTGGGATAGTGCACTGATGTACAGTGTTACTGGGATAGTGCACTGACGTACAGTGTTACTGGGAGAGTGCACTGACGTACAGTGTTACTGGGATAGTGCACTGACGTACATTTACTGGGATACTGCACTGACATACAGTGTTACTGGGATAGTGCACTGATGCACAGTGTTACTGGGATAGTGCACTGACGTACAGTGTTACTGGGATAGTGCACTGACGTACAGTTACTGGGATAGTGCACTGATGTACAGTGTTACTGGGATAGTGCACTGACGTACAGTGTTACTGGGATATTGCGCTGACGTGCAGTGTTACTGGGATAGTGCACGATGTACAGTATTACTGGGATAGTGCACTGACGTACAGTGTTACTGGGATAGTGCACGATGTACAGTATTACTGGGATAGTGCACTGACGTACAGTGTTACTGGGTTAGTGCACTGACGTAAAGTGTTACTGGGATAGTGCACGATGTACAGTATTACTGGGATAGTGCACTGATGTACAGTGTTACTTGGATAGTGCACTGACGTACAGTTACTGGGATAGTGCACTGACGTACAGTTACTGGGATAGTGCACTGATGTACAGTGTTACTGGGATAGTGCACTGATGTACAGTGTTACTGGGATAGTGCACTGATGTACAGTGTTACTTGGATAGTGCACTGACGTACAGTGTTAATGGGATAGTGCACTGACGTACAGTGTTACTGGGATAGTGCACGATGTACAGTATTACTGGGATAGTGCACTGACGTACAGTGTTACTGGGATAGTGCACGATGTACAGTATTACTGGGATAGTGCACTGACGTACAGTGTTACTGGGATAGTGCACCTGACGTACAGTCTTACTGGGATCGTGCACGATGTACAGTATTACTGGGATAGTGCACTGATGTTCAGTGTTACTTGGATAGTGCACTGACGTACAGTTACTGGGATAGTGCACTGACGTACAGTTACAGGGATAGTGCACTGATGTAAAGTGTGACTGGGATAGTGCACTGACGTACAGTATTACTGGGATAGTGCACTGACGTACAGTTTTACTGGGATAGTGCACTGACGTACAGTGTTACTGGGATAGTGCACTGACGTACAGTTACTGGGATAGTGCACTGACGTAGTCACTGGGATCGTGCACTGACATACAGTGTTACTGGGATAGTGCACTGACGTACAGTGTTACTGGGATAGTGCACTGACGTACAGTTACTGGGATAGTGCACTGACGTACAGTGTTACTGGGATAGTGCACTGACGTACAGTTACTGGGATACTGCACTGACATACAGTGTTACTGGGATAGTGCACTGACGTACAGTTACTGGGATAGTGCACTGATGTACAGTGTTACTGGGATAGTGCACTGACGTACAGTGTTACTGGGAGAGTGCACTGACGTACAGTGTTACTGGGATAGTGCACTGACGTACAGTTACTGGGATACTGCACTGACATACAGTGTTACTGGGATAGTGCACTGATGCACAGTGTTACTGGGATAGTGCACTGACATACAGTGTTACTGGGATAGTGCACTGACGTACAGTGTTACTGGGATAGTGCACTGACGTACAGTGTTACTGGGATAGTGCACTGATGTACAGTGTTACTGGGATAGTGCACTGACGTACAGTGTTACTGGGATAGTGCACTGACGTACAGTTACTGGGATAGTGCACTGATGTACAGTGTTACTGGGATAGTGCACTGACGTACAGTGTTACTGGGATATTGCGCTGACGTGCAGTGTTACTGGGATAGTGCACGATGTACAGTATTACTGGGATAGTGCACTGACGTACAGTGTTACTGGGATAGTGCACGATGTACAGTATTACTGGGATAGTGCACTGACGTACAGTGTTACTGGGTTAGTGCACTGACGTAAAGTGTTACTGGGATAGTGCACGATGTACAGTATTACTGGGATAGTGCACTGATGTACAGTGTTACTTGGATAGTGCACTGACGTACAGTTACTGGGATAGTGCACTGACGTACAGTTACTGGGATAGTGCACTGATGTACAGTGTTACTGGGATAGTGCACTGATGTACAGTGTTACTTGGATAGTGCACTGACGTACAGTGTTACTGGGATAGTGCACTGACGTACAGTGTTACTGGGATAGTGCACGATGTACAGTATTACTGGGATAGTGCACTGACGTACAGTGTTACTGGGATAGTGCACGATGTACAGTATTACTGGGATAGTGCACTGACGTACAGTGTTACTGGGATAGTGCACCTGACGTACAGTGTTACTGGGATCGTGCACGATGTACAGTATTACTGGGATAGTGCACTGATGTTCAGTGTTACTTGGATAGTGCACTGACGTACAGTTACTGCGATAGTGCACTGACGTACAGTGTTACTGGGATAGTGCACTGACGTACAGTGTTACTGGGATAGTGCACTGACGTACAGTGTTACTGGGATTGTGCACTGACGAACAGTTACTGGGATAGTGCACTGACGTACAGTGTTACTGGGATAGTGCACTGACGTACAATGTTACTGGGATAGTGCACTGACGTACAGTTACTGGGATAGTGCACTGACGTACAGTTACTGGGATAGTGCACTGCCGTACAGTGTTTCTGGGATCGTGCACTGACATACAGTTACTGGGATAGTGCACTGACGAACAGTATTACTAGGATAGTGCAATGACATACAGTTACTGGGATAGTGCACTGACGTACAGTTACTGGGATAGTGCACTGACGTACAGTGTTACTGGGATAGTGCACTGATGTACAGTGTTACTGGGATAGTGCACTGACGTACAGTTACGAGGATAGTGCACTGACCTACAGTGTTACTGGGATAGTGGACTGACGTACAGTGTTACTGGGATAGTGCACTGACATACAGTGTTACTGGGATAGTGCACTGACGTACAGTGTGACTGGGATAGTGCACTGATGTAAAGTGTGACTGGGATAGTGCACTGACGTACAGTATTACTGGGATAGTGCACTGACGTACAGTGTTACTGGGATAGTGCACTGACGTACAGTGTTACTGGGATAGTGCACTGACGTACAGTTACTGGGATAGTGCACTGACGTAGTCACTGGGATAGTGCACTGACATACAGTGTTACTGGGATAGTGCACTGACGTACAGTGTTACTGGGATAGTGCACTGACGTACAGTTACTGGGATAGTGCACTGACGTACAGTGTTACTGGGATAGTGCACTGACGTACAGTTACTGGGATACTGCACTGACATACAGTGTTACTGGGATAGTGCACTGACGTACAGTTACTGGGATAGTGCACTGATGTACAGTGTTACTGGGATAGTGCACTGACGTACAGTGTTACTGGGAGAGTGCACTGACGTACAGTGTTACTGGGATAGTGCACTGACGTACATTTACTGGGATACTGCACTGACATACAGTGTTACTGGGATAGTGCACTGATGCACAGTGTTACTGGGATAGTGCACTGACATACAGTGTTACTGGGATAGTGCACTGACGTACAGTGTTACTGGGATAGTGCACTGACGTACAGTGTTACTGGGATAGTGCACTGATGTACAGTGTTACTGGGATAGTGCACTGACGTACAGTGTTACTGGGATAGTGCACTGACGTACAGTTACTGGGATAGTGCACTGATGTACAGTGTTACTGGGATAGTGCACTGACGTACAGTGTTACTGGGATATTGCGCTGACGTGCAGTGTTACTGGGATAGTGCACGATGTACAGTATTACTGGGATAGTGCACTGACGTACAGTGTTACTGGGATAGTGCACGATGTACAGTATTACTGGGATAGTGCACTGACGTACAGTGTTACTGGGTTAGTGCACTGACGTAAAGTGTTACTGGGATAGTGCACGATGTACAGTATTACTGGGATAGTGCACTGATGTACAGTGTTACTTGGATAGTGCACTGACGTACAGTTACTGGGATAGTGCACTGACGTACAGTTACTGGGATAGTGCACTGATGTACAGTGTTACTGGGATAGTGCACTGATGTACAGTGTTACTGGGATAGTGCACTGATGTACAGTGTTACTTGGATAGTGCACTGACGTACAGTGTTACTGGGATAGTGCACTGACGTACAGTGTTACTGGGATAGTGCACGATGTACAGTATTACTGGGATAGTGCACTGACGTACAGTGTTACTGGGATAGTGCACGATGTACAGTATTACTGGGATAGTGCACTGACGTACAGTGTTACTGGGATAGTGCACCTGACGTACAGTGTTACTGGGATCGTGCACGATGTACAGTATTACTGGGATAGTGCACTGATGTTCAGTGTTACTTGGATAGTGCACTGACGTACAGTTACTGGGATAGTGCACTGACGTACAGTTACAGGGATAGTGCACTGATGTAAAGTGTGACTGGGATAGTGCACTGACGTACAGTATTACTGGGATAGTGCACTGACGTACAGTTTTACTGGGATAGTGCACTGACGTACAGTGTTACTGGGATAGTGCACTGACGTACAGTTACTGGGATAGTGCACTGACGTAGTCACTGGGATCGTGCACTGACATACAGTGTTACTGGGATAGTGCACTGACGTACAGTGTTACTGGGATAGTGCACTGACGTACAGTTACTGGGATAGTGCACTGACGTACAGTGTTACTGGGATAGTGCACTGACGTACAGTTACTGGGATACTGCACTGACATACAGTGTTACTGGGATAGTGCACTGACGTACAGTTACTGGGATAGTGCACTGATGTACAGTGTTACTGGGATAGTGCACTGACGTACAGTGTTACTGGGAGAGTGCACTGACGTACAGTGTTACTGGGATAGTGCCCTGACGTACAGTTACTGGGATACTGCACTGACATACAGTGTTACTGGGATAGTACACTGATGCACAGTGTTACTGGGATAGTGCACTGACATACAGTGTTACTGGGATAGTGCACTGACGTACAGTGTTACTGGGATAGTGCACTGACGTACAGTGTTACTGGGATAGTGCACTGATGTACAGTGTTACTGGGATAGTGCACTGACGTACAGTGTTACTGGGATAGTGCACTGACGTACAGTTACTGGGATAGTGCACTGATGTACAGTGTTACTGGGATAGTGCACTGACGTACAGTGTTACTGGGATATTGCGCTGACGTGCAGTGTTACTGGGATAGTGCACGATGTACAGTATTACTGGGATAGTGCACTGACGTACAGTGTTACTGGGATAGTGCACGATGTACAGTATTACTGGGATAGTGCACTGACGTACAGTGTTACTGGGTTAGTGCACTGACGTAAAGTGTTACTGGGATAGTGCACGATGTACAGTATTACTGGGATAGTGCACTGATGTACAGTGTTACTTGGATAGTGCACTGACGTACAGTTTCCGGGGTAGTGCACTGACGTACAGTTACTGGGATAGTGCACTGATGTACAGTGTTACTGGGATAGTGCACTGATGTACAGTGTTACTGGGATAGTGCACTGATGTACAGTGTTACTTGGATAGTGCACTGACGTACAGTGTTACTGGGATAGTGCACTGACGTACAGTGTTACTGGGATAGTGCACGATGTACAGTATTACTGGGATAGTGCACTGACGTACAGTGTTACTGGGATAGTGCACGATGTACAGTATTACTGGGATAGTGCACTGACGTACAGTGTTACTGGGATAGTGCACCTGACGTACAGTGTTACTGGGATCGTGCACGATGTACAGTATTACTGGGATAGTGCACTGATGTTCAGTGTTACTTGGATAGTGCACTGACGTACAGTTACTGGGATAGTGCACTGATGTACAATGTTACTGGGATAGTGCACTGATGTACAGTGTTACTGGGATAGTGCACTGACGTACAGTGTTACTGGGATAGTGCACTGACGTTCAGTGTTACTGGGATAGTGCACTGACGAACAGTTACTGGGAAAGTGCACTGACGTACAGTTACTGCGATAGTGCACTGACGTACAGTGTTACTGGGATAGTGCACTGACGAACAGTTACTTGGATAGTGCACTGACGTACAGTTACTGCGATAGTGCACTGACGTACAGTGTTACTGGGATAGTGCACTGACGTACAGTGTTACTGGGATAGTGCACTGACGTACAGTGTTACTGGGATTGTGCACTGACGAACAGTTACTGGGATAGTGCACTGACGTACAGTGTTACTGGGATAGTGCACTGACGTACAATGTTACTGGGATAGTGCACTGACATACAGTTACTGGGATAGTGCACTGACGTACAGTATTACTGGGATAGTGCACTGACGTACAGTATTACTGGGATAGTGCACTGACGTACAGTGTTACTGGGATAGTGCACTGACGTACAGTGTTACTGGGATAGTGCACTGATGTACAGTGTTACTGGGATAGTGCACTGACATTCAGTGTTACTGGGCTAGTGCACTGATGTACAGTTTTACTGGGATAGTGCACTGAAGTACAGTGTTACTGGGATAGTGCACTGACGTACAGTTACTGGAATAGTGCACTGACGTACAGTGTTACTGGGATAGTGCACTGACGTACAGTATTACTGGGATAGTGCACTGATGTACAGTGTTACTGGGATAGTGCACTGACATTCAGTGTTACTGGGATAGTGCACTGATGTACAGTTTTACTGGGATAGTGCACTGACGTACAGTGTTACTGGGATAGTGCACTGACGTACAGTGTTACTGGGATAGTGCACTGACGTACAGTTACTGGGATAGTGCACTGACATACAGTGTTACTGGGATAGTGCACTGACGTACAGTGTTACTGGGATAGTGCACTGACGTACAGTTACTGGGATAGTGCACTGACGTACAGTGTTACTGGGATAGTGCACTGACGTACAGTTACTGGGATACTGCACTGACATACAGTGTTACTGGGATAGTGCACTGACGTACAGTTACTGGGATAGTGCACTGATGTACAGTGTTACTGGGATAGTGCACTGACGTACAGTGTTACTGGGAGAGTGCACTGAAGTACAGTGTTACTGGGATATTGCACTGACGTACAGTGTTACTGTGATAGTGCACGATGTACAGTATTACTGGGATAGTGCACTGACGTACAGTGTTGCTGGGATAGTCACGATGTACAGTATTACTGGGATAGTGCACTGACATACAGTGTTACTGGGATAGTGCACTGACTTACAGTGTTACTGGGATAGTGCACGATGTACAGTATTACTGGGATAGTGCACTGATGTACAGTGTTACTTGGATAGTGCACTGACGTACAGTTACTGGGATAGTGCACTGACTTACAGTTACTGGGATAGTGCACTGATGCACAGTGTTACTGGGATAGTGCACTGACATACAGTGTTACTGGGATAGTGCACTGACGTACAGTGTTACTGGGATAGTGCACTGACGTACAGTGTTACTGGGATAGTGCACTGATGTACAGTGTTACTGGGATAGTGCACTGACGTACAGTGTTACTGGGATAGTGCACTGACGTACAGTTACTGGGATAGTGCATTGATGTACAGTGTTACTGGGATAGTGCACTGACGTACAGTGTTACTGGGATATTGCGCTGACGTGCAGTGTTACTGGGATAGTGCACGATGTACAGTGTTACTGGGATAGTGCACTGACGTACAGTGTTACTGGGATAGTGCACGATGTACAGTATTACTGGGATAGTGCACTGACGTACAGTGTTACTGGGATAGTGCACGATGTACAGTATTACTGGGATAGTGCACTGACGTACAGTGTTACTGGGATAGTGCACCTGATGTACAGTGTTACTGGGATCGTGCACGATGTACAGTATTACTGGGATAGTGCACTGATATACAGTGTTACTTGGATAGTGCACTGACGTACAGTTACTGGGATAGTGCACTGACGTACAGTTACTGGGATAGTGCACTGATGTACAATGTTACTGGGATAGTGCACTGATGTACAGTGTTACTGGGATTGTGCACTGACGTACAGTGTTACTGGGATAGTGCACTGACGTTCAGTGTTACTGGGATAGTGCACTGACGAACAGTTACTGGGATAGTGCACTGACGTACAGTGTTACTGGGATAGTGCACTGACGTACAGTGTTACTGGGATATTGCGCTGACGTGCAGTGTTACTGGGATAGTGCACGATGTACAGTATTACTGGGATAGTGCACTGACGTACAGTGTTACTGGGATAGTGCACGATGTACAGTATTACTGGGATAGTGCACTGACGTACAGTGTTACTGGGTTAGTGCACTGACGTAAAGTGTTACTGGGATAGTGCACGATGTACAGTATTACTGGGATAGTGCACTGATGTACAGTGTTACTTGGATAGTGCACTGACGTACAGTTACTGGGATAGTGCACTGATGTACAGTGTTACTGGGATAGTGCACTGATGCACAGTGTTACTGGGATAGTGCACTGATGTACAGTGTTACTTGGATAGTGCACTGACGTACAGTGTTACTGGGATAGTGCACTGACGTACAGTGTTACTGGGATAGTGCACGATGTACAGTATTACTGGGATAGTGCACTGATGTACAGTGTTACTGGGATAGTGCACGATGTACAGTATTACTGGGATAGTGCACTGACGTACAGTGTTACTGGGATAGTGCACCTGACGTACAGTGTTACTGGGATCGTGCACGATGTACAGTATTACTGGGATAGTGCACTGATGTACAGTGTTACTTGGATAGTGCACTGACGTACAGTTACTGGGATAGTGCACTGACGTACAGTTACTGGGATAGTGCACTGATGTACAATGTTACTGGGATAGTGCACTGATGTACAGTGTTACTGGGATAGTGCACTGACGTACAGTGTTACTGGGATAGTGCACTGACGTTCAGTGTTACTGGGATAGTGCACTGACGAACAGTTACTGGGAAAGTGCACTGACGTACAGTGTTACTGGGATAGTGCACTGACGTACAGTTACTGCGATAGTGCACTGACGTACAGTGTTACTGGGATTGTGCACTGACGAACAGTTACTGGGATAGTGCACTGACGTACAGTGTTACTGGGATAGTGCACTGACGTACAATGTTACTGGGATAGTGCACTGACGTACAGTTACTGGGATAGTGCACTGACGTACAGTATTACTGGGATAGTGCACTGACGTACAGTATTACTGGGATAGTGCACTGACGTACAGTGTTACTGGGATAGTGCACTGACGTACAGTGTTACTGGGATAGTGCACTGACATTCAGTGTTACTGGGATAGTGCACTGACGTACAGTTACTGGGATAGTGCACTGACGTACAATGTTACTGGGATAGTGCACTGACGTACAGTATTACTGGGATAGTGCACTGATGTACAGTGTTACTGGGATGGTGCACTGACATTCAGTGTTACTGGGATAGTGCACTGATGTACAGTTTTACTGGGATAGTGCACTGAAGTACAGTGTTACTGGGATAGTGCACTGACGTACAGTGTTACTGGGATAGTGCACTGACGTACAGTTACCGGTATACGGACGTCAAGTACTGCTTGCTTTGTGAGCGCTCTGTTCTCAGCCTGCGCTGGGGATTTCTGATGTCCGCTACAATCACCTTGACGATGATAATGTCCCCAAAAATAATTCTGCCCTTTCATTTGCCGGCAATGTAGCTTTGATTTAATTGCGCTGTCACGATACCAAATGACCTGTCCGCGCCCAAATGAGTTCAAGAAGATTTATATTTGGCAACCAGTGCGAAGGAGAGCTTTGATCCTAATGCTCCTTTGCATGTATTATTCATTATTCTATTTGAAGGGTCACTCAGTACTTGTATTCAGTCGGGTAATTCCTTTTCTATGAGGCTGTCTGACAGCAACTAATCTATAAATGCCTACTCAATTCACCTTTATGTGGAGCAGAGAGACGCACTTCAGTGAAATCAATCACCTCAAATCATCAAACTCGATATTGGCTTTAAGCCCCTTTCCCTTCTCTATCGGGAAATAGGACGCGGGAAGATAAGACTTCAGTGTCTCCATAACCTTTGATTTGAAGATTGATTACTGATGACAGCTGGACTTGTCCTAAGCAAAGATATTGCCATTATATGCCTGTGGAGGTGATGTGTCTATTAGGCTGGCCGCCCAGGATCAGGAGGCTGCCCAGCACACTCTCTCGAGGGCAGGACGCGATGTGGCCGTGCTGTCCTTGGGAGTTTGATTGATGGTGAGGTGCCGGTGTGTGCGGTGAGCCGGTGCAGGCGAAGTGCCGACTATCGCACTGCCCTCAGGATGTGTGTTTGACGCAGTGAGGCCCTGACCTCGGGGGACCTGCCTCAGAGGTGGCCAGCCCTCCGCCTGGGAAAATAATAATATTTCCCATCTCAGTTTACCGAATGAGCAGCAATTTTTCTGCCCCCCCCCCCCCCCCGCAAAGACTTTTGCACACGCTAGGATGGGGTCTAACAGGCAGTCCCTTTGGCAAGCGTTCGAAGCATGCGAATGGCGGGTCACGTGGTTTCAGTGCACTTACAATTTACCCGCCCGCCTCCCGGATCCTGCTTGCTGCAGGGTCACAGGTTCATCTTCACTTCCTGGGAACTCCGGGACAATCCTGGATAGTTGGCAGCCCCAGTGTCCCAGGACGACTTACCTTTGGGGGAAGGGCAGGGGAACTTTGATTCTACATCAGGGGAGTGTGTACACGGGCTGTGGGTGGGGATATGATGGGTGGGTAGGGTCTGTGATAGGGGAGGGCGGACATAGAAACATAGAAACATAGAAAATAGGTGCAGGAGTAGGCCATTCGGCCCTTCTAGCCTGCACCGCCATTCAATGAGTTCATGGCTGAACATTCAACTTCAGTACCCCATTCCTGCTTTCTCGCCATACCCCTTGATCCCCCTAGCAGTAAGGACCTCATCTAACTTCTTTTTGAATATATTTAGTGAATTGACCTCAACAACTTTCTGTGGTAGAGAATTCCACAGTTTCACCACTCTCTGGGTGAAGAAGTTCCTCCGCATCTCGGTCCTAAATGGCTTACCCCTTATCCTTAGACTGTGACCCCTGGTTCTGGACTTCCCCAACATTGGGAACATTCTTCCTGCATCTAACCTGTCTAACCCCGTCAGAATTTTATATGTTTCTATGAGGTCCCCTCTCATTCTTCTGAACTCCAGTGAATACAAGCCCAGTTGATCCAGTCTTTCTTGATAGGTCAGTCCCGCCATCCCGGGAATCAGTCTGGTGAACCTTCGCTGCACTCCCTCAATAGCAAGAATGTCCTTCCTCAGGTTAGGAGACCAAAACTGTACACAATACTCCAGGTGTGGCCTCACCAATGCCCTGTACAACTGTAGCAACACCTCCCTGCCCCTGTACTCAAATCCCCTTGCTATGAAGGCCAACATGCCATTTGCTTTCTTAACCACCTGCTGCACCTGCATGCCAACCTTCAATGACTGATGTACCATGACACCCAGGTCTCTTTGCACCTCCCCTTTTCCTAATCTGTCACCATTCAGATAATAGTCTGTCTCTCTGTTTTTACCACCAAAGTGGATAACCTCACATTTATCCACATTATACTTCATCTGCCATGCATTTGCCCACTCACCTAACCTATCCAAGTCGCTCTGCAGCCTCACAGCATCCTCCTCGCAGCTCACACTGCCACCCAACTTAGTGTCATCCGCAAATTTGGAGATACTACATTTAATCCCCTCATCTAAATCATTAATGTACAGTGTAAACAGCTGGGGCCCCAGCACAGAACCTTGCGGTACCCCACTAGTCACTGCTTGCCATTCTGAAAAGTACCCATTTACTCCTACTCTTTGCTTCCTGTCTGACAACCAGTTCTCAATCCATGTCAGTACACTACCCCCAATCCCATGTGCTCTAACTTTGCACATCAATCTCTTGTGTGGGACCTTGTCGAACGCCTTCTGAAAGTCCAAATATACCACATCAACTGGTTCTCCCTTATCCACTCTACTGGAAACATCCTCAAAAAATTCCAGAAGATTTGTCAAGCATGATTTCCCTTTCACAAATCCATGCTGACTTGGACCTATCAAGTCACCTCTTTCCAAATGCACTGCTATGACATCCTTAATAATTGATTCCATCATTTTACCCACTACCGATGTCAGGCTGACCGGTCTATAATTCCCTGTTTTCTCTCTCCCTCCTTTTTTAAAAAGTGGGGTTACATTGGCTACCCTCCACTCCATAGGAACTGATCCAGAGTCAATGGAATGTTGGAAAATGACTGTCAACGCATCCACTATTTCCAAGGCCACCTCCTTAAGTACTCTGGGATGCAGTCCATCAGGCCCTGGGGATTTATCGGCCTTCAATCCCATCAATTTCCCCAACACAATTTCCCGGCTAATAAGGATTTCCCTCAGTTCCTCCTCCTTACTAGACCCCCCGACCCCTTTTATAACCGGAAGGTTGTTCGTGTCCTCCTTCGTGAATACCGAACCAAAGTACTTGTTCAATTGGTCCGCCATTTCTTTGTTCCCCGTTATGACTTCCCCTGATTCTGACTGCAGGGGACCTACATTTGTCTTTACTAACCTTTTTCTCTTTACATATCTATAGAAACTTTTGCAATCCGTCTTAATGTTCCCTGCAAGCTTCTTCTCATACTCCATTTTCCCTGCCCTAATCAAACCCTTTGTCCTCCTCTGCTGAGTTCTAAATTTCTCCCAGTCCCCAGGTTCGCTGCTATTTCTGGCCAATTTGTATGCCACTTCCTTGGCTTTAATACTATCCCTGATTTCCCTTGATAGCCACGGTTGAGCCACCTTCCCTTTTTTATTTCTATGCCAGACAGGAATGTACAATTGTTGTAGTTCATCCATGCGGTCTCTAAATGTCTGCCATTGCCCATCCACAGTCAACCCCTTAAGTATCATTCGCCAATCCATCTCAGCCAATTCACGCCTCATACCTTCAAAGTTAGCCTTCTTTAAGTTCTGGACCATGGTCTCTGAATTAACTGTTTCATTCTCCATCCTAATGCAGAATTCCACCATATTATGGTCACTCTTCCCCAAGGGGCCTCGCACAACGAGATTGCTAATTAATCCTTTCTCATTACATAACACCCAGTCTAAGATGGCCTCCCCCCTAGTTGGTTCCTCGACATATTGGTCTAAAAAACCATCCCTTATGCACTCCAGAAAATCCTCCTCCACCGTATTGCTTCCAGTTTGGTTAGCCCAATCTATGTGCATATTAAAGTCACCCATTATAACTGCTGCACCTTTATTGCACGCACCCCTAATTTCCTGTTTGATGCCCTCCCCAACATCACTACTACTGTTTGGAGGTCTGTACACAACTCCCACTAACGTTTTTTGCCCTTTGGTGTTCTGCAGCTCTACCCATATAGATTCCACATCATCCAAGCTAATGTCCTTCCTAACTATTGCCTTAATCTCCTCCTTAACCAGCAATGCTACCCCACCTCCTTTTCCTTTTATTCTATCCTTCCTGAATGTTGAATACCCCTGGATGTTGAGTTCCCAGCCCTGCTCATCCTGGAGCCACGTCTCCGTAATCCCAATCACATCATATTTGTTAACATCTATTTGCACAGTTAATTCATCCACCTTATTGCGGATACTCCTTGCATTAAGACACAAAGACACGGGCTGTGGGAGGGGATATGATGGTTGGGTAGGGTCTGTGATAGGGGAGTGTGTACACGGGCTGTGGGAGGGGATATGATGGTTTGGGTAGGGTCTGTAATAGGGGAGGGCGGACACGGGGGCAGACAATGGGCTGAATGGCCTCTCTTGCCCCGTGCGTTCTCATATTGATTGAAGTTGCTGAGCTGTGATAACACCACTGGCTGGAGACGCGTTTGATTGGCTGTGGGCGGGTTTGTTCAGGGCTGTGACCATGTAGCTGGTTGCGTCACCCACTCGTATTCCAATCGGACTCTAACCAGCTCGCCGAACATTAACGGAATTATCAGCTGACTAATTCACATATCAAACACCAGCTGCAAAACCGACAGCAATCTACCTGGGCAGTTAGATCGCCCAATGTTTACACCTGCCAGGACACAGAAGCTTTGTTCCAGATAATGACTGAATCATTGCAAATGTGATTCAATCGGTGGAGTTTAGTGCATTAGCTACGGTGCACCTCCCAAACCCGCGACCTCTACCAGCTAGAAGGACAAGTGCAGCAGGTGCATGGGAACACCACCATCTCCATGTTCCCCTCCCAGTCACACACCATCCCGACTGGGAAATATATCGGCCGTCCCTGCATCGTCGCTGGGTCACAATCCTGGAGGTTAGAAGACTGAGAGGTGATCTTATTGAAATGTCTAAGATTATGAGGGGGCTTGACAGGGTAGATGCAGAGAGGATGGTTCCCCTCATGGGGGAATCTAGAACTAGGGGGCATAGTTTCAGAATAAGGGGTCGCCCATTTAAAACAGAAATGAGGAAGAATTTCTTCTCTCAGAGGGTCGTGGATCTTTTTATAATTCTCTGCCCCAGAGAGCTGTGGAGGCTTAGTCATTAAATGTATGTAAGGCAGAGATAGACAGATTTTTGAACGATCGGGGAATTGAGGGTTATGGGGAACGGGCGGGGGATTGGAGCGGAGTCCATGATTGGATCAGCCATGATCTTATTAAATGGTGGAGCAGGCTCGAGGGGACAAATGGCCAACTCCTGCTCCTATTTTTTATGTTCTAGGCCGGCAGTGATGGGTAAGCCCACAGTCAGGGGTAGGCCCTGTCATCTATGTACTTTTGGGATCACTAGCCACAAGATGGCGTCACTGTTTGAAGCCATTGGGCTGCACGCACGTGTCTGCAGCCCAAGTATAAAAGGTCAGCCATTTTGTATATTAGTCACTTTGGGCCTTAATAAAGCAGAGCCAAGGTCATACCTCTTGGAGTTAAACAGTACTCAGTCATACACAACAGGCCTACAGTCGGTGGGCCTGGGGTCGGGGATAGGCCCGGGATCAGACAGGGATAGGCCCGGGATCAGGGGTAGGCCCGGAGTCAGGGGTAGGCCCACAGTGAGAGGTGGGTCCGGGGTCAGGGGTACGTCTGGGGTCAGGGGTAGGCCCTCGATCAGGGATAGGCCTGGCATCAGGTTTAGGCCCGGGGTCAGAGGTAGGCCCACAGTGAGGGGTGGGTCCAGGGTCAGGGGTAGGCCCGGGGTCAATGGTAGGCCCACAGTGATGGGTGGGCCCAGGATCAGTGTTAGGCCCACAGTGATGGATGGGCTCAGGGTCAGGAGTAGGCCCAGGCTCAGGGGTAGGTCCGGGATCAGGGGTGGGCCTGGGGTCAGGTGTAGGCCCGGGGTCAGGGGTGGGCCCAGGGTCAGGGTTAGGCTCACTGTGAGGGGTGGGCTTGGGGTCGGGTTAGGCCCAGGGTCAGGGGTAGGTCTGGGATCAGGGATAGACCCAGGATCAGGGGTGGGCCCGGGGTCAGGGTTAGGCCCGGAGTGAGGGGTGGGTCCGGTGTCAGCGGTAGGCCTGGAGTCAGGGGTAGACCCGGGATCAGGGCTGGGCCCGGGGTCAGGGGTGGGCCCACAATGAGGGGTGAGCCCAGGGTCAGAGGTAGGCCCGGGGTCAGGGTTAGGTCCAGGGTCAGGGGTGGGCCCCAAAGTGAGGGCTGGGCTCGGGATCAGGGGTAGGGCCGGGGTCAGTGGTAAGCCCATAGTGAGGGGTGGGCCCGGGATCAGGGTTAGGCCCAGGGTCAGGGTTAGGTCCGGGGTCCGGGGTAGACCTGGAGTGAGGGGTAGGCCCAGGGTCAGGGGTAGGCCCGGGGTAAGGGGTAGGCTCGGGGTAAGGGATAGGCCTGGGGTCAGGGGTAGGCCCGGGGTCAGGGGTAGGCCCAGGGTAAGGGGTAGGCCCGGGGTAAGGGGTTGGCCTGGGGTCAGAGGTAGGCCCGGGGTCAGGGGTAGGCCCGGGGTAAGGGGTAGGCCTGGGGTCAGGGGTAGGCCCGGGGTCAGGGTTAGGCCTGGGGTGAGGGGTGGCCCCGGGGTAAGGGGTAGGCCCGGGGTCAGAGGTAGGCCCGGGGTCAGGGGTGGGCCCGGGGTCAGGGGTGGGCCCGGGGTGAGTGGTGGGCCCGGGGTCAGGGGTAGGTCCACAGTCACAGTTACAAGCACACAAAGAGTTACGCGATGAGGCCGGATAGATTGGATGAATTATTTACAGATTCGCACCAAGCAGATTTTTATGTCATTCCCAGTGACAGGTTTGGGTTCCTGACAGAAATCCATCGGCCAGATTTATTTGTGAGTGTGTTTGCTGTACAGTCACTGCTGCTAAATGTCTGGCAGGAGCTGCTGGAAGGGCACTGTCCTTCAGTGCTTCCGCTGACTGACACAGCCGCTGATTCATTGACAACTTAAAGAGATTGATCGGGCCTGTCGATGGAGCTGGAGCCAGTGCCGAGAGACTTTCACCTGTTGGCAGCTCACTCACATTCTGGGGCAATGACGTGTCAGGAACAGGAGTCTCCACACGCTCTCCGCCCGAACACACAACCAAACCTGAGATTAATAATCACCTCGGACACAAAGACAAGGGGGCCGATTTTCAGCAAGGCCTCCGCCCGGCCAAGTGCCGCTGATGGCCACCGAGGTGCCGCACGGCACTTTGGGCGGGATATTCGTGGCCGAGGTCCCTCGAAGGTCGGGTGGGTGGCAAACGGACGACGTACGCTGCCAATCTGGGCGTCAGCGGGCGACAGCTCGCAATCTCCGCCCAAGTGCCGCCGAGGACGGAGTCGGGCCCACGGAGGGTCGAAGACCTGGGAAAAAAATCAACATTAAAAAAATGTAAAACTATCGGTCGACCTTCAGGGGACCCCATGCCGGTAAGTCGCTGTGGAAAAGGTTTTTCTAAATGTTCACTTACCTTTTTTTCAGGAGCTTCCCACTCACCGTTGGGGACAGACCAGCCTGCAGCCGGCGGTCCTTGCCCCGTTCTGCCGCTGACCTCCGCCCGCAGGAATCTGGGAGCTCGGCGGGCGGGGGCTCCGGTCAGCCACTCGGCCGTCCGTGATGTCAGCGGGCACTTCCCGGCGGCTCTCCCCTCCCGTCCATTCCAGGCCACGTCGAAAGTGGCACTGGGCGGATCAAGAACAGCAATGTCAGCGACAGCAGGCGACAGAGGGCGACAGCGGGCAACAACGGGCGTCAGCGGGCGTCAGCAGGTGACAGCGGGCGACAGAGGGCGTCTGAGGGCGACAGAGGGCGTCAGCGGGCGACAGCGGGCGTCAGAGGGCGACAGAGGGCGTCAGCGGGCGACAGAGGGCGACAGAGGGCGACAGCGGGCGTCAGAGGGCGACAGCGGGCGTCAGCGGGCGACAGAGGGCGACAGCGGGCGACAGAGGGCGACAGAGGGCGTCAGCGGGCGACAGAGGGCGTCAGCGGGCGACAGCGGGCGACAGAGGGCGACAGCGGGCGACAACGGGCGTTAGCGGGCGTCAGCGGGCGACAGCGGGCGACAGAGGGCGTCAGCGGGCGTCAGCGGGCGACAGCGGGCGACAGAGGGCGACAGCGGGCGACAGAGGGCGACAGCGGGCATCAGAGGGCGACAGAGGGCGTCAGCGGGCGACAGAGGGCGACAGCGGGCGACAGAGGGCGACAGCGGGCGTCAGCAGGCGACAGCGGGCGACAGAGGGCGTCAGCGGGCGTCAGTGGGCGACAGCGGGCGTCAGCGGGCGACAGAGGGCGACAGCGGGCGACAGAGGGCGACAGAGGGCGTCAGCGGGCGACAGAGGGCGACAGCGGGCGACAACGGGCGTCAGTGGGCGACAGCGGGCGTCAGCGGGCGACAGAGGGCGACAGCGGGCGACAGAGGGCGACAGAGGGCGTCAGCGGGCGACAGAGGGCGACAGCGGGCGACAACGGGCGTCAGCGGGCGACAGCGGGCGACAGAGGGCGTCAGCGGGCGACAGAGGGCGTCAGCGGGCGTCAGCGGGCGACAGCAGGCGACAGAGGGCGTCAGCGGGCGACAACGGGCGTCAGCGGGCGTCAGCGGGCGTCAGCGGGCGACAGAGGGCGACAGCGGGCGTCAGCGGGCGACAGCGGGCGTCAGCGGGCGACAGAGGGCGACAGCGGGCGTCAGCGGGCGACAGCGGGCGTCAGCGGGCGACAGCGGGCGACAACGGGCGTCAGCGGGCGACAGAGGGCGACAGCGGGCGTCAGAGGGCGACAGAGGGCGACAGCGGGCGTCAGCGGGCGACAGCGGGCGACAGAGGGCGTCAGCGGGCGTCAGAGGGCGACAGCGGGCGTCAGAGGGCGACAGAGGGCGACAGAGGGCGACAGCGGGCGACAGGGCGACAGCGGGCGTCAGCGGGCGTCAGTGGGCGACAGCGGGCGACAGAGGGCGACAGAGGGCGTCAGCGGGTGACAGAGGGCGACAGAGGGCGTCAGCGGGCGTCAGAGGGCGACAGAGGGCGTCAGCGGGTGACAGAGGGCGACAGAGGGCGTCAGCGGGTGACAGAGGGCGACAGAGGGCGTCAGCGGGTGACAGAGGACGACAGAGGGCGTCAGCGGGCGTCAGAGGGCGACAGCGGGCGTCAGAGGGCGACAGAGGGCGACAGAGGGCGACAGAGGGCGACAGCGGGCGACAGAGGGCGACAGAGGGCGACAGACGGCGTCAGCGGGCGTCAGAGGGCGACAGAGGGCGACAGCGGGTGACAGAGGGCGACAGCGGGCGTCAGAGGGCGACAGCGGGCGACAGAGGGCGACAGAGGGCGACAGCGGGCGACAGAGGGCGACAGCGGGCGACAGCGGGCGACAGAGGGCGACAGAGGGCGACAGCGGGCGTCAGAGGGCGACAGAGGGCGACAGCGGGCGTCAGAGGGCGACAGAGGGCGACAGAGGGCGACAGCGGGCGACAGAGGGCGACAGCGGGCGACAACGGGCGTCAGCGGGCGTCAGCGGGCGACAGCGGGCGACAGAGGGCGACAGCGGGCGACAACGGGCGACAGACGGCGTCAGCGGGCGACAGCGGGCGACAGAGGGCGACAGCGGGCGACAGAGGGCGACAGCGGGCGTCAGTGGGCGTCAGCGGGCGACAGCGGGCGACAGCGGGCGTCAGTGGGCGTCAGCGGGCGACAGCGGGCGACAGCGGGCGACAGAGGGCGACAGCGGGCGACAGAGGGCGACAGCGGGCGACAGCGGGCGACAGAGGGCGACAGCGGGCGACAGAGGGCGACAGCGGGCGTCAGAGGGCGACAGCGGGCGACAGCAGGCGACAGAAGGCGACAGCGGGCGACAGCAGGCGACAGAGGGCGTCAGCGGGCGACAGCAGGCGACAGAGGGCGACAGCGGGCGACAGAGGGCGACAACGGGCGACAGCGGGCGACAGAGGGCGACAGCGGGCGACAGAGGGCGACAACGGGCGACAGCGGGCGACAGAGGGCGACAGAGGGCGACAGCGGGCGTCAGTGGGCGTCAGCGGGCGACAGCGGGCGACAGCGGGCGACAGCGGGCGACAGAGGGCGTCAGTGGGCGTCAGCGGGCGACAGAGGGCGACAGCGGGCGACAGAGGGCGACAGACGGCGTCAGCGGGCGTCAGAGGGCGACAGAGGGCGACAGCGGGTGACAGAGGACGACAGCGGGCGTCAGAGGGCGTCAGAGGGCGACAGCGGGCGTCAGAGGGCGACAGAGGGCGACAGCGGGCGTCAGAGGGCGACAGAGGGCGACAGCGGGTGACAGAGGGCGACAGAGGGCGTCAGCGGGCGACAGAGGGCGACAGAGGGCATCAGCGGGCGACAGAGGGCGACAACGGGCGACAGCGGGCGACAGAGGGCGACAGCGGGCGACAGAGGGCGACAACGGGCGACAGCGGGCGACAGAGGGCGACAGAGGGCGACAGCGGGCGTCAGAGGGCGACAGCGGGCGACAGCAGGCGACAGAAGGCGACAGCGGGTGACAGCAGGCGACAGAGGGCGTCAGCGGGCGACAGCGGGCGACAGAGGGCGACAGCGGGCGACAGAGGGCGACAACGGGCGACAGCGGGCGACAGAGGGCGACAGAGGGCGACAGAGGGCGACAACGGGCGACAACGGGCGACAGAGGGCGACAGAGGGCGACAGCGGGCGTCAGCGGGCGACAGCGGGCGACAGCGGGCGACAGCGGGCGTCAGTGGGCGTCAGCGGGCGACAGAGGGCGACAGCGGGCGACAGAGGGCGACAGAGGACGACAGACGGCGTCAGCGGGCGTCAGAGGGCGACAGAGGGCGACAGCGGGTGACAGAGGACGACAGCGGGCGTCAGAGGGCGTCAGAGGGCGACAGCGGGCGTCAGAGGGCGACAGAGGGCGACAGCGGGCGTCAGAGGGCGACAGAGGGCGACAGCGGGTGACAGAGGGCGACAGAGGGCGTCAGCGGGCGACAGAGGGCGACAGAGGGCGTCAGCGGGCGACAGTGGGCGTCAGCGGGCGACAGAGGGCGTCTGAGGGCGACAGAGGGCGTCAGCGGGCGACAGCGGGCGTCAGAGGGCGACAGAGGGCGTCAGCGGGCGACAGAGGGCGACAGAGGGTGACAGCGGGCATCAGTGGGCGACAGCGGGCGTCAGCGGGCGACAGAGGGCGACAGCGGGCGACAGAGGGCGACAGAGGGCGTCAGCGGGCGACAGCGGGCGACAGAGGGCGACAGCGCGCGACAACGGGCGTTAGCGGGCGTCAGCGGGCGACAGAGGGCGTCAGCGGGCGTCAGCGGGCGACAGAGGGCGTCAGCGGGCGACAGAGGGCGACAGCGGGCGTCAGAGGGCGACAGAGGGCGTCAGCGGGCGACAGAGGGCGACAGCGGGCGACAGAGGGCGACAGCGGGCGTCAGCGGGCGACAGCGGGCGACAGAGGGCGTCAGCGGGCGTCAGTGGGCGACAGCGGGCGTCAGCGGGCGACAGAGGGCGACAGCGGGCGACAGAGGGCGACAGAGGGCGTCAGCGGGCGACAGCGGGCGACAGAGGGCGACAGCGGGCGACAACGGGCGTCAGCGGGCGTCAGCGGGCGACAGCGGGCGACAGAGGGCGTCAGCGGGCGACAGAGGGCGTCAGCGGGCGTCAGCGGGCGACAGCAGGCGACAGAGGGCGTCAGCGGGCGACAACGGGCGTCAGCGGACAACAACGGGCGCCAGCGGGTGACAGAGGGCGACAGCGGGCGTCAGCGGGCGTCAGCGGGCGACAGAGGGCGACAGCGGGCGTCGGCGGGCGACGGCGGGCGTCAGCGGGCGACAGCGGGCGACAACGGGCGTCAGCGGGCGACAGAGGGCGACAGCGGGCGACAGAGGGCGACAGAGGGCGTCAGCGGGTGACAGAGGGCGACAGAGGGCGTCAGCGGGCGACAGAGGGCGTCAGCGGGCGACAGAGGGCGTCTGAGGGCGACAGAGGGCGTCAGCGGGCGACAGCGGGCGACAGAGGGCATCAGCGGGCGTCAGTGGGCGTCAGTGGGCGTCAGCGGGCGACAGAGGGCGACAGAGGGCGACAGCGGGCGACAGAGGGCGACAGAGGGCGACAGACGGCGTCAGCGGGCGTCAGAGGGCGACAGAGGGCGACAGCGGGTGACAGAGGACGACAGCGGGCGTCAGAGGGCGTCAGAGGGCGACAGCGGGCGTCAGAGGGCGACAGAGGGCGACAGCGGGCGACAGAGGGCGACAGAGGGCGTCAGCGGGCGACAGCGGGCGACAGAGGGCGACAGCGCGCGACAACGGGCGTTAGCGGGCGTCAGCGGGCGACAGAGGGCGTCAGCGGGCGTCAGCGGGCGACAGAGGGCGTCAGCGGGCGACAGAGGGCGACAGCGGGCGTCAGAGGGCGACAGAGGGCGTCAGCGGGCGACAGAGGGCGACAGCGGGCGTCAGCGGGCGACAGCGGGCGACAGAGGGCGTCAGCGGGCGTCAGTGGGCGACAGCGGGCGTCAGCGGGCGACAGAGGGCGACAGCGGGCGACAGAGGGCGACAGAGGGCGTCAGCGGGCGACAGAGGGCGACAGCGGGCGACAACGGGCGTCAGCGGGCGTCAGCGGGCGACAGCGGGCGACAGAGGGCGTCAGCGGGCGACAGAGGGCGTCAGCGGGCGTCAGCGGGCGACAGCAGGCGACAGAGGGCGTCAGCGGGCGACAACGGGCGTCAGCGGACGACAACGGGCGCCAGCGGGTGACAGAGGGCGACAGCGGGCGTCAGCGGGCGACAGCGGGCGTCAGCGGGCGACAGAGGGCGACAGCGGGCGTCGGCGGGCGACGGCGGGCGTCAGCGGGCGACAGCGGGCGACAACGGGCGTCAGCGGGCGACAGAGGGCGACAGCGGGCGACAGAGGGCGACAGAGGGCGTCAGCGGGTGACAGAGGGCGACAGAGGGCGTCAGCGGGCGTCAGAGGGCGACAGAGGGCGACAGCGGACGACAGAGGGCGACAGAGGGCGTCAGCGGGCGTCAGAGGGCGACAGAGGGCGTCAGCGGGTGACAGAGGGCGACAGAGGGCGTCAGCGGGTGACAGAGGGCGACAGAGGGCGTCAGCGGGTGACAGAGGGCGACAGAGGGCGTCAGCGGGCGTCAGAGGGCGACAGCGGGCGTCAGAGGGCGACAGAGGGCGACAGCGGGCGACAGAGGGCGACAGCGGGCGACAGAGGGCGACAGAGGGCGACAGACGGCGTCAGCGGGCGTCAGAGGGCGACAGAGGGCGACAGCGGGTGACAGAGGGCGACAGCGGGCGTCAGAGGGCGTCAGAGGGCGACAGCGGGCGACAGAGGGCGACAGAGGGTGACAGCGGGCGACAGAGGGCGACAGCGGGCGACAGCGGGCGACAGAGGGCGACAGAGGGCGACAGCGGGCGACAGCGGGCGACAGAGGGCGACAGCGGGCGACAACGGGCATCAGCGGGCGTCAGCGGGCGACAGCGGGCGACAGCGGGCGACAGAGGGCGTCAGCGGGCTTCAGCGGGCGTCAGTGGGCGACAGCGGGCATCAGCGGGCGACAACGGGCGACAGCGGGCGACAGCGGGCGACAGCGGGTGTCAGAGGGCGTCAGCGGGCGACAGCGGGCGACAGAGGGCGACAGCGGGCGACAGAGGGCGACAGCGGGCGTCAGTGGGCGTCAGCGGGCGACAGCGGGCGACAGCGGGCGTCAGAGGGCGTCAGCGGGCGACAGCAGGCGACAGCGGGCGACAGAGGGCGACAGCGGGCGACAGAGGGCGACAGCGGGCGACAGCGGGCGACAGAGGGCGACAGCGGGCGACAGCGGGCGACAGAGGGCGACAGCGGGCGACAGAGGGCGACAGCGGGCGTCAGAGGGCGACAGCGGGCGACAGCAGGCGACAGAAGGCGACAGCGGGCGACAGCAGGCGACAGAGGGCGTCAGCGGGCGACAGCAGGCGACAGAGGGCGACAGCGGGCGACAGAGGGCGACAACGGGCGACAGCGGGCGACAGCGGGCGACAACGGGCGACAGCGGGCGACAGAGGGCGACAGCGGGCGACAGCGGGCGACAGCGGGCGACAGAGGGCGACAGCGGGCGACAGAGGGCGACAGCGGGCGACAGAGGGCGACAACGGGCGACAGCGGGCGGTGAGTGATGAATTTCGGCCCCCTAGGTGTGAAGCCACACTTCCATGTGTATTAATCCATTCTACTCAAACGCCCGTTCGGTACTCTGACCCACGGTTCAGGGGGCAGCCTCTGAGTCAGAGGTTGTGGGTTCACGTCCCACTCCAAGGATTTGACCAAAAAACCTAGGCTGACGCTCCCAGTGCAGTACTGAGAGAACGCCGCACTGTCGGAGGGGCAGTACTGAGGGAGCGCCGCACTGTCGGAGGGGCAGTACTGAGGGAGCGCCGCACTGTCGGAGGGGCAGTACTGAGGGAGCGGCGCACTGTCGGAGGGGCAGTACTGAGGGAACGCCGCACTGTCGGAGGGGCAGTACTGAGGGAGCGCCGCACTGTCGGAGGGGCAGTACTGAGGGAGCGCCGCACTGTCGGAGGGGCAGTACTGAGGGAGCGCCGCACTGTCGGAGGGGCAGTACTGAGGGAGCGCCGCACTGTCGGAGGGGCAGTACTGCGAGAATGCCGCACTGTCGGAGAGGCAGCACTGAGGGAGCGCCACACTGTCGGAGGGGCAGTACTGAGGCAGAGCCACACAGTCGGAGGGGCAGTACTGAGGGAGCGCTGCACTGTCGGAGGGGCAGTACTGAGAGAACGCCGCACTGTCGGAGAGGCAGTACTGAGGGAGTGCCGCACTGTCGGAGGGGCAGTACTGAGGGAACGCCGCATTGTCGGAGGGGCAGTACTGAGGGAGCGCCGCACTGTCGGATGGGCAGTACTGAGGGAGCACCGCACTGTCGGAGGGGCAGTACTGAGGGAGCGCCGCACTGTCGGAGGGGCAGTACTGAGGGAGCGCCGCACTGTCGGAGGAGCAGTACTGAGGGAGCACTGCACTGTCGGAGGTGCAGTACTGAGGGAGCGCCGCACTGTCGGAGGGGCAGTACTGAGGGAGCGTCCACTGTCGGAGGGGCAGTACTGAGGGAGTGCCGCACTGTCGGAGGGGCAGTACTGAGGGAGCGTCCACTGTCGGAGGGGCAGTACTGAGGGAGTGCCGCACTGTCGGAGGGGCAGTACTGAGGGAGTGCCGCACTGTCGGAGGGGCAGTACTGAGGGAGCGTCCACTGTCGGAGGGGCAGTACTGAGGGAGCGCCGCACTGTCGGAGGGGCAGTACTGAGGGAGTGCCGCACTGTCGGAGGGGCAGTACTGAAGGAGCGTCGCACTGTCTGAGGGGCAGTACTGAGGGAGTGCCGCACTGTCAGAGGGGCTGCCTTTCTGATGTGAGGTTAAACCGAAGCCTCCTCTATCCTCTCAGATGGATGTCAATGATCCCACGACCACGAATGGACAACGAGCAGGTTTCTGGGCAATATTTATTCCTCAACCAACACCTAAGAAATCTGATAATCTGGTCACGTATCACACTGCTGTCTGTGGGACCTTGCTGTGCACAAAATTGGATGTCCTGAAGTTGTGAAAACTGCTGTATAAATGTCATGTGTTGGTGAGTCGAGAATTGTCCCCATTCTGTGCTGTAAATACTCTCGTTCTTCATGTTGCCCAACGTAAGAAGGACGCTCCCTGAACAACAGGTGTGATTTGAGAGGATGAAAGGCGCTAAGAGAGGCCGCCATACAATAAGGCAAGCCGCTCGCTGGCACAGCTGAGCGCACGTCCTTCTCTGGCAGCCTGACAACATGCCACAGCACACGATTCACTGCCAGTGCAAACTGTCACAACACTGCCAAAAGCAATCATTATGTGTTACAGGGAGACCAGCAATGAGTAACCACATGTCGTGTGTCAAATCACATATACTCACATCAGCAGAAAACACAGTGTCCTTCCCCTCAGACCCTCACATCAACCCTTTACCGGCCGTTTGTCACGTCTCTGGCTCTTTCTTACATTTCAATTTCCTTTGGATATTTTTCTTGCTCTTCATTGGTTTTTTTCAACTTTCTCCGATAAAGTAGCTCAGTCTGACCCTTCGCTCTGACCCCACTCTGACCCTCCGCCCTGCCCCCGCTCTGACCCTCCACCCTGACCCCACTCTAACCCTTCGCTCTGACCCCGCTCTGACTCTCCACCCTGACCCCGCTCTGACCCTTCGCTCTGACCCTCTGCACTGACCCTTCGCTCTGACCCCGCTCTGACCCTCCACCCTGACCCCGCTCTGACCCTTCGCTCTGACCCTCTGCACTGACCCTTCGCTCTGACCCCGCTCTGACCCTCCGCCCTGACCCCGCTCTGACCCTTCGTTCTGACCCCGCTCTGACCCTCCGCCCTGACCCCGCTCTGACCCTTTGCTCTGACCCCGCTCTGACCCTCCGCCCTGACCCTTCGCTCTGACCCCGCTCTGACCCTCCGCTCTGACCCTGCTCTGACCCTTCACTCTGACCCTCTGCTCTGACCCTTCGCTCTGACCCTCTGCTCTGACCCCGCTCTGACCCATTGCTCTGACCCTCCGCTCTGACCCTCCGCTCTGACCCCGCTCTGACCGTTCGCTCTGACCCCGCTCTGACCCATTGCTCTGGCCCCACTCTGACCCTCCGCTCTGACCCCGCTCTAACCCTTCGCTCTGACCCCGCTCTGACTCTCCACCCTGACCCCGCTCTGACCCTTCGCTCTGACCCTCTGCACTGACCCTTCGCTCTGACCCCGCTCTGACCCTCCGCCCTGACTCCAATCTGACCCTTCGCTCTGACCCTCTGCACTGACCCTTCGCTCTGACCCCGCTCTGACCCCGCTCTGACCCTTCGTTCTGACCCCGCTCTGACCCTCCGCCCTGACCCCGCTCTGACCCTTCGCTCTGACCCCGCTCTGACCCTCCGCCCTGACCCTTCGCTCTGACCCCGCTCTGACCCTCCGCTCTGACCCTTCACTCTGACCCTCTGCTCTGACCCTTCGCTCTGACCCTCTGCTCTGACCCCGCTCTGACCCATTGCTCTGACCCTCCGCTCTGACCCTCCGCTCTGACCCCGCTCTGACCCTTCGCTCTGACCCCTCTCTGACCCATTGCTCTGGCCCCACTCTGACCCTCCGCTCTGACCCCGCTCTGACCCTTCGCTTTGACCCCACTCTGACCCCAGTCTGACCCTCTGCTCTGACCCCATTCTGACCCTGCTCTGACCCTGCTCCGACCTCGCACTATGGACCCACTCTCACCTTACTGCGGCCCTGAATTCGACTAGAATGCTGAGGAAACAGATTTGGGGATTGGTGATGGGACAGGGGGTTCGCAGTGAGGAGAGTTAGCGGGGGAACGGGGTACTGGGGCGGGCAGGGTGGGAGGGGGAGTCGGGCGGGGGGGGCAGGGTGGGAGGGGGAGTCGGGCGGGGGGGGGGCAGGGTGGGAGGGGGAGTCGGGCGGTGGGGGGCAGGGTGGGAGGGGGAGTCGGGCGGGGGGGGGCAGGGTGGGAGGGGGAGTCGGGCGGTGGGGGGCAGGGTGGGAGGGGGAGTCGGGCGAGGGGGCAGGGTGGGAGGGGGAGTCGGGCGGGGGGGCAGGGTGGGAGGGGGAGTCGGGCAGGGGGGGCAGGGTGGGAGGGGGAGTCGGGCGGTGGGGGGCAGGGTGGGAGGGGGAGTCGGGCGGTGGGGGGCAGGGTGGGAGGGGGAGTCGGGCGGTGGGGGGCAGGGTGGGAGGGGGAGTCGGGCGGTGGGGGGCAGGGTGGGAGGGGGAGTCGGGCGGGGGGGCAGGGTGGGAGGGGGAGTCGGGCGGTGGGGGGCAGGGTGGGAGGGGGAGTCGGGCGGTGGGGGGCAGGGTGGGAGGGGGAGTCGGGCGGGGGGGGCAGGGTGGGAGGGGGAGTTGGGCGGGGGGGGGGGCAGGGTGGGAGGGGGAGTCGGGCGGGGGGGCTGGGTGGGAGGGGGAGTCGGGCGGGGGGGCTGGGTGGGAGGGGGAGTCGGGCGGTGGGGGGCAGGGTGGGAGGGGGAGTCGGGCGGTGGGGGGCAGGGTGGGAGGGGGAGTCGGGCGGGGGGGGCAGGGTGGGAGGGGGAGTTGGGCGGGGGGGGGGGGCAGGGTGGGAGGGGGAGTCGGGCGGGGGGGCTGGGTGGGAGGGGGAGTCGGGCGGGGGGGCTGGGTGGGAGGGGGAGTCGGGCGGGGGGGGCAGGGTGGGAGGGGGAGTCGGGCGGTGGGGGGCAGGGTGGGAGGGGGAGTCGGGCGGGGGGGGGGCAGGGTGGGAGGGGGAGTTGGGCGGGGGGGGGGGCAGGGTGGGAGGGGGAGTCGGGCGGGGGGGCTGGGTGGGAGGGGGAGTCGGGCGGGGGGGCTGGGTGGGAGGGGGAGTCGGGAACAGCAATAAACGGCCTCTCAGCCCCTCGGGCCTGTTCCACCATGCCATCAGGTCTTGGCTGATCAAGGGAAATTTGCTGGAATTGAACAGTGGCCCGCTAAATCTTCAGCCCCCGACGATTCCCACGGATGGGCAGGTAGAGCCCAGACCTAACGGAACTGGCTCTGTGACTCCGCCCTCCACACAATCAGCTACGATTGGTTGAGTTTCATTGCATGTTTTTGAAGTGTAGGAAATGAATTAACTTCTGGTGTTGCTCACTCAGGGTCCGAATTCTCCACATGGCAAGCAATTCAAGATCTTAAATTATTCATACAAAGAACTGGGACTTTGTGCATCACTGAAACTGAAGCCCTGTCTGCCCTCGCGGGTGGATTTTAGCGATCCCACGACCACTATTGGAAGAAGAGCAGGGGAGTTCTCCCCGGTGTCCTGGGGCAATATTTATCCCTCAACCAACATCACTAAAACACATTATCTGGTCATTATCACATTGCTGTGTGTGGGAGCTTGCTGTGCACAAATTGGCTACCGTGTTTCCCACATTACAACAGTGACTATCTCCAAAAGTACTTCATCAGCTCTGAAGCGCTTTGCGAGGTCCTGAGGTGGTGAAAGGCGCTATGTAAATGCACTTTCTTGTTTGTGTGTGCAGTGGGTGAGTGTGTGGGTCTATCGAAGGCCACGAGCTGAATCCGCACGTTACTGATACAGCAACCTTCCTGAGAGCTTCTAAATAATTCACGCACATCCCATTGCGATACTAAATGCAGCTTTTGTTTAATGATTATATATTGGTCGAATGGAAGTGTGGAGCTGAGTGCAGTCGGACAGGGAAGTGAAGTAGGCAGCGGTCTGTGGGTGATGCCTGCTCCCACGCTCAGTGTTGCCCCTTGCCCAGGTTAATTACTGCTGACAGTTAGTCGTTGTGCTATTGATAAGAAACTGCTCATTGATTTTTTTAAATGCTGCGTTTATCCAAAGTTGTCTGCTTGAATCAGATTTCCCTTGCTTCATGATTCCTGCACTTCAGTCTTACATCATGACCCACTGTCTTTGAGATAACAGTTTGTGCATCACATGCAGGCCACATCATCACATGCAAGGACCATGTCATCACACGCAAGGACCATGCCATCACATGCAAGGACCATGTCATCACACACAAGGACAATGTCATCACACGCAAGGACCATGTCATCACACGCAAGGACAATGTCATCACACGCAAGGACCATGTCATCACACGCAAGGACCATGTCATCACATGCAAGGACAATGTCATCACACGCAAGGACAATGTCATCACACGCAAAGACAATATCATCACACACAAGGACCATGTGATTACACGCAAGGACCATGTCATCACACGCAAGAACCATGTCATCACACGCAAGGACAATGTCATCACACGCAAGGACCATATCATCACACACAAGGACCATGTGATTACACGCAAGGACCATGTCATCACACAGAAGGACCATGTGATTACACGCGAGGATCATATGATTGCACGCAAGGACAACATGATTACACACAAGGACCATGTGATTACAAACAACGACCATGTGATCACACAGAAGACCATGTGATTACACGCATGGACAATGTGATTACACACAAGTACCAAGTGATTACACACATGGAACATGTGATCACACACAAGTACCAAGTGATTACACACATGGAACATGTGATCACACACAAAGACCATGTGATTACATGCAAGGACCATGTGATCACACACAAGGACCATGTGATTACACACAAGGACCATGTGATCACATACAAGGACCATGTGATGACACACAAGACACTAAAGTTGTTCAAAGAGAGGGCTTCTCAGGGGTAAATCGGGATGGGCAATAAATACCAGTCTTGCCAGCAACGCCCACATCCCGAGAACGTACAAAAGAAAGGATGAGATGTTTAAAATTAACATAACATTCATTAAATCAAAAGTATTTTCTCCTTTTACATTCAGAGATCAGGAACGTGCTGCGTGAAAGGGCAATGGGAGCAGATTGAATAGTAACTTTCAAACGGGAATTGGCTAAATACTTGCAAAGGGAATATTTGCAGAGCTATGGGGAAAGAGCGAGGGGGAAGTGGGACTGATTGGATCACTCTGTCACAGAGCCAGCACAGGCTCAATGGGCCCAATGGCCACCACCTGTGCTAAATTTCATGATTCTGTAAAATCACCTTGGCACTTCCCACTAAGTGAAATAAATTGAGGCTTGCATTCCTGAAGTGGGTGGAGCGAGTAGCGGCCTGTAAAGGCCCAGCGGCAGTCCGGGGAGGAGCAACGGCCGGAGGAGGAGCGAGCAGCAAGGCCCTGTACAACTGCAGTAAGACCTCCCTGCTCTGATACTCAAATCCCCTCGCTATGAAGGCCAGCATGCCATTTGTCTTCTTCACCGCCTGCTGTACCTGCATGCCAACTTTCCAAAGACTGAGGTACCATGACACCCAGATCTCGTTGCACCTCCCCTTTTCCTAATCTGCTGCCATTCAGATAATATTCTGCCTTCGTGTTTTTGCAACCTAAGTGGATAACCTCACATTTATCCACATTATTCTGCATCTGCCATGCATTTGCCCACTCACCTAACCTGTCCAAGTCACCCTGCAGCCTCTTAGCGTCCTCCTCACAGCTCACACCGCCACCCAGCTTAGTGTCATCTGCAAACTTGAAGATATTACACTCAATTCCTTAATCTAAATCATTGATATATATTGTAAATAGCTGGGGTCCCAGCACTGAGTCCTACGGCGCCCCACTAGTCACTGCCTGCCATTCTGAGAAGGACCCGTTTATCCCGACTCTCTGCTTCCTGTCTGCCAACCAGTTCTCTCTCCACATCAGTACATTACCCTCAATACCATGTGCTTTAATTTTGCACACCACTCTCTTGCGTGGGACCTTGTCAAAAGCCTTTTGAAAGTCCAAATACGCCACATCTACTGGTTCTCCCCTGTCCACTCTACTAGTTACATCCTCAAAGAACTCAAGAAGATTTGTCAAGCATGATTTCCCTTTCATAAATCCATGCTGACTTGGACCGATCCTGTCACTGCTTTCCAAATCCGCTGCTATTTCATCTTTAATAATTGATTCCAACATTTTTCCCACTACTGATGTCAGGCTAACCGGTCTCTAATTCCCTGTTTTCTCTCTCCCTCCTTTTTTAAAAAGTGGTGTTACATTAGCTACTCTCCAGTCCATAGGGACTGATCCAGAGTTGATAGACTGTTGGAAAATGATCACCAATGCATCCACTATTTCTAGGGCTCCGAGTACTCCTTGAGTACTCTAGGATGCAATCTTTCAGGCCCTGGGGATTTATCGGCTTTCAATCCCATCAATTTCCCTAACACAATTTCCTGACTAATAAGGATTCCATTCAGTTCCCCCTTCTCGCTAGACCCTCAGACCTCTAGTATTTCCGGAAGGTTATTTGTGACTTTCTTAGTGAAGACGTAACCAACGTATTTGTTCAGTTGGTCTGCCATTTCTTTGTTCACCATGATAAATTCACCTGATTCTGACTGCAAGGGACCTACTAACCTTTGTCTTTACTAACCTTTTCCTCTTCACATATCTATAAAAGCTTTTGCAGTCAGTTTTTATGTTCCCTGCAAGTTTCCTCTCATACTCTATTTACCCCTCCTAATTAAACCCTTTGTCCTCCTCTGCTGAATTCTAAATTTCTCCCAGTCCTCAGGTTTGCTGCTTTTTCTGGCCAATTTATATGTCTCTTCCTTGGATTTAACACCATCCCTAATTTCCCTTGTTAGCCACGGTTGAGCCACCTTCCCCGTTTTATTTTTACTCCAGACAGGGATGTACAATTGTTGAAGTTCATCCATGTGATCTTTAAATGTTTGCCATTGCCGATCCACCATCAACCCTTTAAGTTTCATTTGCCAGTCAATTCTAGCCAATTCATGTCTCATACCATCGAAGTTACCTTTCATTAAGTTCAGGACCCTAGTCTCCGAATTAACTGTGTCACTTTCCATCTTAATAAAGAATTCTACCATATTATGGTCACTCTTCCCCAAGGGTTAACAAGATTGCTAATTAGTCTTCTCTCATTACACAACACCCAGTCTAGGATGGCCAGTTCTCTGGTTGGTTCCTCGATATATTGGTCTCGAAAACCATCCCTAATACAATCCAGGAAATCCTCCTCCACCGTATTGCTACCAGTTTAACCAATCAATATGTAGATTAAAGTCGCCCATGATAACTGCTGTACCATTATTGCACGCATCCCTAATTTCTTGTTTGATGCCATCCCCAACCTCACTACTACAGTTTGGTGGTCTGTACACAACTCCCACTAGCATTTTCTGCCCTTTGGTATTCCGCAGCTCTGCCCATACTGATTCCACATCATCCAAGCTAATGTCCTTCCTTACTATTGCATTAATTTCCTCTTTAACCGGTAACACTAACCCACCTCCTTTTCCTTTCTGTCTATCCTTCCTGAATGTTGAATACCCCTGGATGTTGAGTTCCCAGCCTTGGTCACCCTGGACCCGTGTCTCTGTAATCCCAATTATATCATATTCGTTAATAGTTGCCTGCGCAGTTAATTCGTCCACCTTATTACGAATACTCCTTGCATTGAGACACAGAGCCTTCAGGCTTGTCTTTTTAACATTCTTTTCCCCTTTAGAATTATGCTGTAATGTGGCCCTTTTTGATTTTTGCCTTGGGTTTCTCTGCAGGATTTCTCATCATCATAGGCAGTCCCTTCGAGTCGAGGAAGACTTGCTTCCACTCTAAAAGTGAGTTCTCAGGTGACTGAACTATCCAATATGGGAATTACAGTCTCTGTCACAGGTGGGACAGACAGTGGTTGAGGTAAGCGGTGGGTGGGGAGCCTGGTTTGCCGCACGCTCCTTCCACTGCCTGCGCTTGGTTTCTGCATGCTCTCGGCGACGAGACTCGAGGAGCTCAGCGCCCTCCCGGATGCTCTTCCTCCACTCAGGGCGGTCTTGGGCCAGGGACTCCCAGGTGCCAGTGCAGACGTTGCACTTTATCAAGGAGGCTTTGAGTGTGTCCTTGAAACGTTTCCCCTGCACACCCGGGGCCCGCTTGCCGTGTAGGAGTTCCAAGTAGAGCGCTTGCTTTGGGAGTCTTGTGTCAGCCATGCGGACAATGTGGCCTGTCCAACGGAGCTGGTCGAGTGTGGTCAGTGGGGATGTTGGCCTGGTCGAGGACACTAACGTTGGTACGTCTGTCCTCCTAGGGGATTTGCAGGATCCTGCGGAGGCAGCGCTGATGGTACTTCTCCAGCGGTTTGAGGTGTCCACTGTAAATGGTCCATATCTCTGAGCCACATAGGAGGGCAGGTATTGTTGTGTATAGAAGAACTCCACGAGGCTGAGTACTGTGAGCTAAACTTAGTGTGACCTTAGTCTTCTTATTACAACTCCAGAGTGTCTAAACAACATAGCAGCCGACCTTTTATACTGGCCCTGCATGTGTGTGCATGTGACCATTAGGATTCCAACAGTCGCGCAAGTATTACATAGTTACATACATAACATCACTCCCCCCCCCCCCCTCAAAGTCTTCAGTACAAGTTATTTACAAGTTGAGGCGATCCGAAGCCCTTCGTTCCCTGGTTGATCATCTAAGTTCAAACCCTGGCGTGTGTGAGTTGTTCGGACCTGCACCGCGGCTGGTCTGACCGGACTGTCAGGAATGGTGGTTCCTCGTGATTGACAGCGAGGTCGATTGCTGGTTGGGTGTGTGTTGGTGGATCGTCGATGGTGATGTTCTCTTCAAGTCGTTCCTGGTTGTCAGTAAATCACAATGTGGTCTGATCTAAATGCTTTCTGCACGTTTGGCCATTTAATAGTTTGATTATAAACACCCTATTCTCTTCCTTGGCCAAAACAGTGCCAGCAACCCACTTGGGACCATGACCGTAATTCAGGGCAAACACAGGGTCGTTAACATCAATGTCACGTGAAACAGCCGCACGATCGTGCTACATGTTCTGCCGGTGTCGCCGGGTTTCCACGTGATCATTTAGATCCAGGTGGACTGGAGAGAGCCTGGTTTTGAGGGCTCTCTTCATTAACAATTCTGCCGGGGGAACCCCGGTGAGCGAGTGGGGTCGCGTCCGGTAACTGAGCAGAATGCGAGACAAGCGGATCTGCAGGGAGCCATCCGTCATCATTTCATGCTCTGCTTGATTGTTTGGACTGTCCGTTCCACTTGACCGTCAGACATGGGCTTAAACGGAGCAGACCTGACATGCTTGATACCATTGTGGCTCATAAACTCGTTGAATTCCGAACTGGTGAAACATGATCCATTGTCACTGACAAGGACGTCGGGCAAGCCATGGGTGGGAAACATGGCCCGGAGGCTTTCAATGGTGGCTGTAGACGTGCTGGATGACATGATTACACATTCAATCCATTTGGAGTAAGCATCCACAATTACTAAAAATATCTTTCCTAGAAAGGGGCCGGTAAAATCTACGTGGATCCTGGACCATGGTTTGGAGGGCCATGATCACAGACTCAGTGGAGCCTCCCTTGGTGCATTGCTCAGTTGCGAGCAAGTGTTGCACTGATGCACGCATGACTCCAAGTCCAAGTCAATGCCGGGCCACCAAATATGTGACCTGGCAATTGCCTTCATCATGACAATGCCTGGGTGGGTACTGTGTAGGTCGCGTATAAACGTTTCCCTGCCTTTTTTTGGCAAAACCACGTGATTACCCCATAAGAGACAAGCCGACTGGATGGACATTTCATCTTTGCGTCGGTGAAACGGCTTAATTTCATCTTGCATTTCCCCGGGAATGGCTGACCAGTTCCCATTTAGGACGCAACTCTTTACTAATGATAGCACAGGATCCTGGCTGGTCCAAGTCCTGATCTGGCGAGCTGTGATGGGTGACCCCTCGCTCTCAAAAGCTTCCATGACCAGTAGCAAGTCTGCGGGCTGTGCCATTTCAACCTTGGTGGTGGGTAATGGTAGCTGGCTGAGAGCATCGGCACAGTTTTCAATGCCTGGTCTGTGGCAGATAACACAGTCATAAGCGGATAATGCTCGTGCCCATCTTTGGATGCGGGACGAAACATTGGTATTTATACCTTTGCTCTCTGAAAACAGCGAAATGAGCGGCTTGTGGTCAGTTTCAAGCTCAAACCAAAGTCCAAATAGGTATTGGTGCATTTTCTTAACCCCATATACACATGCTAACGCCTCTTTCTCGACAATACTTAGCTCTCCCAGCCTTAGACAGACTTCTACACGAGTATGCGGAGGTTGCCCGATACACTGGCTCGCTGTAACACCCAGCCGACCCCGTACGATGAGGCGTCACAAGCTAGCACTAAACATTTACATGGGTCATAGTGTACAAGTAACTTATTTGTTCTGTGTCTTGAGATTTGCCCCAAACCCAGTCGTCACCCTTACGTAGCAACATGTGCAAAGGCTCTAACAACGTGCTCAACCCGGGTAGAAAGTTACCGAAATAGTTGAGGAGTCCCAGGAACGAACGCAACTCCGTCACATTCTGCGGTCTGGGTGCATTCTTGATGGCCTCTGTCTTTGAGTCCGTGGGCCTGATGCCGTCTGCCGCAATTTTTCTTCCCAAAAATTCGACTTCTGGCACCAGGAAAACACACGGAGCATTTCAGCCTGAGTCCCAGTCTGTCTAAGCGACTTAGAACCTCTTCCAACCTCTTAGGTGTTCAATGGTGTCCCGACCAGTGATCAGGATGTCATCTTGAAACACAACGCTGCACAGAACAGATTTCAGCAAACTCTCCGTGTTTCTCTGGAAAATGGTTGCAGCCAAGCGAATCCAGAAAGGGCACCTGTGGTATATAAACAGCCCTTCGTGTGTGTTGATGCACGTCAGTCTTTTCGAAGATTCAGCCAGCTCCTGTGTCATGTAGGTGGATGTTAGGTCCAACTTGGTGAACGACTTCCCCCCCGCCCTCCCCCCCGCTAACGTTGCGAACAGGTCATCCGCCTTTGGCAGTGGATACTGGTCTTGTAATGAAACTCAGTTAACCGTTATCTTGTAGTCTCCGCAGATTCTGACCGTGCCATCGCTTTTCAACACCGGAACAATTGGACTGGCCCACATGTTGAACTCAACTGGCGATATGATTCCTTCACGTTGGAGTCTGACCAGTTCGATCTCGACTTTCTCCCTGATCATGTATGGAACCGCCCGAGCCTTGTGATGGATGGGCTGTGCATCGGGGCCGAGATGGATCTGTACCTTGGCGCCTGTGAAGTTGCCGATGCCTGGTTCAAATAGCGAGGGAAACTTGCTCAGCACTTGAGCACACGAGGCGTCATTCACTGAAGATAGTGCTTTCATGTCATTCCAATTGTGTTCCTAACACAGGTTTTGCAGAGCTTGCAGCGCATTTGCAAGCTCGTTGGAGGTGCCCCATTGTTCCACAGCTCTTGCAAACATACCCTTTGAAGCGGCATGAATAGGCTGAATGGAAGCCTCCACAACGCCAACAAGGTGTGAATTGCCTTGCATTCATCCTTTGTTGGGGACTCTGAATCATCTGGGACACCTGAGGCCTGCTGGCAGTTGCAGACTCGTGGGTTCTGCCCTGTACATTTCTGCTCGCAAACACAGTTCCACTTAATTTATGAACATTGCTAGCACTTGTGTGCTGAGAGATTTGTTTGGTGTTATCACTGGTGGACATAAACGCCTGTGCTATCGCAATGGCCTTACTGAGGGTCGGTGTCTCTACAGTCAAAAGTTTTTGTAGGATGGTCTCGTGGCCAATGCCAAGTACGAAAAAGTCTCTGAGCATTTGCTCCAGGTAGCCATCAAACTCACATTGTCCTGCAAGTCGCCTTAGCTTGGCGACGTAGCTCGCCACTTCCTGACCTTCAGATCGCTGGCACGTGTAGAAGCGATACCTCGCCATCAGCACGCTCTCCCTTGGGTTAAGATGCTCCAGAACCAGTGTACACAGCTCCTCATACAACTTATCTGTGGGTTTCACTGGAGCCAGAAGATTCTTCATGAGGCTGTAGGTTGGTGCCCTGCAGACTGTGAGGAGGTCCACTCTCCTTTTTGCAGCGCTTCCTTCTCCTAGCCGTTCGACATAGGTTTCCCAGTCCTCACCCTCCGAGAACTTCTCCAGGATGCCCACAGTTTGCTGCATCTTTGCGTTGGATTCGTATTCTCGTCGCCAGTTATTGTGTTCCTAACACAGATGAGCTGCACACAGGGAGGTTAAAGTAACAGTGACCTCAGTCTTTAATAAGACAGTCCAGAGTGAGGAACAGGCCTTAGCGGCCAGCTTATATACAGTACTCCCAAGGGATGCTGGGATCCCTTGGGACTTCAGGGGATGAGCTCCCTGGTGGCGGAACATGGGAGTGCATGCTTTACAGATACATAACAGTTCCAATTCCATCTAATCTTTTCTAGCCAGCTTCTGCCGAAGCGTTGTGCCATTGCCTGGAACAATCCACAATGATAGGTCATGCACAGCTCCATCATACGATACCTTCACTGCCACACTTCCAATGACTGGTATGAGCTCTTTGGTGTAGGTATGTAGCTTTGCATTAATCGGGCTCAGTTTGGGCCTTTGTGCTTTATTGCCCCACAGTTTCTCGAAAGCCTTCTGGCTCATTATTGACTGACTCGCACCCGTGTCCAACTCCATGGATACTGGAACTCCATTTAATTTGACTTTCAGCATTATAGGAGGGCTCTTGGTGGTGAAGGTATGTACCCCATACACTTCTTCCTCGGGTTGAGTATCCTGTGCTGCGTGATCCGCGCCGGATCGATCATTCTCTGCCACGTGATGTTGCAGCACATTTGCACATTCGCTGGAGGTGCCCCATTGTTGCACAGCCTTTGCACACGTAGTGCTTGAATCGACATTGATGGGCCCGATGATTACCCCCGCAGTGCCAACACAGTGCTAATGGATTCACATTCACCCCCCCCGATGGCAGACTCTGAGTCATCACAGGTCTTGCAGCGCAGACGTATAGACCCTGCCATATGCAGTTCGGCCTGCTAGCGACGTTATTTTATAGAAACATAGAAACATAGAAAATAGGTGCAGGAGCAGGCCATTCAGCCCTTCTAGCCTGCACCGCCATTCAATGAGTTCATGGCTGAACATATGCACAGTACTTGCCGGTGAGCTTCGATGTTGAGAAGATATCTGTTTGGTGTTATCGTCCGTGGCCATGCATGCCTGGGCGATCGCGATGGCCCTGCTCAGGTCTAGGGTTTCTGCAGCCAGCAGCTTTCGAAGAATGACCTCGTGGCTGATGCCCAGCACGATAAAGTCCCGCAGCATTTGCCCCAACGCAGCTCCAAAATCACAAGGTCCCGCGAGATGTCTCAGGACGGTGACATAGTCCGCCACGCCCTGGCCCCCGGAGCGATGGTGCGTGTAAAAACGATATCTGGCCACGAGGATACTCTCCTTCGGCTTGAGGTGGTCCTGGAAAAACGTGCACAACTCTGTATATTCCTTCTCCGTTGGTGTGTCGGTGCGAGCAGATTCTTGATGAGGCCGTATATTTTAGGCCCACAGACGGTGAGGAGAACCGCCCTGCGCTTGACCGCGTTAGTGTCTCCTTCCAGATCGTTGGCCACGAAGTACTGGTCGAGGCGCTCGACGAAGGCTTCCCAATCATCACCCTCTACGAATCTCTCTAATATTCCAATGGCAGCCATGATTGCGTGAAGTTTCGTATTCTGTTACTCGTCGCCAATTGTTGTATTTAGACGAACTCCACGAGGCTGAGTACTGTGAGCTAAACTTAGTGTGACCTTAGTCTTCTTTCTTACAACTCCAGAGTGCCTAAACAACATGGCAGCCAACCTTTTATACTGGCCCTGCACGTGTGTGTAGGTGACCATTAGGACTCCAACAGTCACGCCCTCTGGTGGCAAGTATTACAAGTTATGGTTACATACATAACAGGTATCACTACTGCCCTGTAGACCATGAGCTTGGTGCCAGATTTGAGGTCCTGGTCTTCAAACACTCTCTTCCTCAGACGACCGAAGGCTGCGCTGGCGCACTGGAGGCGATGTTGGACCTCGTCATCAATGTCTGTCCTTGTTGACAGTAGGCTCCCGAGGTATGGAAAGTGGTCTATGTTGTCGTGGAGTTTGATGACTGGGGAGCAGTGCTGTGTGGTGGGGTCTTGTTGATGGAGGACCTTTGTCTTACGGATGTTTCGTGTAAGGCCCGTGCTTTGGTATGCCTCAGTGAAGGTGTTAACGATCGTTTGGAGTCCAGTCTCTGAATGCGCACAGACACAAGCATCATCCGCATACTGTAGCTCGACGACAGAGGATGGGACAGTCTTGGATCTGGCCTGGAGGCGGCAAAGGTTGAACAGATTGCCATTGGTTCTATAGTTTAGTTCCACTCCAGCAGGGAGCTTGTTGAGCGTGAGATGGAGCATTGCAGCGAGGAAGATTGAGAAGAGCTTAGCACAATGACACCTTGCATTTTTATAACACCTTTCACCACCTCAGTGGGCTTCAAGTCGCTGGAGAAATACCACCAACGATGTCCCTGCAAGATCCTACAAATCCCCTGGGAGGACAGACGCACCAACATTAGCGTCCTCGACCAGGCCAACATCCCCAGCATTGAAGTACTGACCACACTTGATCAGCTCCACTGGGCAGGCCACATTGTTCGCATGCCAGAAACAAGACTCCCAAAGCAAGCGCTCTACTCGGAACTCCTTCACGGCAAAAGCGCCAAAGGTGGGCAGAGGAAACGTTACAAGGCGACCCTCAAAGCCTCCCTGATAAAGTGCAACATCCCCACTGACATCTGGGAGTCCCTGGCCAAAGACCGCCCCAAGTTGAGGAAGTGCATCCGGGAGGGCGCTGAGCACCTCGAGTCTCAATGCCGAGAGCGTGCAGAAATCAAGCGTAGGCAGCGGAAGGAACGTGTGGCAAACCAGTCCCACCCTCTCTTTCCCTCAACCTGTCCCACCTATGACAGGGTCTGTGGCTCTCGTATTGGACTGTTCAGCCACCTAAGGACTCACTTCAGGAGTGGAAGCAACTCTCCCTCGATTCCAAGGGACTGCCTATGATGATGGTGATGGGGCAGCACTCTCGCATCCGAGTCAGAAGACTGTGCCTCCAGAAACTTGAGCACAAAGTGAAGTCTCCCATCAGACAGGGAGGGTGGGAGCTGTCAGTCAGAGAGCTCAAAGGGACAAAACAAAAGGGAACATGAGAACGGGAAGACAGGCCAGGCCTGGCGAGGAAGGATGGTGGATGAGGCCTTGTCAGTCGATGGGAGAAAGCCCAGAATTGGGCGACAGGCCGCGGAGGCTGAGGCCCCACATGTTCCAGGGCTCAGAGCGATGGTTATTGTTGGGTATCGAAACCTATGGGGCAAGGGCGAGTATAAGAGGTTGTGGTAACCATGGTTACATCACACCTGAAGCACTGCGAGCAGTTCTGGGCCCCACACCTTGGGGAGGGTATATTGTCCTCGGAGGGAGTGCAGCGTGGGTTTACCAGAATGATACCCGGACTTCAAGGGTTATGTTACGAGGAGAGATTAGACAATCTCTGGTTGTGTTCCCTGGAATTTAGATGGTCAAGGGAAGATCTGATCGAAGTTTCCAGGATATTACGGGGAACTGATGGGGTAGAGAGAGAGAGATACTGTTCCCGCTGGTTGGGGAGTCTTGGACCAGGGGGCAGAGTCTAAACATTAGAGTCAGACCTTTCTGGAGTGAAATTAGGAAACACTTCTACACACACAGGGCGGTGAAAGTTTGAAATCCTGTTCCACAAACGGCAATTAATGTTGGGGGTCAATTGTTAATTTTAAATCTGAGATTGATAGCTTTTTGTTAACTAAAGGTATTAAGGGATATGGGCCAAAGTCGGGTATATGGAGTTAGGTCACAGATCAGCCTTGATCTCATTGAATGGCAGAGCAGGCTCGAGAGGCTCAATGGCCTCCTCCTGTTCCTGTGCAACAGGCTCGAGGGGCTGAATGGCCTCCTCCTGTTCCTGTGTAACGGCCTCGAGGGGCTGAATGGGCCTCCTGTGTAACAGGCTCGAGGAGCTGAATGGGCCTCCTGCGTAACAGGCTCAAGGGGCTGAATCGGCCTCCTCCTGTTCCAGTGTAACAGGCTTGAGGGGCTGAATCGGCCTCCTCCTGTTCCTGTGTATCAGGCTCGAGGGGCTGAATGGCCTCCTCCTGTTCCTCTGTAACAGGCTCAAAGGGCTGAATGGGCCTCCTCCTGTTCCTGTGTAACAGGCTTGAGGGGCTGAATGGGCCTCCTCCTGCCCAACAGGCTTGAAGGGCTGAATGGGCCTCCTCCTGTTCCTGTGTAACAGGCTCGAGGGGCTGAATGGCCTCCTATTCCTGTGTAACAGGCTCTAGGGGCATAATGGGCCTCCTCCTGTTCCTGTGCAACTGGCTCAAGGGGCTGAATGGGCCTCCTCCTGTTCCTGTGTAACAGGCTCGAGGGGCTGAATGGCCTCCTATTCCTGTGTAACAGGCTCTAGGGGCATAATGGGCCTCCTCCTGTTCCTGTGTAACAGGCTCGAGGGGCTGAATGGCCTCCTCCTGTTCCTGTGTAACAGGCTCGAGAGGCTGAATGGCCTCCTGTTCCTGTGTAACAGGCTCGAGAGGCTGAATGGGCTCCTCCTGTTCCTGTGTAACAGGCTCGAGGGGCTGAATGGCCTCCTCCTGATTCTGTGTAACAGGCTCGAGGGCCAGAATGGCCTCCTTCTGTTCCTGTGTAACAGGCTCGAGGGCTGAATGGGCCTCCTCCTGTTCCTGTGTAACAGGCTTGAGGGGCTGAATGGGCCTCCTCCTGTGCAACAGGTTTGAGGGGCTGAATGGGCCTCCTCCTGTTCCTGTGTAACAGGCTCGAGGGGCTGAATGGGCCTCCTCCTGTGCAACAGGCTCGAGGGGCTGAATGGCCTCCTCCTGCTCCTGTGTAATAGGCTCGCGGGCTGAATGGTCTCCTCCTGTTCCTGTGTAACAGGCTCGAGGGGCTGAATGGGCCTCCTCCTGTTCCTGTGTAACAGGCTCGAGGGGCTGAATGGCCTCCTCCTGTTCATGTGTAACAGGCTCGAGGGGCTGAATGGTCTCCTCCTGTTCCTGTGTAACAGGCACGAGGGGCTGAATGGCCTCCTCCTGTTCCTGTGAAATGCTTTTAAAGAGCCAGCACAGACACGATGGGCCAAGTGGCCTCTGCCCGTGCTGTGAGACGCAGTGATGACCTGGAGTAGCAGTGGCTGGCGTCCTTAAACTAAGGGTAAGAAGTTAGGGAGCATGCCCCGTGGTTGATAACCGGCTGCGATCTGTCAGGGTTACGCATCAGCCAAGAGGAAGCATATTCGGGTTTGTGTACCATGAATATTCACTTTATAAAATGCACTCAATTCGCGAGCTGCAGTGGGATTACATTTAGAAATACAGGAACGACGGAGGCGAGATCATCAATCACTTCATCACCCACACTTGCTACATAAAGGGAAAAAAACATACTTTCCTAACTTGCCCAAGTATCTGTTGTGGGGGAATTGGACTCATAAATCAAAGTGTCCTGTCACAGCCCATGCTGCTACCATTATTCTTCCTGGCTCCGAAAGTTAATTTCCCAAAATGTCAAAGGAACAAACATCTTGTCTGATTCCCTGACCTTGTAAGTACAGGAGGAGAGCGTTTCATTAAACTGACATCAGTGAATCTTTCGCGGCTTAACGTTGAGGGCTGATCGGGAGGTAAATTAGAATGTGTTTATTATTTTCTTCTGGTTATTTTATCCCCTTTCCCATAAGTGACAAGGGCATCGGGAGCAGAGATAAGGGGAGAAGTTTGCGTTGGGAGGTCGGCAGTGAGGCTCTTGCCGTGCTGGTGCTGTGACTGAGACCAAGGCCTGTGAGCGAGAGGCCTTTCACTCGCACTCACGCTGCTCCCACCACACTGGCAATTTGCTGAGTTGACGGAATTGACGCAGGTAGGGAGGTGAAGGGCATAAAAATACTGAAACAGGCTCTGCCGCTGCCTACTCTAATCTACTGTAGAATAATTAGCCACACAAATCACTTCAGGGTCGATCCTTGCTTCTGACAATCTCTGCTGAGGCTGAACGTGTCTCAGCTTTGTAACATTTCCAATCGTGGATTCAGCAAGCCTACTGCAAGGCTATAAATCACCACTGCGTTCGCCTCCACTATCCTCGACACTCCTTCAGGAAGTGACATTTCATTGTAGCGAGCCTCGATCAGGCCCCACCCGGAGCCAGTGAGCTCAGGGCTGCAGGAAGGGTTTATACGGTGCAGCGTAGATTCAGCAGCACCCCCCAAACCCGCCACCTCCAGGATAATGTGCTCGAGTCCCTGGAGTGGGACTGGAACCCACAACCTTCTGGCTCAGAGGCAAGAGTGCTGCCCACTCAGACATGGCTGACACTGGGCTGAATAAGGGAAATCGGCGCAGTGCCGGCCTACAAGACCATCAGCAGGCCGGGGCCGTTAGAGGGAGCAGCGTGCGGTGGTAGGGAGCAGCGCGTGCTGCTGCAGGAGGGTGACGGCTGACTGCAGTGCGGGCAGGCACAGCAGGAGTGGCAAGGTCAGGGCGAAGGAGAGGCAAGAGTTCGTAGAGGGATGTGATCGGGGTCCAGGGCAGCACGGGCCCAGCACACACTGCGATATGTGTGCGCACTAGGTCCCTGTAGCAGAGCTAGTCTCCAGTTGTCTTGGTTAACCCTTGCCACTGGACCAAGACCTCACTCTGCCAAGCCCGTGTGGTGGCTGGTGTGCAACGGTCACCCCACGTTAAAACAATCCACGCACGGGCATCTTCCACCCTTCGGGATGTAGTTCAGGACCTGGAATATAATTGAAACACCTTTGAACTCATCCGTTCTCGGCGTGGAAGCAAGTATCCTTGTTTCGAAGGACTGCCTATGATGATGATAAGGGAAAACCAGGGAAATTCTCAGATTACAGATTAAATCCAAAAGAGCAAAAGTAGAGTTTCTGACCATTCACTTGAAATCGGTACGTGTGTTTTTTAGTTAATTCTGGGGATGCGGTGTCACTGGCATGGCTGGCATTGATTGCCCATCGCTGGTTGCCCTGAGCAGGTGGTTTGATATAACGGGGGGGCTTGCTAGGCCCCTTCAAAGGGCAGTTGAGAATCGGACACAGGCGTGTGGGACACGAGTGACATATGGACAGCAGAGCCCAGAGTTTTGCTCCCCAGATTTTTTAAGACTGAATTCAATTTCTCAAACTGCTGTGGTTGGATTTGAACCCGTGTTGTAACTGAATGTCCTGGGGCCTGTGGATTACCCGTGCGGTAACGTGACCGCTCGGCTCGAGTGCTGTTGTACGTTGGGCCTGTTTATTGTTTTGTTGGGATTTGTTTCAGCTCCGGGGCCTGTCAGTCCTGACGATGCTGATCAGCACAGTCGATATACCCACTGGGTGAGTGATTGCGTGTGAGGTGACTATTGACAGATAACTTACAGTCACTTACCGAGACCTTCTTGTCGTTTGGTGTACTGTCTCGCTCCTTCCTGTCCTTGGGCCAGCAAAGCTACCCGTTGAGCAAGATATCAACCTGTACTTTTTGTAGCCTTTCTACATCATTAATTGCGGGAAATATAATGGCTAAACCATTCACTCGCTCCAGGTACGAAAACGATTTGCTCTCTTTCATTCTCGGGATGTGGGCGTCGCTGGTAAGGCCGGCATTTATTGCCCGTCTCTACTTGTCCCGTGAGAAGGTGGTGGTGAGCCGCCTTCTTGAACCGCTGCAGTCCGTGTGGTGAAGGTGCTCCCACAGTGCTGTTAGGGAGGGAGTTCCAGGATTGTGACCCAGCGACGATGAAGGAACAGCCGACATATTTCCCGGTCAGGATGGTGTGTGACTGGGAGGGGAACGTGGAGGTGGTGGTGTTTCCATGCACCTGCTGCCCTTGTCCTTCTAGGTGGTAGAGGTCGTGGGTTTGGGAGGTGCTGCTGAAGAAGCCTTGGCGAGTTGCTGCAGTGCATCTTGTAGATGGTACACACTGTAGCCACAATGCGCCGGTGGTGGAGGGAGTGAATGTTGAAGGTGGTGGGTAGCGTGTCGATCAAGCGGGCTGCTTTGTCCTGGATGGTGTCGAGTTTGTTGAGTGTTGTTGGAGCTGCACTCATCCAGGCAAGTGGAGAGTGTTCCATCACACTCCTGACTTGTGTCTTGTAGATGGTGGAAAGGCTTTGGGGAGTCAGGAGGTGAGACACTCGCCACAGAATACCCAGCCTATGGTCTGATCTTGTAGCCACAGTAGTTATGTGGCTGGTCCAGTTAAGTTTCTGGTCAATGGTGGCCCCCAGGATGTTGAGTGAATGCAGGTAATTCTGTGCTCTCTCAGTGTGAAGTTTGGGCTCCCGAGTTGTAGCTTCGATGGAGGAGGGGGAGATGGAGGAGGGGGAGATGGAGGAGGGGGAGATGGAGGAGTGGGAGATGGAGGAGGGGGAGATGGAGGAGGGGGAGATGGAGGAGGGGGAGATGGAGGAGGGGGAGATGGAGGAGTGGGAGATGGAGGAGGGGGAGATGGAGGAGGGGGAGATGGAGGAGGGGGAGATGGAGGAGGGGGAGATGGAGGAGGGGGAGATGGAGGAGGGGGAGATGGAGGAGGGGGAGATGGCAATTTGGAACAGGAGCATTTCATTTGAAATTGCAAAGTGTAGCTCGCCCTTTTTGCAGCAGAAGAGGGTTTATTATCCAATTGCTCCAACAAACTGCTTCCTCTTTCAGTGGATTGGAGCGGGTGGCTGAGCTCAAAAAGTTTACAGTTCGATATAGCGCAGGATGGCAATCTCGGCTGACACAGACGATTGAGTGAATGCAGGTAATTTGGTGCTCTCAGGTATTGTGACGTTAGGCTCTCTCGTTATTGCTACGATAAACCATCCTGGCACAGCGACAGATGGCAGGACTTTCTCTCAGCCCGTTTCAAATTCAATGAGGAAATTAAGCTGTAAATTAAAGATAGATCGTGTGTTAAATAAGGTGGCAACACAGCGCGATGAAAGGTGCTAATTCCCTTTATGTCCTTCCTCGAGTTACCCAGACACATTGTTCATAAATTGCAGAATGCTGCTGATTAAACGCGGTTTCTGAATCTCTGCCCCCCTCCCCGGGGGACTGACTCGCGGGCTGGGTACAGGCGGCCCTGTGAGCACCCCATCTGTGGCCTGAGCCTCTGTATACCCTGGGGGGGGGGGGTCCCATACCCTGGGGGGGGGGGGGAGGGGGGTTCCCATACCCTGGGGGGGGGAGGGGGGGTCCCATACCCGCCCATGGGAGGCCCACCCCATACCCACCCATGGGGGGGTCTGTCCATTACCCAGGGGGGGTCCCATACCCGGGGAGAGGGATCCGTCCCATACCCGGGGAGAGGGGTCCGTCCCATACCCGGGGAGAGGGGTCCGTCCCATACCCGGGGCGGGGGGGGTCCGTCCCATACCCGGGGCGGGGGGGGAGTCCGTCCCATACCCGGGGGGGGGGGGGGGTCCGTCCCATACCAGGGGCGGGGGGGGGGGGTCCGTCCCATACCCGGGGCGGGGGGGGTTCCCTCCCATACCCGGGGCGGGGGGGGGGGGTCCGTCCCATACCCGGGGCGGGCAGGGGGGTCCGCCCCATACCCGGGGCGGGGGGGGTCCGTCCCATACCCGGGGCGGGGGGGGGGGGATCCGTCACATACCCGGGGCGGGGGGGGGGGTCCGTCCCATTCCCAGGGCGGGGGGGGTCCGTCCCATTCCCGGGGGGGGTGGTCCCATACCCGGGGGGAGGGGGTCCGATAGCTGGGGGGGTGCCACCCCCATGCACCGGAAGTGAGGATCCCGCCGGATGCTAACCTGGAATTCTGTGTCGGAGCTCCGGCTGCTCTCGCTGGAGCGGAGATCAAACTCGTGACCTCCTGAGGCGTGGTAATAAAGACTGATTAACTGAGACCACAACAACTAGTATTTAACATAGTAAAACATCCCAATGTGCATCACAGGAGCGATTATCACAGAACTTGACACCAAATCACATAACGAGATATTAGGGCGAGCAGAATCTTGGTAATGGAAGTTGGTTTTAAGGAGCGCCTTAAAGGAGAGAGAGGCGGAGAGGTTTAGGGAGGGAGTTCCAGAGCTTGGAGCCCAGGCAACAGAAGGCACGGCCACCGATGGTGGAGCGATGGGAAATGGGAATGTGCAAGAGGCCGGTATTGGAGGAGCGCAGAGATCTCGGGATGGGCGGGGGGGAGGGGTTGTGGGGCTGGAGGGGGTTACAGAGATAGGGAGGGCGAGGGCCATGGAGGGGTTTGTAAACAAGGATGAGAATTTTGAAATCGAGGCATAGCTTAACTGGGAGCCAATGTAGGTCAGTGAGCACAGGGGGTGATGGGTGAGCGGAACTCAGTATCCTGTCGGAAGGGCAGTACTGAGGGAGTGCCGCACTGTTCGAGGGGCAGTACTGAGGGAGTGCCGCACTGTTCGAGGGGCAGTACTGAGGGAGTGCCGCACTGTTCGAGGGGCAGTACTGAGGGAGTGCCGCACTGTCGGAGGGACAGTACTGAAGGAGTGCCGCACTGTCGGAGGGGCAGTACTGAGGGAGCGCTGCACGGTCGGAGGGGCAGTACTGAGAGAGTGCCGCACTGTCGGAGGGGCAGTACTGAGGGAGCGCAGCACTGTCGGAGGGGCAGTACTGAGGGAGCGCCGCACTGTCGGAGGGGCAGTACTGAGGGAACGCCGCACTGTCGGAGGGGCAGTACTGAGGGAATGCCGCACTGTTGGAGGGGCAGTACTGAGGGAGAGCCGCATTGTCGGAGATGCCGTCTTTCAGATGAGACGTTAAACTGGGGGAGGGGCGGATATTGTTGGTGTGCCTGTAACACCTGAGCTCGGAGTGTGAGTTGCTGCCCGTGGGCCGTGGGTGGCTGGACGCTGAGCTGACCGAGCACGGCTGTCCCGTCACTAACACCGGCTGCGAGTGAGGAAAGGTTTGGCCCTTCGAGTTCGCAGCCCCAACACTGGCCCAGAGCTGGGGAATGGGCAGTGCCCCTGGCCCTGGGGAATGGGCAGTGCCCCCGGCCCTGGGGAATGGGCAGTGCCCCTGGCCCTGAGGAATGGGTAGTGCCCCCGGTCCTTGGGAATGGGCAGTGCTCCCGGCCCTGGGGAATGGGCAGTGCCCCCGGCCCTGGGGAATGGGCAGTGCCCCTGGCCCTGAGGAATGGGCAGTGCCCCCCCCCCCTGGCCCCGGGGAATGGGCAGTGCCCCTGGCCCTGGCCCCGGGGAATGGGCAGCACCCCTGGCCCTGGCCCTGGGGAATGGGCAGTGCCCCTGGCCCTGGACAAGGCGTTGGGTGTCACGGTCTGCCCGTGTACACTGAATGCCACCTGCTGATACCACGCGCTCCTTATTGCAATGCAGAGTTTAAATTGGTGCATAAATTGAGCATTTATCTGGAGTGCTCATCCACTCTCTGTACCTGTCTCATTACCTCTCTCTCCAGCTATCTCTCTGTCCTTCTCCAGCTATCCTTCTCTCTCAATCTTCAACATCTCTATCTTCATCTATCCATCTTTTGTCTATCTATCCTTTATCTTTCTCCCTCTTTACCTTTATTTTTCTGTTTATCTCTATTTCCCCGTTTCTCTCTCTCTCTCTCTATCTCCCCCTTTATCTCTCTCTCTCCCTCTCTCTATCTCTCTCTTTCTCCCTGTTTATCTCTCTCTCTCTCCCTCGTTTTCTCTCTCTCTTTCTCCCTCTCTCTATCTCCCCATTTATCTCTCTCTCTCGCCCTCGTTTTCTCTCTCTCTCTCTCCCTCTCTCTATCTCCCCGTTTATCTCTCTCTCTCCCTCTCTCTATCTCCCCATTTATCTCTCTCTCTCTCTCCCTCGTTTTCTCTCTCCCTCTCTCCCTCTCTCTACCTCCCCATTTATCTCTCTCTCTCTCTCCCTCGTTTTCTCGGTCTCTCTCTCCCTCTCTCTATCTCCCCATTTATCTCTCTCTCTCTCTCTCCCTCGTTTTCTCTCTCTCTCTCTCCCTCTCTTTATCTCTCTCTCTCTCCCTCGTTCTCTCTCTCTATCTCTTTGATTGATCCATCTGTCCATCCCTTCCTTGGATTGCGCTCACTGACCCACTGAGTATTTGGCCATTTGCTGTTTTTGTTTGCTCAGACTCTGGGCATTAGCAGTTTATAAACAAGATTATTTACGCAGGGAACTTAAATGAAGGTAATTCTTCACCGAGCCGACAAATGAGATTGGGCAAATGCAAATGGGGCAGATGTGCAGTAACTCAGAGCGGAGCGAGAGCCTTGAATCACACCAGAGTGGCTCTCAGTCCGTGCAGGAAAACAGCAGCACACATTGCGCAATTAGCATTTCAATATGAAAAGGTGCCTCCCGAGATGCTCTTCAAGCATAAATCTTACATTCAGGCAGATAAATAAAGAGGCAAGAAAAGACTTGCATTTTTATAGCGCCTCTCATCACCTCAGAATGTCCCAAAGTGCTGTTCCAATGAAGGGGAACACAGCAGACAATTTGCGCACAGCAAGCTCCCACATACAGCAATGTGATAATGACCCGATAGTCTTCGTTAAGAGATAAATATTGGACAGACAGGGTCTCGGTTAAACATGTCATCCAAAAGACGGCACCTACCAGCATTCCCTCATTGCTGCCCCTCCGACAGTGCAGCGTTCCCTCAGTGCTGCCCCTCCGACAGTGCAGCATTCCCTCAGTGCTGCCCCTCCGACAGTGCGGCACTCCCTCAGTGCTGCCCCTCCGACAGTGCTGCGCTCCCTCAGTACTGCCCTTCCGACAGTGCAGCACTCCCTCAGTACTGGCCCTCCGACAGTGCAGCATTCCCTCAGTGCTGCCCCTCCGACAGTGCGGCGCTCCCTCAGTACTGCCCTTCCGACAGTGCAGCACTCCCTCAGTACTGCCCCTCCGACAGTGCAGCATTCCCTCAGTACTGCCCTTCCGACAGTGCAGCATTCCCTCAGTGCTGCCCCTCCGACAGTGCGGCGCTCCCTCAGTGTTGCCCCTCCGACAGTGCTGCGCTCCCTCAGTACTGCCCTTCCGACAGTGCAGCACTCCCTCAGTACTGCCCCTCCGACAGTGCAGCACTCCCTCAGTACTGCCCCTCCAACAGTGTGGCACTCCTTCAGTACTGCCCTTCCGACAGTGCAGCACTCCCTCAGTACTGCCCCTCCGACAGTGCAGCACTCCCTCAGTACTGCCCCTCCAACAGTGCAGCACTCCTTCAGTACTGCCCCTCCGACAGTGCGGCACTCCCTCAGTACGGCCCCTCCGACAGTGTGGTGCTCCCTCAGTACTGCCCCCCCGACAGTGCAGCACTCCCTCAGTACTGCCCCTCCGACAGTGCAGCACTCCTTCAGTACTGCCCCTCCGACAGTGCGGCACTCCCTCAGTACTGCCCCTCCGACAGTGCGGCGCTCCCTCAGTACTGCCCCTCCGACAGTGCGGCACTCCCTCAGTACTGCCCCTCCGACAGTGCGGCACTCCCTCAGTACTGCCCCTCCGACAGTGTGGCACTCCCTCAGTACTGCCCATCCGACAGTGCGGCGCTCCCTCAGTACGGCCCTTCCGACAGTGCGGCACTCCCTCAGTACTGCCCCTCCGACAGTGTGGCGCTCCCTCAGTACTGCCCCTCCGACAGTGCGGCGCTCCCTCAGTACTGCCCCTCCGACAGTGCGGCGCTCCCTCAGTACTGCCCCTCCGACAGTGCGGCGCTCCCTCAGTACTGCCCCTCCGACAGTGCGGCGCTCCCTCAGTACTGCCCCTCCGACAGTGCGGCGCTCCCTCAGTACTGCCCCTCCGACAGTGCGGCACTCCCTCAGTACTGCCCCTCCGACAGTGCGGCACTCCCTCAGTACTGCCCCTCCGACAGTGCGGCACTCCCTCAGTACTGCCCCTCCGACAGTGCGGCGCTCCCTCAGTACTGCCCCTCCGACAGTGCGGCGCTCCCTCAGTACTGCCCCTCCGACAGTGCGGCACTCCCTCAGTACTGCCCCTCCGACAGTGCGGCGCTCCATCAGTACTGCCCCTCCGACAGTGCGGCGCTCCCTCAGTACTGCCCCTCCGACAGTGCGGCGCTCCCTCAGTACTGCCCCTCCGACAGTGCGGCGCTCCCTCAGTACTGCCCCTCCGACAGTGCGGCGCTCCCTCAGTACTGCCCCTCCGACAGTGCGGCACTCCCTCAGTACTGCCCCTCCGACAGCGGCGCTCCGCTCTCCAGCGGTATTTGAAAAGCAGCGACGCAAAACGTCTCCAAATTTCCCGGTTCGCTGTTTTTGGCGCAAGACGGCAAAATATCGCTGAAAGACCTGTCGCGTGGTCGCCGAACTTTTAGCCCCAAGTCTCTGGAGTGACTCTGCAGTGGGCCTCGAACCCACAGCCTTCAGACTTAGACGTGAGAGTGCTGCCACTATATCAACTCCTATGGGACATAACTTCGAAGAAGATAAATCGGAGCAGGAGTCGGCCATTCGGCCCCTCGAGCCTGCTCCGCCATTCCATAAGATCCTGGGCCTTGGTTGGACCACACGTGGAGCACAGTGCACAATTCTGCTCTCCGTATTACCAAAAGGATACCGAGGCACTGGAGGAGATGCAAATAAGATTCACAAGGATGATTCCAGAACTGCGATGTTCTAACTATCAGGAAAGGATGAACGGGCTGGGTTCTTTGCTCTCGATTAAATGTAGTATCTCCAAATTTGCGGATGACACTAAGTTGGGTGGCAGTGTGAGCTGCGAGGAGGATGCTATGAGGCTGCAGAGCGACTTGGATAGGTTAGGTGAGTGGGCAAATGCATGGCAGATGAAGTATAATGTGGATAAATGTGAGGTTATCCACTTTGGTGGTAAAAACAGAGAGACAGACTATTATCTGAATGGTGACAGATTAGGAAAAGGGGAGGTGCAAAGAGACCTGGGTGTCATGGTACATCAGTCATTGAAGGTTGGCATGCAGGTACAGCAGGCGGTTAAGAAAGCAAATGGCATGTTGGCCTTCATAGCGAGGGGATTTGAGTACAGGGGCAGGGAGGTGTTGCTACAATTGTACAGGGCCTTGGTGAGGCCACACCTGGAGTATTGTGTACAGTTTTGGTCTCCTAACCTGAGGAAGGACATTCTTGCTATTGAGGGAGTGCAGCGAAGGTTCACCAGACTGATTCCCGGGATGGCGGGACTGACCTATCAAGAAAGACTGGATCAACTGGGCTTGTATTCACTGGAGTTCAGAAGAATGAGAGGGGACCTCATAGAAACGTTTAACATTCTGACGGGGTTAGACAGGTTAGATGCAGGAAGAATGTTCCCAATGTTGGGGAAGTCCAGAACCAGGGGACACAGTCTAAGGATAAGGGGGAAGCCATTTAGGACCGAGATGAGGAGGAATTTCTTCACCCAGAGAGTGGTGAACCTGTGGAATTCTCTACCACAGAAAGTTGTTGAGGCCAATTCACTAAATATATTCAAAAAGGAGTTAGATGAGGTCCTTACTACTAAGGGGATCAAGGGGTATGGTGAGAAAGCAGGAATGGGGTACTGAAGTTGCACGTTCAGCCATGAACTCATTGAATGGTGGTGCAGGCTAGAAGGGCCGAATGGCCTACTCCTGCACCTATTTTCTATGTTTCTATGAAAGGACAAGGCTAAGTGGTGTGCTGATAAAGGTCATTCAAATTATGAATTGGGTTAGTGAAGATATTTGCACTTGTCGGGGAGACTGGAACTAAGGGCCATCAATATTGGACAGTCAGTAATAAACCCAATGGGGAATTCAGGAGAAACTTCTTCACCCAGAGCGGGGTGAGAATGTGGAACTCGCTGCCACAGGGAGGGGTTGAGGTGAATAGTATCGATTCATTTAAGGGGAGGCTGGATAAACACATGAGGGAGAGGGAATAGAGGGATCTGGTGATGGGGGGAGATAGAGAGAGTGGGAGGGGGCTGGTGTGGAACATAAACCCCGGCATGGAGTGGTGGGCCCAATGGCCTGTGTCTGTGCCGTACGCTCGATGTGATGTAAAATTGCAAACAGCATGCAGAGAAACTGTGCTTCAATCGGCAATTAAATTCAACGTTCTGGCCGTGGCTGTGCGATCATTGTCTGTGATCGGTTATAATTGCTTCTGTAATTTGCCCACTGTGGGAACGGCAAGTATTAAAGTGCAAACAGAAAACAATTGAAGGAGATTAAATTCAGCTAACGCGAGTTATGCATTGAAATGAGAAGTTAAAGAATAGCAATATCCCGGCAACAAGCGGGAGTTCAGGACAGATATTACCGCTTGCCTCACAATGCAGCTCAGCATCAATCCTCACAAAATCCGATTGATTGTTCTTCCAATTTCAGTCAATTTTAATTCCATTTTTCTATTTAAGAAAGGCGTGCTGCTGTGTGTTGGGGCATGCAGGGGCGTGTTGGGGTGTGTTTGGGCGTGTTGGGGTATATTGGGGCATGTTGGAGCACGCGTGTTGCTGTGTGTTTGGGTGTGCTGCTGCATGTTGGGGTGTGCTGGGATGTGTTGGGGCATGTTGCATGTTGGGGCATATTGCTGTGTGTTGGGGTGTGTTGCTGTGTGTTGAGGCATGTTGGGGCGTGTTGCTGTGTGTTGGGGCATGTTGGGGCATGTTGCTGTGTGTTGGGGCATGTTGGGGTGTGTCGCTGTATGTTGGGGCGTGTTGCTGTGTGTTGGGGCATGTTGGGGCGTGTTGCTTTGTGTTGGGGTGTGTTGCTTTGTGTTGGGGTGTGTTGCTGTGTGTTGGGGCGTGTTGCTGTGTGTTGTGGCATGTTGCTGTGTTTTGGGGTGTGTTGCTGTATGTTGGGGCGTGTTGCTGTGTGTTGGGGCATGTTGGGGCGTGTTGCTGTGTGTTGGGGCATGTTGCTGTATGTTGGGGCGTGTTGCTGTGTGTTGGGGCATGTTGGGGCGTGTTGCTGTGTGTTGGGGCATGTTGGGGTGTGTTGGGGCATCGATCGCCTTCCCATCCCAGTGACTCGTGATCTGCCGGAAACAAACTGGGACTTGGAGCAGTGAAGGGCCGTGGCTCCGTGGGTAACGGTTGCGCCTCGGAGTCAGAAATTGGACCCAATTACACACACGCAGGAGAATCTCGACGCTCTGCTTCCAATAGTGGCCCTGGGAGCTTTTACATGCATCCGAGAATGCCTCGTTTAAATTCTCATCCAAAAGATGCCCCCTCTGACAGTGTGGGACTCCCTCAGTACTGCCCCTCTGACAGTGTGGGACTCCCTCAGTACTGCCCCTCCTACAGTGCGGCACTCCCTCAGTGCTGCCCATCCAACAGTGCGGCACTCCCTCAGTACTGCCCCTCTGACAGTGCGACACTCCCTCAGTGCTGCCCCTCCGACAGTGCGGCGCTCCATCAGTACTGCCCCTCCGACAGTGCGGCGCTCCCTCAGTGCTGCCCCTCCGACAGTGCGGCACTCCCTCAGTACTGCCCCTCCGACAGTGCGGCGCTCCCTCAGTACTGCCCCTCCGACAGTGCAGCGCTCCCTCAGTACTGCCCCTCCGACAGTGCGGCGTTCCCTCAGTACTGCCCCTCCGACAGTGCGGCGCTCCCTCAGTACTGCCCCTCCGACAGTGTGGCACTCCCTCAGTACTGCCCTCCGACAGTGCGGCACTCCCTCAGTACTGCCCCTCCGACAGTGCGGCGCTCCCTCAGTGCTGCCCCTCCGACAGTGCGGCACTCCCTCAGTACTGCCCCTCCGACAGTGCGGCGCTCCCTCAGTACTGCCCCTCCGACAGTGCAGCGCTCCCTCAGTACTGCCCCTCCGACAGTGCGGCGTTCCCTCAGTACTGCCCCTCCGACAGTGCGGCGCTCCCTCAGTACTGCCCCTCCAACAGTGCGGTGCTCCCTCAGTGCTGCCCCTCCGACAGTGCGGCACTCCCTCAGTACTGCCCCTCCGACAGTGCGGCGCTCCCTCAGTACTGCCCCTCCGATAGTGCAGCGCTCCCTCAGTACTGCCCCTCCAACAGTGCGGTGCTCCCTCAGCACTGCCCCTCCGACAGTGCAGCGCTCCCTCAGTACTGCCCCTCCGACAGTGCGGCACTCCCTCAGTACTGCCCCTCCGACAGTGCGGCGCTCCCTCAGTACTGCCCCTCCGATAGTGCAGCGCTCCCTCAGTACTGCCCCTCCAACAGTGCGGTGCTCCCTCAGCACTGCCCCTCCGACAGTGCAGCGCTCCCTCAGTACTGCCCCTCCGACAGTGCGGCGTTCCCTCAGTACTGCCCCTCCGACAGTGCGGCGCTCCCTCAGTACTGCCCCTCCGACAGTGTGGCACTCCCTCAGTACTGCCCTCCGACAGTGCGGCACTCCCTCAGTACTGCCCCTCCGACAGTGCGGCTCTCCCACAGCACTGCACTAGGAGTGTCAACTTAGATTTTTTGTGCTCAAATCCCTGGAGTGGGACTTGAAGCCACGACCTCTGACTCAGAGACGAGAGTGCGAACCGCCGCTTTGTAATGTGAATCAACTGGTGAGCTCCAATCAGAAAGCGGGCCAGCCCTGGTCCGGTCTCCGGATAATTCCTCCCTGGTGGTAGTACTGGGAATCGTTTGCCCCTCCCCTTGAGCGGGATGCACGAGCAAGGACATTTGCCGGTCTGAGTGGGGGCTTTGCGGGCGGCCTGCGTAACCCACGGCGATGGCCCGGGCTCAGGCCTAGATTGCTAGGCCTGGCCTGGCTCCGTGCTGGGGCTGACGATGAGGATGTTGCCCTCACCCAGGCTCGCTGCGGGCCCTGAGCTGACCACGGTCAACGCTGCTGGCTCCCGCCCCCACCAAACTACCTTTGTTGTAATTTAACTAAATCAAAGCTCAAAGCATGGCCCATCGACACAATTCAGCAGTTTATTACCTGACAGCTTACAATACACTTAATTTGCCCAACCTTGTAAGCACAACGTCTTTTGTTTGATTCAATATTGAAATGCAGGGCAGCGCGGATCAATCTCGGAGAGCAGGCAGTGCCCTGAAATATTATTCAGCGGCAGAGGAGATTGGTTCAAGCGAGAGGGTCATCCATCTGTGCTTTTATGTTACTGAACCAACAAATATGAGAGGGTGTCATCCCTGTGAGAGATTGTTGATGTGCCGTGGCAGGGAATGGGAGGGCGGGGGGGAGTGGGGCGGGGGGGCGGTTATGGCAGAGCTGACAGTGAGACATTCATCCTACATGCAGCACTGAGCAAATTGCTTGTGGTGTGAGACAGGGCCCATACATCACCCGCAGGAGATGTGGCACCGACAGCCCATTACATCGCCCGCAAGGGACCGGCGCATAGCAGTGATCCCCTCCCTTCCCCGCTCAGTGCTGCCTCGCCCACAGGGGCGGGGGGAGGCGGGGGGAGATGGAGGGGGGGAGACGGGGGGGCGCGGGGGAAGGTGGGGGGGGGAGCGGGGAGATCGGGCGGGGGGGGAGACAGGGGGAGATCGGGGGGCGGGGGGGGAGACAGGGGAGATCGGGGGGCGGGGGGGGAGACAGGGGAGATCGGGGGGCGGGGGGGGAGACAGGGGAGATCGGGGGGCGGGGGGGGAGACAGGGGAGATCGGGGGGGGTGGCGGGGAAACCTAGGCTCTTCGGGGAACAGCGAACGTCAAAAGTCAAGGGTGGCGGGGGGGGGGGGTCAATTGCCGATTGCACGTGGGACCACACACCTTCCGATCTGTTAAACGATGAACTTTGGACTTTATAAATGATGTATTTGTACGTTGCACAGCAACAAAACCCGATAAAGGACGGGGGGCAATGTGGGCAATAAACTAACTCAGATATCGCCTGCTCCTTCAATGGCCTCCTCCTGTTCCTGTGTAACAGGCTCGAGGGGCTGAATGGCCTCCTCCTGTTCCTGTGTAACAGGTTCGAGGGGCTGAATGGCCTCCTCCTGTTCCTGTGTAACAGGTTCGAGGGGCTGAATGGCCTCCTCCTGTTCCTGTGTAACGGGCTTGAGGGGCTGAATGGCCTCCTCCTGTTCCTGTGTAACAGCCTCGAGGGGCTGAATGGGCCTCCTCCTGTTCCTGTGTAACAGGCTCGAGGGGCTGAATGGCCTCCGCCTGTTCCTGTGTAACAGGCTTGAGGGGCTGAATGGCCTCCTCCTGTTCCTGTGTAACAGCCTCGAGGGGCTGAATGGCTTCCTCCTGTTCCTGTGTAACAGGCTCGAGGGGCTGAATGGCCTCCTCCTGTGTTGCTATGAATGGAGATTTGCTGTACAATATCACCATGTTGACAGCAATGACCCTTTGACCTCAGTAACAGTCACCGGGCCGAGTGAGATGGACAGTTGACCGCTCCATTATCTCCAACTCCCGCTGCCCAGATCACGCTCCGCCGCCTGAGCGCGGCACGGACTGAGGTCCCAGGCACTCGAGCTGTCCCCCTAGTGTTGAATCGCCAACTCAGGCCGGGCGTATTGCTGGATGTGTGGACACATGGTCTTCTGTGGGCGCTGGGGACCGCGTGCGTTTCCCCCCCGGGCGACCTTTCACCGCCCCTTCCTCGCCGGGCGGTCCCGCCCTGCCCTCTCCCCGCTGGGTGGCCCCGCCCCCACCCGCCGGACGGCCCCTCCCCCACCCCACCGGGCGGCCCCGCCCCGCCCCCTTCCCGCTCGGTGGCCATGCCTCCTCCCCGCTCGGCGCCCCCTCCCTGCCGGGAAGCCTCTCCCCCTCCCCACCGGGCGGCCCCGCCCTGTCCCCTCCCCGCTGGGTGGCCCCGCCCCCTCCCCTGCCGGACGGCCCCTCCCCCTCCCCACCGGGCGGCCCCGCCCTGTCCCCTCCCCGCTGGGTGGCCCCGCCCTCTCCCCACTCGGTGCCCCCTTCCCTGCCGGGCAGCACCTCCCCCTCCCCACCGGGCGGTCCCGCCCTGCCCCCTCCCCGCTGGGTGGCCCCGCCCCTCCCCACCGGGCGGTCCCGCCCCGCCCCCTCCCCACTTGGCGCCCCCTCCCCCACCCGCCAGGCGGCCCCTCCCCTCCCCATTGGGTGGCCCCGCCCCGCCCCCTCCCTGCTGGGTGACCTGGCCCTGCCCCCTCTCTGCCAGATGGCCTGGCCCCACCCCTTCCTCACCGGGCAGACTGGCCCTGCCCCCTCCACGTTAGGCGCACCCTCCCCCTACCCGTCAGGCAGCCCGGCCCTGCCCCTTCCTCACCGGGCAGCCCAGCCCCGCCCCTTCCCCGTCAGGCAGCCCGGCCCTGCCGGGTAGACTGGCCCCGCCCCTTCCTCACTGGGCAGACTGGCCCCGCCCCTTCCCCGCCAGGCAGCCCGGCCCAGCCCCTTCCCCGGCGAGCGCGGTGAAGAAGCGCCTAGGCCGCATTACTAGGGTAACGGGACCCGATCGCAAAAACCAGGCGGCTTCGCCGATCGGGAAGAGCGGGAGCAGTCCGGCGGTTGGGACACGTTCATGGTCTGCCCACACATCACCCCGTGTCTGTCTGAGGGATGGCAGCCGAGGAGCGGCTCCTAAATTTCATTTAATCAGCCAGAATTAATTCGCAGCTGAAATATTAATTTGCAAATCTTCCCAACATTATTCAGATCATCAGCGGACATTAATTGGAAGCCTGGGCCCTGATTTAGAATGCCTTACATTGCTATAAAAAGCCTGTCCTGCCTGCCGCTGTCTCGGCCCAGGAGGCCCCAGGGTTTCCTGTCCCAGCGGGGACCAGCGCCAGGGGAAGGAGCAGGGGAGCCTGGGCTCAGATCTAGGCCCCTGAGGCCTACAGCTGCGAGCTAGGCCTCAAGCTGCGGGGGTCAGGTGGAGTCCCGACTGCGGGAAGGAGCAATCGTTGTTTTATTTGTACCTCTGTTCCTTGCCGTGCACCTGGGACTCGGTAGGGATTCCAGGGGGATGGAGGGACCCACAGGCCACCTTTTCTGGGCACACCCTGTGCTGGGGATCCCAGCAATACCTCCCCCGGCCTTATCGTTAGGGCTCCATCCAGCCTGCGTCTCCACCCAGTCGCAGTGTCGCCATGACACCCGGTCGCCATGACACCAGGTCTCAGTGTCGCCATGACACCCAGTCGCCATGACACCCGGTCGCCATGACACCAGGTCTCAGTGTCACCATGACACCCGGTCGCCATGACACCAGGTCTCAGTGTCGCCATGACACCTGGTCGCCATGACACCCGGTCGCCATTACACCAGAGTCAGTGTGACGTGTTTCTATCTGTTTGAGGTCTCCCGCGTCCGGTGGGCACTGGAGGGATTGGCGTGTAAACTGGACATGGGCAAGAACAGTTTCATCGGGTAGGCTTCCTTTTCCTTTAATTACAATTTGAAGTTTATTTTTTGTACACCTTTGAAAAGGAGGCACTTTTGTTAATTTGATTTCGACTGATGACAGTGTCATCCTAATTGGCATCTTATAAGAGTTGGTTCTGTCTCTGCCCATGGCCTGACAGCAGCGCCACTTAAATTGGTCAGCGTTGGTCTCATTGACAGTGGCCTGTTGCTCGGGTAACACTGCCGTTTTCTGCAGGATCTCCCACGGCGATGGACAGAGGAGGGGGCAAAGTTCTCCTGGGCAGGACAAGGTGGGGCAAGTGCATTCTCTGAGCATGTTCTGACTTTGAGCAGGCCCAACCATTAGTGGCCATATCTCCTGCTTTTAACGTGGGCTCTTCTCCGACATCTGAAGGTGAAAGAGACATCTTAGACTCAACGCTCAACATATCCAACCAAAGCACAGCACCAGTCAGCACAGCCAATAGGAAGCAGTCGAGTTCAAGATGAGGAAAACGTGATCAAACTACATCTTGAGCCCTGTGTCCAGTCCTGGTCAGACCCACCTTGAGCCCTGTGTCCAGTCCTGGTCAGACGGCACTGTAGGGCTCAGGGAGCAGCCTTGTGACCTGTGTAGACCCCGTGTTGAGCATGACAGAGGTCCACTCAGCCTATCGTCAGATCAGGCAAGGAAGCAAGAAGAGAAAAGAGAATCCATCATGTTGACGTACAGTTTTCTAAATTGCTGAAATGTCATCGTTACAAGGAAATATTGTGGAGTTGTAGTACAGAGAGGGCAATTTATTAAAGCGATTTGATTTCTTTTATGGCTGTCTGATATCAGTATTGCTGAGAACCACAAAACATTCTGCAAATGGAGTGCATTCAGTCTCGCTGTGTTTCTCGGGCGCTGGAGTGAAATATAATTTGTCCCTCTGCATCTAATTATCTGTCAGCTCCCGATAGTTTGTTTTGTAAATCACTGTAACAGCCACAAACTCACAGGTCATAAAGAAAGTGATTGAGCTCAGACAGCTGGCTAATGGGAGACTGGGTACCGTCAACCAAAAAATTACAGGTGAGTCATGACGTGCATTGCTAAGCAGCGAGGGCAGTGCCGGGAAAGGGCTGGCTCGATAAATAGCTCCGCTTCTGCCCCGTAATTCGGTCTCTGTCAAGCTCAGGCCAAAGGTCAGGCCCGCCCAAAATGGGCACTTACCGGAGCGACATGGATTTTAACAAATAGACAATCTGCAGGACACCACAAACTTACATCTCCATCAGCCCCACACACTCCCCCAATCCGGCCCCACACACTCCCCCGACCGGCCCCACACACTCCCCCAATCAGGCCCCACGCACTCCCCCGATCCGGCCCCACACACTCCCCCGATCCAGCCCCACACACTCCCCCAATCAGGCCCCACGCATTCCCCGACCGGCCCCACACACTCCCCCGATCCGGCCCCACACACTCCCCCGATCCGGCTCCACACACTCCCCCGACCGGCCCCACACACTCCCCCGATCCGGCCCCACACACTCCCCCGATCCGGCCCCACACACTCCCCCGATCCAGCCCCACACACTCCCCCAATCCGGCCCCACACACTCCCCCGATCAGGCCCCACACACTCCCCCGATCCGGCCCCACACACTCCCCCGACCGGCCCCACACACTCCCCCAATCAGGCCCCACACACTCCCCCGATCCGGCCCCACGCATTCCCCCGATCCAGCCCCACACACTCCCCCGATCCGGCCCCACGCATTCCCCCGATCCGGCTCCACACACTCCCCCGATCCAGCTCCACACACTCCCCCGATCCGGCCCCACACACTCCCCCGATCCGGCCCCACACACTCCCCCGATCCGGCCCCACACACTCCCCCGATCCGGCCCCACACACTCCCCCGATCCGGCTCCACGCACTCCCCCGATCCGGCTCCACGCACTCCCCCAATCCAGCTCCACGCACTCCCCCGATCCGGCCCCACACACTCCCACGATCCGGCCCCACACACTCCCCCGATCCGGCTCCACACACTCCCCCGATCCGGCCCCACACACTCCCCCGATCCGGCCCCACACACTCCCCCGATCCGGCCCCACACACTCCCCCGATCCGGCTCCACGCACTCCCCCAATCCAGCTCCACACACTCCCCCGATCCGGCCCCACACACTCCCACGATCCGGCCCCACACACTCCCCCGATCCGGCCCCACACACTCCCCCGATCCGGCCCCACACACTCCCCCGATCAGGCCCCACACACTCCCACGATCCGGCCCCACACACTCCCACGATCCGGCCCCACACACTCCCCCGATCCGGCCCCACACACTCCCACGATCCGGCATCACACACTCCCCCGATCCGGCCCCACACACTCCCCCGATCCGGCTCCACGCACTCCCCCGATCAGGCCCCACACACTCCCCCGATCCGGCCCCACGCAGTCCCCCGATCCGGCCCCACACACTCCCCCGATCCGGCTCCACGCACTCCCCCCAATCCGGCTCCACGCACTCCCCCCGATCCGGCCCCACACACTCCCCCGATCCGGCCCCACACACTCCCCTGATCCGGCCCCACACACTCCCCCGATCCGGCCCCACACACTCCCCTGATCCGGCCCCACACACTCCCCTGATCCGGCCCCACACACTCCCCCGATCCGGCCCCACGCAGTCCCCCGATCCGGCCCCACACAGTCCCCCGATCCGGCCCCACACACTCCCCCGATCCGGCTCCACGCACTCCCCCCAATCCGGCTCCACGCACTCCCCCCAATCCGGCCCCACGCACTCCCCCGATCCGGCTCCACACACTCCCCCGATCCGGACCCACACACTCCCCCCGATCCGGCTCCACACACTCCCCCGATCCGGCTCCACGCACTCCCCCCAATCCGGCCCCACGCACTCCCCCGATCCGGCCCCACGCACTCCCCCGATCCGGCTCCACACACTCCCCCGATCCGGCTCCACGCACTCCCCCAATCCGGCCCCACGCACTCCCCCAATCCGGCTCCACGCACTCCCCCCAATCCGGCTCCACATACTCCCCCGATCCGGCTCCACGCACTCCCCCAATCCGGCCCCACGCACTCCCCCAATCCGGCTCCACACACTCCCCCCAATCCGGCTCCACATACTCCCCCGATCCGGCCCGATCCGGCCCCACACACTGCCCCGGTCCGGCTCCACACACTCCCCCGATCCGGCCCCACGCACTCCCCCGGTCCGGCTCCACACACTCCCCCGATCCGGCCCCACACACTCCCCCGATCCGGCCCCACACACTCCCCCGATCCGGCCCCACACACTCCCCCGATCCGGCCCCACACACTCCCCCGATCCGGCCCCACACACTGCCCCGGTCCGGCCCCACACACTCCCCCGATCCGGCTCCACGCACTCCCCCGATCCGGCCCCACACACTCCCCCGATCCGGCCCCACACACTCCCCCGATCCGGCCCCACACACTCCCCCGATCCGGCCCCACACACTGCCCCGGTCCGGCTCCACGCATTCCCCCGATCCGGCCCCACACACTCCCCCGATCCGGCCCCACACACTCCCCCGATCCGGCCCCACACACTCCCACGATCAGGCCCCACACACTGCCCCGGTCCGGCTCCACGCATTCCCCCGATCCGGCCCCACACACTCCCCCGATCCGGCCCCACACACTCCCCCGATCAGGCCCCACACACTGCCCCGGTCCGGCTCCACGCATTCCCCCGATCCGGCCCCACACACTCCCCCGATCCGGCCCCACACACTGCCCCGGTCCGGCTCCACGCATTCCCCCGATCCGGCCCCACACACTCCCCCGATCCGGCCCCACACACTCCCCCGATCCAGCCCCACACACTGCCCCGGTCCGGCTCCACGCATTCCCCCGATCCGGCCCCACACACTCCCCCGATCCGGCTCCACACACTCCCCCGATCCGGCCCCACACACTGCCCCGATCCGGCTCCACACACTACCCCGATCCGGCCCCACACACTCCCCCGATCCGGCCCCACACACTGCCCCGGTCCGGCTCCACGCATTCCCCCGATCCGGCTCCACACACTCCCCCGATCCGGCCCCACGCACTCCCCCGATCCGGCCCCGCACACTCCCCCGATCCAGCCCCACGCATTCCCCCGATCCGGCCCCACACACTCCCCCGATCCGGCCCCACACACTCCCCCGATCCGGCCCCACACACTGCCCCGGTCCGGCTCCACGCATTCCCCCGATCCGGCTCCACACACTCCCCCGATCCGGCCCCACGCACTCCCCCGATCCGGCCCCACACACTCCCCCAATCCAGCCCCACGCATTCCCCCGATCCGGCTCCACACACTCCCCCGATCTAGCTCCACACACTCCCCCGATCCGGCCCCACACACTCCCCTGATCCGGCCCCACACACTCCCCTGATCCGGCCCCACACACTCCCCCGATCCGGCCCCACACACTCCCCCGATCCGGCCCCACGCACTCCCCCGATCCGGCTCCACGCACTTCCCCGATCCGGCTCCACGCACTTCCCCGATCCGGCCCCAAGCACTCCCACGATCTGGCCCACACACTCCCGCGATCCGGCCCCAACAGCCCCGTGTACTGGGGCAGAGCCAGGCTGATCCATCGCGGCCGCAGTAAATCCAAAACATTTGAAAAACACCATTTTAACAATTTTTCCACTTACCTCGGCTATCAGCCCCTTTAACTTGTGTCCCCCAAGCTCCCGACTTCCTGAAAACGCCTGCTGTAGCTGCCGGTGTTTTTGCAAGGGACGGAACCCAAGTTCAGGTCCAGGGCGTTGCTGAGGCGACGCGCAGTATAGTGACATTAGTGGGAGACGTTTATCGCCCTGTGCCGGGTCGGTAATGGTTAGCGCCTCATTATCGCCCCTGGAGGCGATAACAGGAGCCGCAAAGCAGGCCAATTTCTGGCCCAACTGTGTTAATACACCCTCACCTCTGAACAACAACCATCTGTATTTATATAGCACCTTTAATGTGGTGAAACGTCCCAAGGTGCTTCACAGGAGAATTATGCGACACAAATTTGACACCGAGCCACATAAGTAGAAATGAGAGCATGTGACCAAAAGCTTGTTTAAGAGGCAGGTTTTAAGGAGCGTCTTGAAGGAGGAAAGAGAGGAGAGAGAGAGTCAGAGAAACATAGAAACATAGAAAATAGGTGCAGGAGTAGGCCATTCGGCCCTTCGAGCCTGCACCACCATTCAATAAGATCATGGCTGATCATTCCTTCAGTACCCCGTTCCTGCTTTCTCTCCATACCCCTTGATCCCCTTAGCCGTTAGGGCCATATCTAACTCCCTCTTGAATATATCCAATGAAGTGGCCTCAACAACTCTCTGCGGTAGGGAGTTCCACAGGTTAGCAACTCTCGGCGAGGTTTAGGGAGGGAGTTCCAGAGCTTGGGGCCCAGGCAACAGAAGGCATAGCCACCAATGGGCGAGCGATTATAATCAGGGATGCTCAAGAGGGCAGAATTTAAGGAGCGCAGACATTTTGGGGGATCATGGGGCTGGAGGAGATTACAGAGATAGGGAGGGGTGAGGCCATGGAGGGATTTGAAAACAAGGATGAGAATTTTGAAATCGAGGTGTTGCTTAACCGGGAGCCAATGTAGGTCAGCGAGCACAAGGGGTGATGGGTGAGCGGGACTTGGTGCGAGTTAGGACACGGGGCAGTGAGCACAGGGGGTGATGGGTGAGCGGGACTTGGTGCGAGTTAGGACACGGAGCAGCGAGCACAGGGGGTGATGGATGAGCGGGACTTGGTGCGAGTTAGGACACGGGGCAGCGAGCACAGGGGGTGATGGGTGAGCGGGACTTGGTGCGAGTTAGGACACGGGGCAGCGAGCACAGGGGGTGATGGGTGAGCGGGACTTGGTGCGAGTTAGGACACACGGCACAGGGGGTGATGGGTGAGCGGGGCTTGGTGCGAGTTAGGACACGGGGCAGCGAGCACAGGGGGTGATGGGTGAGCGGGACTTGGTGCGAGTTAGGACACGGGGCAGTGAGCACAGGGGGTGATGGGTGAGCGGGGCTTGGTGTAAGTTAGGACACGGGGCAGCGAGCACAGGGGGTGATGGGTGAGCGGGACTCGGTGCGAGTTAGGACACGGGGCAGTGAGCACAGGGGGTGATGGGTGAGCGGGACTCGGTGTAAGTTAGGACACGGGGCAGTGAGCACAGGGGGTGATGGGTGAGCGGGACTTGGTGCGAGTTAGGACACGGGGCAGTGAGCACAGGGGGTGATGGGTGAGCGGGGCTTGGTGTAAGTTAGGACACGGGGCAGCGAGCACAGGGGGTGATGGGTGAGCGGGACTCGGTGCGAGTTAGGACACGGGGCAGTGAGCACAGGGGGTGATGGGTGAGCGGGACTCGGTGTAAGTTAGGACACGGGGCAGCGGAGTTTTGGATCACCTCTAGTTTACGTCGGGGAGAATGTGGGAGGCCAGCCAGGAGTGCGTTGGAATAGTCAAGTCTGGAGGTAACAAAAGCATGGACGAGTCACATGATTGTGGGTCCAGAGTCTTGAGCACATAATCCAGACCGACAGTCCCAGTTGCAGCACTGAGGGAGCGCTGCACTGTCAGAAGTGCCGACTGTCAGATGCAATGTTTGGAAGAATAGCTGGGAAATTCTCCCTGGTGTCCTGGGCAAATATTTATCCATCAGCTAACACCACTAAAACAGATTAGCTGTTGATTTATCTGATTGCAGATTGTGGGATCTTGCTGTGCAAAAATTGGTTGTTGTGTTTCCTATATTACAACAGCGACAACACTTCAGAAGTACTTCATCAGCTGTAAAGCACTTTGGCATATGCTGAGGGAGTGAAAGGCGCTATAGAAACACAAGTCCTTAGTTTCATGTCTCTTATAAATATCTTGCACTTCCTGTCAACTTCTGCCATCATAAACTCCGCTGTCCATCAATGTCATGGAAACTGGACATGTAAACATGTCACGCTGTAGTTACACCCTCCCGCCAGTAGTGGTGCTGCAGCCCCTCAGTTTTGCCAAAGTATTATCAGGAATAACAGCTGCACCAGAACTGGACGCAGTGCTCAAGGTCAGCGTCCAATTATCCCCCTGCCCTCTGACTCCTTTCATCTGAAGGCGACCCTGGGTCCTCACTTGCTGAGTCAGATTGTTCCATTTCGTCTCGGGCTCGAGGGGTCGAATGGCCGACTCCTGCTCCGATTTCTTGTGTTGTTTCAATCATACTTCAGGTGTCAGGCTATCATGCAAGCAACATTCTGTGTCAATCTTTCTTTAAGTATTGGAGGAAGGGAAAGAAGCCAATTTGTATTGTACAGGGATCCGCCCCTTTCCAATTAACCTCAGGAATTATTATATTTCCGAAGAACAATTAGCCTCTAGCTGACCACTGCAAGTTGCAATAATTCACTCGTGGTATGAAAGGGACAGTGCCTTTGACCGAGGCCGAGGATCCAGGGACCTCGATGGTGATGCCGCTCGGGAGGGAATCTCATGTGCAGTGTATCAGGAAAGATTGAACAGACGTGGGGTCTCTACTCGAGAAAGGAGAAGGCTGGGGGTTGACCTGATAGAGGTCTTTAGTCGGACTATCTAGACTTGTGGGGGAGATCTGAACTAGGGGCCATCAATATAAGACAGTCACTGATAAAACCAAAAAACTTTGTCACCCAGAGAGCAGTGAGAATGTGGAACTTGCTGCCACAGGGAGGGGTTGAGGCGAATAGTATCGATGCAATTCAGGGGAAGCTGGAAAAACACATGGGGGAGACAGGAATAGAGGGATATGGTGATGGGGTGAGATGGAGAGGGGTGGGAGGGGGCTGGTGTGGAGAATAAGCCCCGGCACGGAGCAGTGGGGCCGGACGGCCTGTGTCTGTGTATAAGTGTTGTGCCTGTAAATACTTACTGTCCCCACCAAAGGAACAAATGCATTAAGCAAATCCAGGCTGCGGTGGAAGTTTCACAATTTTATGAGTGCGGGAATTAATCTAAGTGATCCCGAGCCAACACTCACACACCCATCATCGATGTCGTCCTTATTATCACTTCTCAGTTTGGCAGCTTTTATTACAAGTGAAATAAATTGTGCCTAATTAAACTTTATGGCTGAAAGATGGGCCCTGGATTTATCGTTGTGAATCTCTAAATGATTATGTGTGGCAGTAATGGACTGGTAGAGCAGTATGATTCAAAATTGGGATTGTTTGGAGAGCTGAAATTCTTATTTTAAATGGTAATTTAACACGATGCGATACCCCGAAATGTGAGAAATTAGCTCATTCACAGAACGTTTGTGAATGAACCTTGGATCTCGCTGACCCTAACCCGAACCCTAACCCTAACCCGAACCCAAACCCTAGCCCTAACCCGAACCCGAACCATAACCCTAACCCTAACCCCAACCCTAACCCTAACACTAACCTGAACCCTGACCCTAACCCGAACCCTAACCCTAACCCTAACCTGAACCCTAACCCTAACCCTAACCCTAACCCCAACCCTAACCCTGACCCTACCCCGAACCCTAACCCTAATCCTAACCCTAACCCTAACCTGAACCCTAACCCTAACCCTAAGCCTACCCCGAACCCTAACCCTAACCTGAACCCTAACCCTAACCCTAACACTAACCCTAACCCTAACCTCACTGAGTCTAACAGTCTCGGGTTTGGCTACAAGCCCTTCCATTTTTTTAAGTAAATATGGATTTTGAAAGTTAACACGGGTCTGCAGACATCAGCGGCTAACTCATGAAACATTAGTTAACCCTAACGCTAACCCTATCCCTAAACCTATCCCTAACCCCTAACCCTAACCCGACCCCTGAATCTTAACCCTGACCCTAACCCTAATCTTAACTCTCTAATCCTGACCCTAATCCTAACCTTAACCCTTACCCAAACTCTAACCCTCAGCCTAAACCTAATCCTAGCCCTAGCACTAATTTGACAAATTTGCTGGAATTCTTTGAGGATGTAACGAGCAGGATGGATGTGGGGGAACCAGTGGATGTAGTGTATTTTGATTTCCAGAAAGCATTTGATAAGGTGCCACATAAAAGGTTACTGCACAAGATAAAAGTTCACAGGGTTGGGGGTAATATATTAGCATGGATTGAGGATTGGCTAACTAACAGGAAACAAAGAGTCGGGATAAAGGAGTCATTTTCCAATGGCAAACAGTAACTAGTGGGGTGCCGCAGGGATCAATGCTGGGACCCCAACTATTTACAATCTATATTAATGACTTGGATGATGGGTCCGAGTATAATGTAGCTAAGTTTGCTGATGATACAAAGATGGGTGGGAAAGCAAGTTGTGAGGAGGACACAAAACATCTGCAAAGGGTTAAGGTTAGGCTCAGTGAGTGGGTAAACATTTGGCAGATGGAGTATAATGTGGGAAAATGTGAGGTTATCCACTTTGGTAGAAAAATAGAAAAGCAAATTATAATTTAAATGGAGAAAAATATCAAAGTGCTGCAGTACAGAGGGACCTAGGGGTCCTTGTGCATGATAAACAGAAAGTCAGTATGCAGGTACAGCAAGCGATCAGGAAGGAAAATGGAATGTTGGCCTTTATTGCAAGGGGGATAGAGTATAAAAGCAGAGAAGTCCTGCTACAACTGTACAGGGTATTGGTGAGGTCACATCTGGAGTACTGCGTACAGTTTTGGTCTCCGTATTTAAGGAAGGATATACTTGCATTGGAGGCAGTTCAGAGAAGGTTCACTGGGTTGATTCTGGAGATGAGAGAGTTCCAGATTCCCACGGCCCTTTGTGTGAAGACGTGCTGCCTGTAATCACCCCTGAATGGCCGGGCTGTAACTCAAGGTTACGCCCCTTGTTCTGGACTCCCCCCCCACAACAACAACAACAACTTGTGTTTATATTTCCCGAGGAAATAGTCTCACCCTATCGAATCCTTTAATCATCTTAAACCCCTCGCTGAGATCCCCCCTTAACCTTTTACACTCGAGGAATACAAGCCCCAGTCTGTGCAGCCTGTCCTCATAACAACGCTTGTAGCCCGGGTATCAGTCTGGGGAATCCGCGCTGCTCCCCCTCGTAGGCCGGAGGGCGGGGCCCAGACTGGTCACAGTATGGACACCCAACCAAAGAAGGAGGAGACCAAACACTTCACAAAGTAGGGGGTTTCTAAGGAGTGTCTTAAAGAAGCAGTGAGAGGTGAAGGGGTTTAAGGGAGGGAATTCCAGAAAGTGAGGTCTAAATGGCCAGCACTGGTGGAATGATGGGTGGTGTGGGGGGGGGGAGTGGGTGTGGGGGGGGAGTGGGTATGGGGGGGGGAGTGGGTGTGGGGGGGGAATGGGTGTGGGG